>NC_134859.1:53327500-53662500 GCF_049852395.1 Peromyscus maniculatus bairdii | reverse complement strand
TCCGTCCGTCCGTCCGTCCGTCCCCCCCACTCGGCCCTTCACCTCCCGTCGGTCCTCTGTTTCCAAACCCTTCCAAACCCTCCGGCTCCTGCCAAGCTCGCTGAGAGCACCTTACAGCCAGGGCCTCACCCCCTGTCCCCACTGACTCTCCTGGTGACCGGCTTGTCACCCTGCTGCAGGCCCAGCAGCTCTCCAAGCCCCTTCCACGCGGTAGTGCAGTGACTGAAACGCCACCCACTAGGGAGCGAGTCCAGTGTGGCACCTCACGGAGGAACCAGGTCACAAGGCCTCAGAGCGGTTTATTGCGGCCCCAAGGCCGATCACACACGGTCGTAGGGACAAGTTCTTGCTCTGCTCCCCACACATGGCAGACCCCACGCACTCAGGGCACCTAGGGGCGCGGGCCGCCTACCCCGACCTGAGGGAAACCCGCCATCGGCTGCGGTTGGCTGTTCTCAGGGTTAACTACAGAGGACAGCGGCCGCAGCTCCGACTGCAGCTCCGACTGCAGCTCCGACTGCAGCTCCGACTGCAGCGTCCTGGAGCACTGAGACCGACCACCTCTGGAGTTCCGTCAAGAGGGAGCGGCGGGGAGCTCCGGCTCCTGGAGGGAGAGGCAGAGCAGTCGGGGCCTGGGGTTCACTTTGGTCCGCAGGGAGAGCTCTCCACACTGGAACTGCTGCAGCCGGGCCGGTTCTAGGACAGCAAGAGCAAACAGCCCGTGTGGGTGGGGGTTTCGTCCTGTCCACCATTTTTCTCCCCGGTCTAGAAATCCCTACCGGCCCCCCTGCATCTTCCTTTCTAGGGCCTGCCCACCTGTCCTCACCTAGTGGGGTGACATCAGAGGGTCTCCTCTCAAGTGCAAAAGAAAGCTTAATAGGTCGGAGGACAGAGGGGCTGCCACAGAGTGTCCGGAGGAACAGGGCCAAGGGTTCATGGGTTTTGCTTGGAGACTAAAAAGGGAAACCCGGGGTTAATTGGAACCCACGTTCCCAACCATCTGCCGAAACCCCAAGAACTTGGCTATCTGTCTAAGCACTTACCTCTGTCGGGGCCCCCGGGCCTGTAAACTGCAAGGCCACTCTCCCTGGCCTCCGTGCACACTCGAGGACCGAGGTCCACTCACTAGGACTCAGCCCGAGTGCTGCTGCCACGTGGTGATTCCTACAGGTCACTGTGGCCTCCGCAGTGCCGTCTTCTACCAAGAGCCTAGGGAAGGGGGAGGAAAACTTGGAGAGCAAAGCCACATGCAGTCCCCAGATCCGACAGCTCTCTTGACACAATGCTTCCAGTATTTAGCTTGCTGTACCTTCAGTCACTCAAACAAAGACAGTACTAGGGGCAGGAGGACGGGACAGGGTCTTGCTACGTCGCCCTGCTGGCCTGACACTCACTCTGTAGTTAGTATCAGCAATCTCCATCACACAAAAGCCACGCCACTGCCGACATGAGAAGCTGTGGGACCTGGAAGGAACCCACGTGACAAGGTGCCTTACCTGATACTGGCCTGGCTGATAGCCGTCTGAGCTGGACAGTTGTGGTCCTGCCGACTACACCTCCCCTGCAGGGGGCAAACGAGACAGCTGGAAAAGCCCTCCTGATCCGATGCCACCACTCCGACCCTCCCACCCGGCTCAGCCTGTCCTCTCCAATACCTGGGGGGCAAGGCTGGTGCAATGGGCACACACCCACAGGATCTGAAGGCTCAGGACAAAAACAACATGGCAAGAGGCAGTGGCCTGGAAGGGCCCCCGGCCACCCTGGAGAAGTTCAGCCAGGTAGATGTGGGGCAGGGGCGCCCTAAGGAGAGAGGGGGGGGGGACGACGAGTCAGGTCGCAGGCAAAGAAGGTAGGCCTAGTAATTAGGATCAACAACCCCAGCACAGGGATTCAGCCTCATCGAAATTTCAAGGTTACCCAGGCATGGAAGCACACACCTTTAATCCTAGCACTTGGGGAGCAGAGGCAGGGGGATCTCTGTGAGTTCCAGGCCAGCCAAGGCTACATAGTAAAAGCTTATTAAAAAAAAAAAAAAAAATCAAGGCAACAAAGTGAGACCATCTCAGAAAACCTAAACCAAGGAAGAGGAGTTCTGAAAGCAAGTGAGTCTAACTGGACTACACGAAGAACACCAACAAGGACGGGACGGACCGCGGTGAGTCCTGTGCACTCCTGGTGAGTCTAACTGGACTACACGAAGAACACAAACAAGGACGGACCGCGGTGAGTCCTGTGCACTCCTGGTGAGTCTAACTGGACTACACAAAGAACACAAACAAGGACAGGATGGACCGAGGTGAGTCCTGTGCACTCCCGGAAGCCCTCAGCCCTTGCCACACTCTGGTTCCCGATCTCCAAGAGCCATCAATTATTTCTCAGGCTTGAATACCAAGACATTAGTCAAGAAAGATATATCTGCATGTCAGACGGAAAAGCCTTCAAGAGCTTAGACCCTCAAGTTTTTCTGGGTAAATTGATAGGCACTGGGCATTTTTTTTTTCTATTTGGAGCATATGAAATCCTTCTGACTCAAAAAATGCTAAACTGGGCAGTGGTGGTGCACACCTTTAATCCCAGCACCCAGGAGGCAGAGGCAGGTGGATCTCTGTGAGTTCGAGGCCAGCCTGGTCTAGAGTGAGTTCCAGGACAGCCAGGGCTGCACAGAGAGACCCTGTCTTGAAAACTAACAAAAACCAACTCTACCGTGATCAGAGAAGACTAGAAGACTACACCCATGGCAAACATTCTGGAGGAAGACACACGAGGGATGTCAGGGTGAAACAGGGACATTTAGAGATCAGAGCCTGAACCCTGACCTACCTGGCTTGCGTCTCTGGGGGGAAGCTCAGGACCTGCACGGAAGTGGATGGCCGGAAGCAACAGTAAACAATGTTGGATCTGCAGGGAAAAGAACAGTGAGGAGCAGAGAGCAAGCAGGCTGGGGTAGGCACCGAGCTGAGGAGGGCATGCCTCTCCCAGGGCCATGCCCTCAGCTCTACCACAGCAAGAACAGAGGAAGACAGCAGACTAACAACCAAAGCCACAGCAAAGCTGAGCACGGCATTCCTAGAATTTGGGAGACAGAGGCAGTGGCAGGAGGATGGTGTTAAGTTTGAGGCTAGCCTGGGCTACACAGGAAATTGCAGAAGAGCCAGGACTGCATAGTGAGTCCCTGTCCTAAAACATAACAAAATAGTACTAGCAAAGAAAGGTGTCCTTGCAGCACAGTCAGGTGGGGGGAGTGTTCAACAGGACATCAGTAAGCGAAGGAGGTATGGCCACACAACACAGGTCTTCACCTGGAAATCTTCTTCTCCAGCTGGCTGAAGTGGACTCGGGCTCCTGGGAGGAGTCCTATTTGGGGAGGCAAGTGTGGCTCTTCGATATATATGTCCAGGTGAGGGGGATAGTCACAGTCATCCGTTTCTAGAGCTACCGTTAGCTTCACGCCCGTTTTAACAGCCCCGGCATTCTCTACGGATGGAGGGAAGGGTGGACAGTGGCTCAGCCAGGACTACACGGTCCCAGGCTCCAATTCAAACCTCCCCAGCAGCAAGGACATTACCAGGCTTTATCCGGCGAAGGGCCAGAGGTGGTTCACACAGTATCCGAGACAAAATTTCAGCAGAGAAAGACACCAAGGAATTGGAGATGCTGAGAAGAGAAAGAAACACATGAGGAAACACAACTGAGAGATCAGCCACAAGGTGAAAAGGAGCCATCTTATCTGCTAGAACGCCACACCAGGGCCTAGAAAGCCTTGAGCTAAGAGTAAAAGGGCATTTGAGAAAAATGGGCCTGTAACAGAGATTCAAAGCCTACCTAACTTCAAAACAAAAAAGAAATCCGCCAGGCAGCGGCGGTGGTGCTGGTGGTGGTGCTGGTGGTGGTGGTGGTGGTGGTGGTGGTGGTGGTGGTGGTGGTGGTGGTGGTGCTGCTGCTGCTGCTGCTGCTGCTGCTGCTGCTGCTGCTGCTGCTGCTGCTGCTGGTGCACACCTTTAATCCCAGCACAATGGAGGCAGACTTCAAGTCTTCAGCAACTCTCCTGCCTCAGGTGCCCGAGCACGATGGGTACAAGTGTTACTACCTTATCTTCCTCCTATTTCTCCTTCTTCCCTCTTCCTTTTTTTTTTTTTTTTTTCTTTAAGACAGGGTTTCTCTGTGTAGCCCTGGCTGTCCTGGAACTTGCTTTGTTTACCTGGTTGGCCTTGAACTCAGGGATCCACCCAAGTGCTGGGACTAAAGGTGTGCACCTGCTGCTGCTGCAGCAGCAGCACCACCACCACCTCCACCTCCACCACCTCCACCACCACCACCTCCACCACCACCTCCACCACCTCCACCACCACCACCACCTCCACCACCACCTCCACCACCTCCACCACCACCACCTCCACCACCACCACCACCACCACCACCACCACCACCGCCACCTCCACCACCACCACCACCACCACCACCACCTGCCCCCATTCATTCATTTCTAATAATAAAGATCAATCTCATAAAAATTACAGACAATCCTCCTTTGCCTCTTGTTTTGTTGTTGTTTGTTATTTTTTGGACAAGATCTCTCTTAAAACTAATGGTAGCACCACCTCAGGACTGAGTGCTAGGATTACAGGCATGCACCACCTCCCAATTCCCAGTCTACATTTACTTTTTCTTTAACTTTTTTTTTTTCTTTTTGGAGCTGAGGACAGAACCCAGGGCCTTGGGCTTGCTAGGCAAGCGCTATACCACTGAGCTAAATCCCCAACCCCTTCTTTAACTTTTATTTTATGGGCATGGGTGTTTTTCCTGCATCTGTCTGTGCACCAAGACCCTAAGAAGCCAGAAGAAGATGCCAGGTCCCCTGGAACTGGAATTACAGACAGTTGTGAGCTGCCATGTGGGTGCTGGGAATCGAACCCAAGCTCCCTGGAAAAACAGCCAGTTCTCTCAGGCACTGAGCATCAGTCCTCTATATTCACTTTCCTCCCCCCTCTTTTTCTGGGACAACGTCTCACCACTTAGCCCTGGATGGCCCAAACTCCTTATGTAGACCAGGCTGGCCTCAAACTCACAGAGATCTGCCTGCCTCTGCCTTCTAAGTGCTTGGATTAAACATGTACACCACCATGCTCGGCTCATATTCTCTTTTAGTAATCAAGACCAGTCTCATAAAAATTATACACAATCCAGTAGAATTTTTCTTCACACAGGAAACAGCTTTTTCATTCCCACTTGAGGATACCTACAAAAGCTTCTATGAAATACCATGTTCTTGTGTTCATCCACCAACTACATGCCACACTAAACAAAGGTCCTTCTCTACATTTCCATCTTCTTCCTTGCATTTTTTGGGTTTCCGTTTCCTTTTATTGCTAAAGCTTTTCCTTCCTGTGAGAACATTTGCTCAACTGGGTGAAACGGTACATAACATTTAGGAGGTGGAACAAGAATCAAGATCAGCTACACAGCAGCATCAAGACCAGCCTGGCTTTGAGATCCTGTCTCAAAACCAACAAACAAAATACGGGGGTCAGGGGAGCACAGGGGAAGGTGGAATTCCAGAAGAGGCAGCCTGAAACAGAACCTTCCTTTCACGGTGACATCCTTCCTCTACAGGCTAAATCACGTTGGAGAAATGGGTAGCACACACAGAGAGCATGGCTAAAAGCAGCAGAAGTAATGCAGGACATTTACTTGTCACTAAGCAGGTGGGTCAGCGAGGACTCAGGCAGTGCTTTGGAGATCTCTGGTACATTAGGTATGTCCTGAGAGCTCCCAAGTTCCAGGGTCCACTCCTCTTGGACAGTGAGGCAAGACTGTGTGCCAGCCAGTTCCAGAGGACGCTGAGATGGGCCAGACGAACGCTCTGTCTCAAACAACATTGGTGTCTGCTGGGAAACAGGAAGACAATGGCTTCTGCGTGCGCCTAGGCCAGAACAAAGTTCCCTAAGTCTTCCAATGCTGATTTCCTCCTGGAGCCTGGTGAAGGCAGGGATCCCAACCACGATTCCGTCCCTCTAAATTCAGCCTCTTCCAAGAGATCTAGAGGACCCACACTGGCATGCCTGCTCCAGACTCCAGCCCGACCAGCTTTCTAATAGGAGAGAAGAAAGCACTCACTGAGGGGCCGGGAGCCACGAGGCGGTAGACTTGGTTTGGGTACAAGAATGGAAACCATCGAACTGAAGAGCCAAGGAAGATGAGGGAGACCTGGGAGGAAGGACGGATGGCACAGCACTGAACCCCCAGTGTGGAGCCTAGGGCATGTGAGGGCAGGCCCTAAGTACCTGGAGTCCCGGTTTACCTTTTGATCCTTGTTCTCAACTCCTAGAGACTCAGGTGGGCCCCATCCAGATCCCTCCTTCCTCTGTGTGCCACAAAGCCAAGTTCCTGACACATAGAAACTCAGGGTGGGCTTCGGGGGCCGTAATCTGGCTCCCGGAAGGACACAAAAGTTACGTTTCATGAGGGCCTCCTTGTGGGACAGCAAGAATAGACGGCTCTGTCCCACACGGGGTTCCTCTGGGCAGGAGGGGTCGGTCTGAGGTGACTCTGAATCAAAGGTGGGTCTGGGCACAGGCAGGATCAGAGCGTCAGGCAGGAAGAACTGGACATAGACTCTGTTGGAAGAGACAGACCTTTTGTGACGCAGGAACAGTGTCTGGACCCCAAATGCCCACGCACCAAGTGTTTCCTTCCCTTCAGACCCAGGAGGTCAGGCACCACTCCAGCACTGACCTGGCCTGCTTCTTCTGGATGAAGCCTGCCACGTCCAGCTCCTTCCAGGAAGGGAAGCTGCTCCTGACTTCTCTCTCTACCACCAGCCGGAACTTCTCCACCCGCACCAGGCAGCCTAGATGAAGGAAGTTCTCTATCTCAGCAAGAAAGGAACTGTGGGGAAAGCCGTGAGGCAGAGCACCCGGCAGGTCTGGTCCATCCCAGCCCTGAGCCAATGCCCTCTCCTGAGGTGGAGTCCACAGCGGATGTCTCAGCCCCACACACACAACTGCTCCCAGCAGAAACTACTCCACATGCATGAACAATCCTGCTCCTGGCTCCGTGGGCTGAGGCCTTTGTTACCCTTTCCCCAAATCTCTAACATGCCTTCTTCTCTAGGGCTTCGTCCCTTTTCTGTTTGTTTGTTTTTTGAGATAGTTTCTATTACATAGCTCTGGCTGTCCTGGAACTTGCTATGTAGATCAGGCTCACAGAGATCCACCTGCCTCTACTGGGATTAAAGGCATGTGCCACCATGCCAAGCTCCTCTTTATGAATCCTAACAAGTCAAATAAGAGTAGTGTTCTTCCAAATTATGAATGTAGGAAGCAGGAAGGTGCATGTTTAGGAGCCGTGGAGGAGAGATGGATGTCGGGAGTTGTAGCTCAGGCTCCTCTTCTCTCCATGAATCCCAGCCTCTCAAACTTCTCCACCTCAATAAATGCCTCCTCCTGGTTCCCTGGACCCCGAGAACTCTACAGCCCCCCCCCTTCCCATCTCTCAACTTCACACCTATAAGCTTTGGGTCAGTGAGGGGCTGCGAATTCTCAGTCAAGGGCATGCAGGGCAGTGAAGCTCTCAGGTCCCGAAGTTGCAGACAACCTGTATGAGATGAAGCCACCAGCACCCCAAGGAGAACCTGCAGGAAAAGAAAAACCAAGCTACTAGTTATTAAAGAAACACGCCGGGCGTTGGTGGCACTCGCCTTTAATCCCAGCACTCGGGAGGCAGAGCCAGGTGGATCTCTGTGAGTTCGAGGCCAGCCTGGGCTACCAAGTGAGTTCCAGGAAAAGGCACAAAGCTACACAGAGAAACCCTGTCTCGAAAAACCAAAAAAAAAAAAAAAAAAAGAAAAGAAAAGAAACAGAGAGGGCTGGATGTAAGCCCTGTACTTGGAAGGCAGAGGCAGAAGGACCATTCCAAATTTGAGGCTGTCTTAGTCCATACTATGAGTTCCAGGCCAGCATGGTCTACAGAGCGAGATCCAGGACAGGCACCAAAACTACACAGAGAAACTCTGTCTCGAAAAACAAAAACAAACAAACAAAACAAAAACAACAACAACAAAAAAAGACAAAAGCAAAGAACTAAAAACACCACCACCAACAACCAGTGAGCTGAACAGGAAGTGGCCATGAAGACGCAAAAAGTGGTCCCAAGCCACCCAGAGTCCCCTTACCTGGGCTGGCTGGAACACACAGGATGGCAGGCAGAACCAGGACCAGGCTAGGTGGCGATTCAGTTGGCAGCTGGTCAGGTGGGCAGCTTCTGAGAGAGGCAGAAGGGCCTTTGGATCAAAGGCAGCCCAAGCCCTGCGCTGCCCTTCCTCTGCCAGGTCGAGTAATGTAGGGAAGGAGCAGGGGGTCTGCACCTGAGTGTACTGTTGGGGAGAAGAAAGAGCCAGAGTGTGTCCCTGTCCTTGTCCCTGTCCCCTGTGCCGGGTGCCCAGCAGTAGCTGCTGCCAGTCTTTCCCCCACATTCTCATACTTTCTGATGGGGACAGTGATGTGGCTCTTCCAGGAGCTCACTGTGTGCATGCCGAACGGGGGTGCCACGTGGAATAAGAACATCCCAGGAGGGAGCCAGGAGCTGCAGTGCCAAGCTGGGGTTCCCAGGAGAGGAATGCCTCAGGAACTGGTGGTATCTCAACACATAGGGACACAGCCTTGACCAGGGAGAGAAGGACAGTCATTTCCCCAAGACCTGTCCCTTCCAGGACCCTGCTTCCCCTACAGAGACAGTCACCCTCCCACACACACCCCTCTCCACCCAAGATCTTCAATGTCCACCCTCCTCACTTGCAGGCCAGCTCCTCCAGCGCCTTGGTAGCCCATAAGTATAAGGGAAGTCCTAGCTGACGTTCCCACACGAGTTGCTCATACAAGGAGGCACCACGAACTTTGAAGGGTGGCAAACTTTCAGGCTTAAGAGGAGAAAAGCTCTGAAGAAGCAGGGTGCCATGGAGGCAGAGTGCTAGGACGGGTCTTGTTGTTCCTCCACCCACTGACTGGAGGAGATGAACATCTCGGAGCTGCAGGAAAACACAAGAGCAGAGGTAAACGGTTTATGGTATACACCCGGGAACCCCAGCACTTGGGGGCAGAGGTAGGAGGCAGGAAGACTGGAAGATTAAGGGCCATCTTCAGCTACACAGAAGCGACTGAGACCTTGGCAGTGGGGGTGAGCGTCTTTAATCCCAGCACTCAGGAGGCAGAGCCAGGCGGATCTCTGTGAGTTCAAGGCCAGCCTAGGCTACAGAGCAAGATCCAGGACAGGCTTCAAAGCTACACAGAGAAACCCTGTCTGGAAAAACAAAACAAGGAAAGCACAAGCCTGTAATTCCAGCACGCCAGAGCAGAGGCAAGTGGATCTCTGTTAAGCTCAGGCCAGCTTTTTTTTTTTTTTTTTAAAAAGATTTATTTATTTATAGTTCAGACCAGCTTTTAAAAAAAAAAAAAAAAAAGATTTATTTATTTATTTCTTACGGATACAGTGTTCTGTCTACACATATCCCTGCAGGCCAGAAGAGGGTACCAGATCTCATTATCGATGGTTGTGAGGTACCATGTGGTTGCTGGGAATTGAACTCAGGACCTTTGAACAAGCAGTGCTCTTAACCTCTGAGCCATCTCTCCAGCCCCAAGCCAGCTTGTTTTACAGAGTAAGTTTCAGACCAGCCAGGGCAACTTAGTGAGACCCTGACTCAAAACAAACAAACAAAGGAGACAAGAAACTCCCCCAGAGCTAGAGAGATGCTCACACTTAAAGAAAGCACCACTCTTGAAGAGCACCTAAGTTCAGTTCCCAGCACTCACTGCATGTGCGTGCGTGCGTGCGTGCGTGCGTCACAACCACCTAAACTTCCATTCCAGGGGACTTGATGACCTCTCCTGGCCTCTGTAAAACACTGTACATATTCATGTACAAATACTACCCCCACCTCCACACATACAAATACACACAATTAAAAACTAAATCTTTATAAACAAATAAATAAGCAAAAAAATAAACAAGAGCCGAGGTGAGACGTCAGCAACCTCATGCAGAGGTGGCAATTGTTTCCACACCCTGAGTTCCAGGCTCATGTCCCCCAGTGTTGCCTGTCTCACTTTCTATCAAACCTCCTTCTCTCTGAGGTCACCCATCCTCTCCCATGAACTGAGGGTCTCTCATGTCCAGGTTTGATATTTGACATACCTCCAGACGGACCCCTGGTCGAATCACCCGCCTGAGGCCACGGATATGCTGGTATGCCAGGCAGAGAATCAGCTCCCCATCTAGAATGTAGAGGCTGGCAGACTCATTCAACACATCAGTGACTGTCCCCTGCAGAGGACAGAGGTTCCGGCTGGCCACCGTTTCCTTCTTTGGCGGCTCACATTTCTTGGCCACAATCTCTAGGATCAGTTCCTTGCACTCACCAAATAATGTAAGATTTTGGAATTCCGGAAAAGACCTTCTTGCCTGCCGCTGTCTTTGGAGTTCGTGGGCTGGGGAAGTGGTATAAGGTCAGCTTCCAAGAACCTTATGTCCAGCTCCAGCTCTTGTACATAATCTGGTCTCAGCGGTACCAGATCCGAAGATGGAATGGTTGTCCAAATAGAGTAACGGCGACCTCGGGTCTTGGTTACTCGCAATTTTGTCAGTATATAGGCCCTACCAGGCCGAAGGACTCGGTGCCACACCATCTGGGCAGGAATCTGGCTTAGACAAAGTTAACATTGTACATGAGACACCACGCCCCCAATGCTGAGCTTCTGCCAAAGGCCCTTCCCATCAGTTTGACTGCAAAGACCTTGATTCTCCTCTTTCTTCTTCATGGTCTGCTTATTTGTTTGGTTGGGTTTTTGTTGTTGTTTTGTTTTGTTTCAGACAAGGTCTCACACAGCCCAGGCTGGGCTCAAGACCAGTGTTTAAAAAAAAAAAAAAAAAAAAAGAGTTTGAGACAGGGTTTCTCTGTGTAGCTTTGCATCTTTCCTGGAACTCACTCTGTAGCCCAGGCTGGCCTCAAACTTACAGAGATTCACCTGTCTCTGCCTCCCAAGTGCTGGGATTAAAGGTGTGTGCCACCACCACCTGGCTCAGTGTTGAACTCTTAATATTTTAAGCCGCTGAACTTTAAGGTAATAGGAAATGTCACACATTTCTTAATCCTTTTCATAAAGATAAGCTGGGCTGTAGTGGTGCACACCTTTAATTCCAGCACTTGGGGAGGCAGAGGCAGGTGGATCTCTGTGAGTTCGAGGCCAACCTGGTCTCCAAAGCGAGTTCCAGGAAAGGTGCAAAGCTACACAGAGAAATCCTGTCTCAAAAAACAAAAACAAAAACAAAAACAAAAACAAACAAACAAACAAACAAACAAGATATAAACCATCCCTAAAATTTCCTTCAAAATTGATAAATATTCCATCAAGAAAATTATGTTCTTTTCAATATATCCTCTCATCCCAGAGCATACAAGCCAAATTTCATTAATATGAGCTGAGTACATACAACTCCAGTATTGAGAGAGATGTTAAATAACAAATTATTCATTCCTCTTTAACATGTTTTAAATCACTGGGAAGACAAAAATCTAAATAATAATACAGAGCAAAATAAAACATGTATCAAAAAAATACACATTTAATAAAATCTTCCTTTTAATTTTTTCTTTTATCATACTGGGAAATCAAACCCAGAACTTCGTGCATGCTAGGCAGGCACTCTACCATTGAGCTACAAGTCCAGCCCTCACAAGGTTGGGAAGAAAAAGTGAGGATGAGGTAGAAAGACCAAGAAGGCTAGTGAATGAAGGTGGAGTTGAAGAAAGCCCAGAGAGGTATACTGGCTGATCTCACATTCTCTTTTTCAGACTTTTAAAACTTATCAACTTCTGCCCATGGAGGCTAGAGGCATCAGCTTCTCCTGGGGCTGGAGTTACAGGCACTTGTGATGCACCCAAATGCAGGTGCTATAAACAGAACTCAGATCTTCTTCAAGAGGAATGCGTATTCTTAACCGCTGAACCATTTCTCAGCCCTAAGGTTGCTCTCTCTTATCTAAAATACAACCAGAAATATCCAAGGTTTTGGAGATTCTAGAGTACCTGTATCTATATTATAAGATGTCTTGTAGATGGAACCCGATTCTAAACATGGAATCCATTTGTGTTTCCTATGCATCTTATCTATACAGCATGGGGGCAGTAGTCTATAGAATACGTTTATATGCCTGTGTTTGAACTTGAGTCTATTACATACGCTCAGGTGGTGTCATGTTTTCATTCAGTTTCAGATATTTGAGCATTTAAGATTTCAGATAGGGATGCTCAATCCTGAACCTAAATTCAAGGCACCCACCTGAGCCACAAGATGAGCTCAAGGCCAGACTGTGTAACCTGGACTCTGTCTCACAATCTTCACAATAAATAAATACAAAGAGCACAGCTGGGACCACAGCTCAGTGGCAGAACATCTGCCTCGTGAGCACAAAGCCCGGGATTCCAAAGCTTGTCCATCCTTTAAAAGCTCCAACTCAAGTTTAGCTACCTCACGGTAGTTAACTCTCGGTGTTCTGTGGCAGTACCTAAAGACTACACCATCCACTATTTGCAATACTGCGTTACAGTGCTGTGTTGCCTGGTGTGTTGTGTTTTTAATACTACAATAGTTAGAACACTCGGACAATTAGAAAACTCCTAATGACAGGCAAGGTCAGGTCGTTTGTATGCTACTGTGTCCAGGGAGACATTTCTTCAGACTACAAAGCAGGGTGAGCGCGTTAGGGAGAGTCCAGTCCTACCGTAGGTCCTAGATTCCGTTTGTTTGTTTGAATAAGTTGTTGCTGCTTGTTTTGGTTTTGAGACAGGGCCACCCTCTGTAGCCCAGGCTGGCCTCAAATTCATGACAATATTCCTATAGATGTACTGAACTTATAGGTATGAGCAACCAGACCTGGCTTCTAAGCACATTATGGTTTCAAACTTGCTATGTAGCCGAAGATGGCCTTGATTTTTGTTTTGTTTTGTTTTTCTAGACATGGTTTCTCTGTGTAGCTTTGGTGCCTATCCTGAATTTCACTCTGTAGACCAGGCTGGCCTTGAACTCACAGGGATCAAAGGCATGCACCACCACTGCCCAGCCCGGATTTTTTTTTTTTTTTAAGATTTATTTATCACGGGTTGGGCATTTAGTTCAGTGGTAGAACGCTTACCTAATAAGCACAAGGCCCTGGGTTCAGTCCTCAGCTCTGGAAAAAAAAAAGAAAAAAGAAAAAAAAAAAAAAAAGATTTATTTATCACATAAAAAGTTCTGCATGCAGGAATACCTGGATGCCAGAAGGAGGCACCAGATCTCATTGATGGTTGTGAACCACCATGTGGTTGCTGGGAGTTGAACTAAGGACCTCTGGAATAGCAGGCAGTGATCTTGACCAGAGCTATCTCTCCAGGCTTTGAACTCCCATGAACTATCCCATGGCCAGGAACTCCTAATCCTCCCATACTTCATCAGGCCTGACTTTTACTTTTTTGTGGTTTCCTAGATGGGGTTTCTCTGTGTAACAGGCCTGGCTGTCTTGGAATTCACTTTGCAGACCAGGCTGGCCTCGAACTCACAGAGATCCACCAGCCTCTGCCTCCCTAGTGCTGGGATTAAAGGCATGTGCCACCACGGCCCTCCACTTACACTTTGTATATATGTGTGCACACAAGCAGGAACTGCTTTTATCCTTCTACCATGTGAGCTCTTGGGTCAAACTCAAGTCTTCGGGCTTGGCAACAAGCGTCTTTTCCCAATGAGTCATGTCACCCATCCCTTTGCGCATCCTCAGGAACCAGTCCTCTGCAATGCTGAGACTATTTATTATTTTAGTAAGCACATAAAATATGGCTGTGACATTCTCACACGTCTATCAGTCCGTAGCTCCTACTCTTCATCTCATGAGCCTCCTAGAATCTCCTCCCTCCTCCCCAGGCGCCCTTCCTCTCCAGATGGCCTTCCTTCTACTCCAACATCCTATGTCCTATTTCCTGACAGGGTGACAGGCCTGTCAGAACCCTAGCACTCGGGAGATGAAACCAGGAAGACCAAGAGTTCAAAGCTACACCAGACCCAGTCTCCACAAATCTAGGTTCCACATATGAGAGACAACATGTAATACCTGTCTTTGTGTATGTATGTGGGCATGTGCACAGGGACATGTATGCTCATCTGTACAAGTGCACATGGAGGCCAGAGGTTGGGGTTGGAATGTCTTCTTCAATCACTTCTCTATCAGTTTTTTTTTTTTAAAGATTTGCTAATTTATTTACATGATTGAGTGTTTTGCTTGCATTATGTGCACCACACACCTGTGGAGTTCAGAAGAGAGCAATGGATTCCCTGGAACTGGACTTAGAGATGGTTGTCAGCCACCAAGTGGGTGCTGGGAACCGAACCCAGGTCCTCTGCAAGAGCAACCAGTGCTCTTAACTGCTGAGCCTTCTTTATAGCCCTTCTATCTTATTTTTTGAGACAGAATTGCTTTCTCTGAACCTCAGAGAACAGGAACTTGCTAGACTGGCACCCAGTGAGCTTCTGGCTTGTCTGTCTCCACTCCACAGCACTGGGGCTAAGGGGGCATGCTGCCCCATCCAGCTCTTACGTGGGTGCTGGGATCTGAACTAAGGTCCTCATGCTTTTTCCCACTAAGCAGTCTCTCTAGCCTCTTTCTTTAGTTTTTCAAGACAAGGTTTCTCTGTGTAGCTGGCTGTCCTGGAACTCACTCTGTAGCCCAGGCTGGCCTCGAACTCAGCCTGTGCCTCCTGAGTGCTAGGATTAAAGTCATGTACCACCACCACCTGGCCTGTCATTCTTTTTAAGAATTTATTGATTTCAATTTTGTGTGTATGGGTGTTTTGCACGCATGCACGTCTGTGTACTATTTGCACGCAGTGCTCAAACTGGATCCTTTGGAACTGGAATTATAAACCACTGTGAGGTGTCATGTGGGTCCTGGGAACTAGACTTAGGTCCTCTGGGAACCAGACTTGCCGAGCCATCTCTCTAGCCCCTCTGCTTTTCCTTTTAAACAAGGATCTCTATGTAGCCTTGGATGACCTGGAACTTGCTATGTAGATCAGGCTGTGCTTGAACTCAGTGATCTGCCTATCTCTGCCTCCCAAATGTAAGGATTAAAAGCATGAGCCCCCAAACCCAGCACCTATCTGTCTTCTGTGTGTGCAGGTGACATGTGGGCAAATGCACCTGTGCCCGTTCATGTGGATGTAAAAACAATCTCCGGGGTCATTTCTCAGAAAGTCTTCCACCCTTTGAGGCAGACCTCTCGCTGACCTGGAAATTCCACAAGAAGGCCAGGCCAGCAGGTTCCAAGGCTCTGCCCACCTCTACTTCCCATTTCACTGTCACTGGATTACAGGCCATGCTACTGTGGCCAGCTTCTTACCTGAGGTCACACTCACGCTTGTAGGGAAGTCCCTTCCTCAGCCATCGCCTCAGCTGTCTGTTTTCTCTCCCATCACCCTTCTTTGCCTGCCTCTAGAGCCCTTCCTCCTTCCACAGCTCCTATTTAGTTTTACTAACGCAGATACTACACAGAGGAAATGTGACGCCTCTCCGTCTGCAGTCTTCTGCGTCGGGCTTACCCCCGCACTACGTGGCCCTCCCTATGCTGTCCTCCTGTTCTAACACCCCTTCCACTCCCACATGCCAGACCTGACCCCACTCCTCACCTGTACAATGACCGACACCTGGCTGCCGGCTTGGCTCTCAGCGTGGGATAATTCACCAAGTGTCAGGACGAAGTACCTTTTGTTCTGAGTTATCACCAGGGCACTCAGACGGACCAGTTTCCCAGCCAGATTTGGCTCCTTTACTTTGTGCTTCTTTCTAAGGAAAGAAGAAGGAAAAAGACGTTTTCATTTCTCCCCTTTGCCTCTATCCCAGTCTTCCCGTCTACTGTAAAGAACAATCTTGTAGCAATGTAAAATGTCCACAATTCAAAGCTATTATCTAAAACCTTTCCAACCTTCTTGCCCTCCGACAAGGTATATTTCCTCGGGAGTCAGAGGTGGCTCTGCTGGGAAAAGTGCTTGCTGCCAAGGATGAGGTCTGGATTTGGATCCCTGGGAACAACATGGTGGAAGGAGAACCATCTCCCACAAACTGTTCTCTGACCTCTGTGTAACTGTGTGTTATAATAATGGGAGGTTCATATGCACGCACGCACGCACTTGGGGGTCAGGGAGCTAGCACTTGTCTGACTTCTAAGCACAAGTTCTATTCCTAGAACCTAAAAAATAAGCGTTTTAGCCTAATCTCTGTGGTGGGAGATGAAGACAGGTAGGTTTAAATGGCCAGCCAGCCTAACTTATCTCCAAAACTAAGAAGGCTGACAGCGTCTGAGGAATGGCACCTGAGTTGTCCTCTGACCAGCACGTGCATGTGTGCACACACGTACACAAAAAGAACTTCTTGGGTTTCTTTTCGTGCATGTGTGTACACGCATACACAAAAAGAACTTCATGGGTTTCTTTTCTTTTGAAAAAAAAATTATCTTATTTCATGTGTATGAATGTTTTCCCTGAATGTATGTCTGTGTACCACGTGCATGCCTGGTGCACAGGAAGGCCAAATGAGGGTGCTGGATCCCCTGGAACTGGAAATACAGATGGTTGTGAACCATGAGGGTGCCAGGAATCAAACCCAGGTCCTCTGAAAGAGCAGAGAGTGCTCTTAACCACTGGGCCATCTCTACAGCCTATTTTTTCCCCATCTTTTGATAAGGAAACTCACACTGTAGCCCAGACTGACCTGGAACTCACTACGTAGGCTACACAGCCTTCCTGCTTCAGTGTCGAGTGCTGGGGTTATGGAGGTGAGCCACAACCAGTTCAGAGCCTTCCTCAGGACTCCTGATATTCAACCCCACCATTCCCTTGTTCCACCTATCATCTATGTCACTGTCAAATGTCTTTTTCCACACAAGTACCGTCATCCTCCGGGTGTCACAGGGTCCTTTCTTCCTTCAGAATGGAAATTACCTGTATCTGAGCAGGCAGGACGCCTTTTCTGGGTAGAGGACAGGGATTGGCGTGAGAGGGTCAGGACGGACAGCCAAAGGAAACACTGGCACGGGGGTACCCCACAGCTCCAAGTGCCCTTCCCCCAAGGAATTCTTCTTGGCAGGAGGGAGGTAACTCCAACTGGGGAACAGGAAGAGATGGCCCAACCAAGAAAGGTCTAGATCTGTAAGCTAGAAGAGATCAAAGCCACAGGTTAGCAGGCCCTTAGCAGCTGATCTACGAGCACTCCTGCTCGTACTGGAGGCAGCGGCCCTTCTTCCACTCACCTCACAGCCCACGCTTCCAGTGTTGTCTCTCACATACAGGCTTCCACTCCTGCACTCCTGTTCCAAATCCTCAGACAGGTTTATTAGCGTCCCCAGAAGTAACAGCGGCTCCCGGGGCAGGAGACTGGCCCCTGGCCCAGCTCCCTGGGACCAAGCCTGGTGAGCATGGCCGCTCCGGGACAAGTGGCTGCAGCATGGCAGGCGCTGGTGGGTCTGGAGGTTCTGCACCGAGACAAAACTGGAAGGGAAAGAGGGCAGTCCTGCACACCGGTTCCGTCTAAAGAACGCTCAGCCTGCACACACACACCCGCGAGTCCAAGTGTAGGGCTGAAGGAGAGCAGGCAGTTCTGCACACCGGTTCCGTCTAAAGAACGCTCAGCCTGCACACACACACCCGCGAGTCCAAGTGTAGGGCTGAAGGAGAGCAGGGAGTAGGGCTCGTCTGACTAAAGAGCCTATGAAATTAAGGGCGAGGGTTAGATCTAAAGGTTGGGCAGTGCCTCTGAGGGAACCGGGAAGAGAGCCCATGATAAATGGCTCCACAACAAGGGATCAAGAGACATGAAGTAGACTGCAGAGCAGTCTGAGGAAGTAAGCGTGCATGGAGAATTCCACTGAAGATTCCACACAGGAGCTGGAGCAACGGCTCAGCAGTTAAGAGCACTGTCTACAGGCATGTTGCTGCTGCTGGCGGTGCACACCTTTGATCCCAGCACTCAGCAGGCAGAGACAGGTGCATCTTTTGAGTTCCAGGCTAGCCTGGTCTGCAGAGTGAGTTCCAGGAGAGCCAGGACCACACAGAGAAACCCAAACCCTGTCTCAAAACAAACCAAACAAACCAACAAAAAAGCACTGTTTGCTCTTCCGGAAGACCTAGATTCCATTCCCAGCATCCACATAGTGGTTCACAACTGTGTGTAACTCCAGTCCCAGGGCATCTGATGCCCTCTTCTGGCCTCCATGGTCACCAGGCACACATGTGGTGCACAGACCTACATGCAGGTAAAACACCACACACTTTAACTTAAAAAGGAAAAGAATTTAAAAAGATATAGAGGTATGCTATTATATGAATAAACTGGTAGAGTCTACTGAAAACAATATGCAAATAGATACTGAGATTGCATGGATCAGCATCTCCCTTCAGGTTGGTGATTACTTTTGAAGAGATAAGGGAGAATCAGATCAAAACAGACTTATCAGGAGACCTCATTAAACTTTTTTCTTTACATCTTACAAGAAAGAGCGAAGCAAATATGACAAGAAGCTAAGAATTTTTTAAGGTAGGCAGTAAGTCCATGGCCATACAGGACACTGTTGCACACTTCACATCAGCTGAATCACTTTCTTCGTCCACTCTCCTTCTCTACAGACGTAGCTTAAGCCACGTTAGGAGAACTTCAGGGAAAAAAGCTGAATGGAGAATAGGAAAATCCTGCAGATGAGGGTGTTGGGACTGCCTTCCTTTCCACACATTCTTATATCCTTCTCAACATCAATTCAACTACTCACCAAGCCCACCTCACCCTACCTGTAGTTCAGGGGCAGTGTAAAATCCTGGTTCTCCCTCTGGGACAGCCACGTCTCCTTCACACAATCGATTACTGACTGAGTCAACTGTATATTAGGCTCCTTGCCAGCTGGGGAAAGGGTGGCTTGAATGAAGGTCTGGGCAGCCTCAAGCCAGGCTTGCTCCTGAGGAAAGTGAATCTAGTTAAAACTGGGTCTCCATGACCATCCTGCCCAACAGTGGATTTTTGGGAAATGAAGAATTACAATAAAATAAATCGCCAGGTGATGGCAGCATACACCTTTAATCCATCACTTGGGTGGCAGAGACAGGAAGATCTCTGTGAGTTTGAGGTTGGCCTGGTCTACAGAGTAAGATCCAGGACAGTCAGGGCTACACAGAGAAACTCTGTCTCAAAAAACAAACAAACAAACAAACAAACAAATTCAGATTATCAAAGGTTGAATGTTTTGAACCTGAAGAAGTTTTAAAAGTTAGTCCGCCGGGCGGTGGTGGCGCATGTCTTTAATCCCAGCACTCAGGAGGCAGAGCCAGGCGAATCTCTGTGAGTTCGAGGCCAGCCTGGTGGTCTACAGAGTGAGTTCCAGGAAAGGCTCCAAAGCTACAAAGAGAAAGCCTGTCTCGAAAAACCAAAAAAAAAAAAAAAAAGTTAGTCCAAAACTGAAGGTAGAATTACCTGGAAAAGATAGAATTACCTGGAAAAGATAGAATTACCTGGAAAAGATAGAATTACCTGGAAAAGATAGAATTACCTGGAAAAGAGCACTTGCTGTAGGAAGTGCAGCCAGAGACAAACAGGTGGCCACGTAGCTTGACTTTTGTCTCCTCTAACAAACGTGTACTTATCCTTAAAATGCTCACTTGAAATACAGATTCCTGGGGGCTGGAGAGATGGCTCAGCGGTTAAATCTCCCAAAGGACCCAGGTTCAATTCCCAGCACCCACGTGGCAGCTCACAACTGTCTGTAACTCCAGATCCAGATCTGATGCCTTCTGCTGGCCTCCGTGGACACTGTAGGCACATGGTACACAGACATATATGCAGATAAAATGCCCATATGAATTTTTAAAGAAGGAAGGAAGGAAGGAAGGAAGGAAGGAAGGAAGGAAGGGAGGGAGGGAGGGAGGGAGGAAGGAAGGGAGGAAGGGGAGATCTCTCTGTGGCCCTTTCTCTGGCCATCCCAGGTCAACTGCCACTCTGACCATGGAGCTTCCATATACCTTGTACACATGACTATTACACAGCACTGGCCCCATGGTTAGGGTTATTCCATCTTACATGGAGTCAGTAAGCTGAAAAGTAAAAATGACAAGAATTGCTTTCAAAAGTCCACACCTTTAATCCCAGCACTAGGGAGGCAGAGGTAGGCAGATCTCTGTGTTCAAAGATAGCCTTGTCTGCAGAGTGATTTCCAGGACAGCCAAGGTACACAAAGAAAACTTTTGGTTTGATTTTTTTGGTTTGGATTTGTGTCTTTATATTTTTCCAAGACAGAGAGAATATGAAGTTGAGTGGGTAGGATCTAGGCAGAGCTGACAGAGAAAAAAGAAAAGATCAAAATATATTACATGAAAAAAAAATTTAAGTCTATAAAAAAATCACATCACTGCTCTTAATATGTGAATATGTCTAATAGAAGACAAGGACATAGGCAAAGGCTAATTTATTTACTTACATTAAAAATGTTCATTTTATATGTATGGATGTTTTGCCTGCATGAATGCCTGGTGTCCATCCCATCTCCTGGAACTGGGGTTAAGGATGGGTGTGAACCAAATGGGTGCCAGGAACTGAAGCTGTATCCTGCAGCCTCTGGAAGAATAGCCAGTACTCTTAACTGCTGAGCCATCTCTCCAGCCTCTATTGTTTTTTTGTTGTTTTGTTTTGTTTTGTTTGAGACAAGGTCTTGCTATGTAATCCTGATTGGCCTATAACCCAATATATAGACCAAATTGGCCTTGAACTCACAAAAATTCACCTGCCTCTGCCTCCTATATGTTGGAACTACAGGCACGTACCATCATGCCTGTATTAGGACTCTGTGTGTGTGTGTATGGGTATTGATTTTTTTGTTTGTTTTTGGAGACAGGGTTTCTCTGTGTAGCCCTGGCTGTCCTGGAACTCGTTCTGTAGACCAGGCTTGCCTCAAACTCAGAGATCCGCCTAGCTCTGACTCCAAGTGCTGGGATTAAAAGCATGTACCACTCCAGAAGTGTATAGTTTTATAGTGTATAGTGTATAACCTTCTCCAAAAGGTTATAGTTTTTAATTATTCCATTTTTTTAATCAAACATCAGCACTTGAGTCGCTGTAAACTAAACATATACAAGCTCTAACCCCACTCGATTTGATCCGTTTTGTCTGCCCAGCTAGTTCTAACCATCATGGCTCTATCTCTGGCCCTCCAAAGGCCTCTCTATTAACCTCTGGGTAGTATTCCACATCAGCCCTTCTACAGCACCCTGGAAAACCACTTTCAACACTCTAAATTATTTCAATGCTCAGCATTCGTGTGGACAGTCCTCCTGTTCTCACTACGGCAAACATTCTCTTTGCCTTCATCCTCAGAGTGTTAGACAGTGGACCAATCCATTATCCAGATACACTTGATCAACATAACCAAAGCCTGGAAGTACACTGTTTTCTTTCAGGGTTTGTTTGTTTGTTTGTTTTTCTGTTGTGGCTACTTCTGATGTCCCATCCATTGTGTGACATGCTGAAAAACTTTGTTTCTCAAAGTAGTAACACTGTCTCAAAGTGAAATCAAGTTTGGTTTTATTTATTATTTGTTTGTTTGGTTTCTCTGTGTAGCCCTTACAGTCCTGGAACTCCCTCAGTAGACCAGGCTGGCCTCAAACTGACCGAGATCCACCTGCCTCTGCCGGGATCAAAAGTGTACCGCCACCACCGCCGCCTGGGGTCAGTGTGGTGACACTCCCCTTTAATCCCAGCATTCGGGATATAGAGGCAGGTGGATCTTTGTGAGTTCAAGGCCAGCCAGGCTATGGAGTGAGTTTCAGGGTAGCCAGGGCTAAGTAGAGAGACACTGCCCCCCACCCCCTTCAAATAAAGGCCAGGGGTATGATTTCTGGACCTTGATCTCCAAGGACAGGACTCTAATGGTAATGAGGAGGTAGTCCTAACTCCTGCAGAACTAACTGAAAGGCTGGGACAGACCTTTTGAAGAAGCTCATTTAAGAACAAAATAATAATACATGGGCCAGTGAGATGGCTTAGCAGTAAAGATACTTGGAGTGCAAACCTCATTACCAGAGTTCGATCTCTGAAACCGGCATAAAACTGAAATAGAAACAACTCCACAAAACTGTCCTCTGAACTCTGTCAGCTGTGGTACATATGCCCTACACACACACACACACACACACACACACTGCTGGGAATGTGGTTCGGTGGTTAAACAGCAAGAACGAGGTCCCATGGGCTTGGTTCGGGGTGGTGTAACAAACACAAGGCCAAGTGTAAGGTGTAGTGGCGCTGTGATGCAGAGGGCCCTGGAGGCTGAGGCTTGTCCTGGCTACCCTAGTGAATTACACAGCAAGCCCTGGGGGTCACGTGATGTTAACATGACACTGTCTTAAAACACCCACCAACTGAAGGGACACTAGCCCACCCGAGCAGGTGGCTCTGGCAGGCCATGCCCTTCTCCCCCATCCCCTCTGCCTTGCTAATAACCGTTAGGTGACATTCCTAAAGCGGGCCACCGAGATCTAGTCCCTTATTTGGCCACTTCCTCCTCCTGAGGCAGATGACCAAGGTCCAGCTATTAAAGTATTGAAGTCCAGCAATCAGAAGCCCCTTTGGCTCACCTAATTAACATATTCAATTAAAATTAAACACCTTATCCTAACTTGGGGTTTCCCATTTTACCTTTATAAGCCTCCATTTGCCTATGGGCCACACCTGTCTCCTCTCTATCCAGAGGCGGTCCGTTGTCCCTCTAGGACAAACACCCCTGTCCCTTTTCCCTTGTCCCCTATCTCCTTTACCACCGCATCCTAGCCCATTCTAACACAGACCGCCCCTTCTTCTTCACTTAAAAAAATTACACCTGCAAGGTCATTGGCTGCTGTTTTTCAGCCTCAGGTCAGAAAGCAGACACTTTAAAGTTTCTTCTCACTTCGTTCTGACCCCTCCACCTCCACCCAAGTGGGATTAAGTTTTTCAAAAGACATCTGCTCTAACTCGTGCTTATCAACACGGCTCTGCTGCCTAGTAACGATGCTCTTCCAATGCTGTCCCGCCTAGCTAACTCCTACACGAACCTCAGGAGTGGGATGTTTCTCCCTTCCCATCCAGGTACGTCAAGGGGCTCCTGGAGCCACACACCGCCCCACAACCTGCTGCCAGTCTCCCACAGACAGAGCGTAAACCTTCCGGAGCAGGTGGGCGGAGAAGTGTTCCGGGCTCAGACCGCGGCGGAACCACCGGCCTGAAAAGCCCCTGCTCCCCAGGCCCCGACCACAGACAGCAGGTGGAAGGAGCACAGGAAGAAAGGAAATCCGGAACAAGATGGAAAAACAAAACAAAAAACCCATGAGAATCACACAAACGGCACTCACGGAGGCAGACGCCTGCGCTCGGCAGGCAGGCATGATGCGCCCAAACCCCTACCCTGAAGAACGCGGGAACGCTGGCCGCAAGGGCTCACGGGAGGGAGCCTGTGACGTCACGGAGCAGCGCTGGCTCCGCCCCAGCAGCCACCTGTGGCCCGCCCCGCCCCTTTTGCCTGGACTTCGCTCTAAGGCGCACACTGACCTTGAATTTGTAGCGGTCCTTCCGCTTCTCCCCAACAGCAGGAATTACAGCTGTGCACCACCGACCTGGCCTACTGCTTCCCTTCTATAGTGAGGGCGCGTCAGGCTTCTCCTAGTGTTTCTTGAGAAGTGGGCCCGGAGAGCACAGGAGTGCACAATCCACTTGGCTCGCAACGTCTCGCAGTGTCCCTAATTTTACCAGGCAGAGAAAGTGCATCTTAAAAGTAGCCACAGGCTAGATAGGGTGGCACTCGCCTTTAATCCTAGCGCTCAGGAGGCAGAAGCAGGTGTATATCTGTGAGTTCGAGGCCAACCTGGTCTTCCGAGCGAGTTTCAGGATCGCTAAGTCTGTTACACAGAAAAACCCTGTCTCGCGGGGGGGGGGGGGCAAGAAAAAAAAAAGTAGCCACAGGCTCGGATGCAGAGGCAGGGGAATCTGCCCAGCCTGCTCTACATAGTTCCAAGCCAACCTGAACTATGAAGTTGGGAAGTGGGGGGGGGGGGGGAAGCAGACATGGGACACCCATTCACATAGGTGTTGTGGACTTAACTCACTGATGCTTTTTCCCTTACCTGTCAGCTCCAACTGGAGTCTTATTCTATTCTATTTATTTATTTATTTATTTATTTATTTATTTATTTAGGTGAGATGGCTCAGCCTTTAAAGGCTAGACTCACAATCAAAAATATTTATTTTTAAATGAATAAATTTAAAAAAAAACACAAAAAAAATATTTATTTTTAATTCCAATGCCTAGAACTGTGCTTGTTGCTAAAGGATTTGGTGAAAAATGTGTGGCTCAATTAATGAAAGCTTCTGCTTTTCCTAATTCAGTCAGCCAGGCAAGCCACAGCTCAGTCAGTACTGGTGAAGTAAACAGAATTCATCTATGTGCCAGGCACTGTTTTAGGCTATAGGTGTATACACTGAAGAAAACAAAAATCCCTGCCTTGTTCTAAGACAAGGAGATTCACAGGGAAAAACGGGCAAAATATATAGAATGTTAGTAACATGGAAAAGGGAAAAAAAAAAAGCAAAACCAGGGGATAGTCTGACTCTCCAGCTCTAGGGGACCCAAAGCCCTTGTCTGACCTCTAAGGGCACCTGCACATGAGTGGTACACATTCATGTATGCAGGCCAAACACTCAGAAAAAAGAAAGGAAGAAAATGAAAAACCAGGTGTGGTGGTGCCTATAAATCCAGCATTCAGAAGTCAGAGGCAGGAGGATCTTCATGTCATCATGAAGTTTAAAGCCAGCCTGGGCAATATGAAAACAACAAAGTATTAAGCATCAAATTACTGTGTCCCTTCATTCAACTTCACTTTTGATGCAAATCCAGTATCCAGTTAAAAACAAAATGGAGTTACTTAGGTTAATGGTTAGCATTGCCTTCAATAACAAGTTTTTAAGGTTTTTGTTGTTTTTAAGACAGGTCTTTGGTCAACATAACAAGTTCTCTTTCTTTCTTTCTTTTTTATTTTTTTAACTTTTTTTTTAAAGCTTTAATTATTTATTATGTATACAGCATGTATGCCTGCAGGCCAGAAGAGGGCGCCAGATCTCATTATAGATGGTTGTGAGCCACCATGTGGTTGCTGGGAATTGAACTCAGGACCTCTGGGAGAGCAGTCAGTGAACCTAACTTCTGAGCCATCTCTCCAGCCCTATTTATTTATTTATTTATTTATTTATTTATTTATTTAACTTTTTAAGACAGGGTTTCTGTGTAGTCCTGGTTGTCCTGGAACTCTCTCTGTAGACCAGGCTGGCCTCGAACTCACAGAGATCTGCTTGCCTGTACCTCCGTGCACCATCACTACCTGGCAATTCTTTATAAGATAAATCTTTGGAGACAGTGTGGTGGTACCTGCCTGTAGTTGCAGCTACTTAGGGGGCTGATGCAGAAGCATGAGCCCAGTAGTTCAAGGACAGCTTGGACAATGTAGTGAGAACTGACTCAGATAACAGCTGGGTGTGCTGGTGCATGGCTGTTATCAGTCCGTGGGAGGCAGAGACAGGAGGGTTGGAAGTTCAAGGTCAGCCTGGGTTACAAGGTACCCTGTGTCAAACAAAAACAAACAAAACACACAAAACATTAAAAATAAACTGAATGTTTCTTCCCATATTATATCAGAGATGTGTGGGTTTTTTTGTCTTTTCTCCAAAACAACAAGAAATCCCACCCCCAAAGCCTCTCCTGGTCCTCTGCAACTACCCTGACCTCCTTATTAGAACACCTATCAAACTCAATCATTCTTTTTGCTTTCAGCACATACACGCACACACTGTCTCTGGCAGAGCCCCTCCATTTATCCAGTCTGTGACAATGTGCCCTACAGCCTGGGATTCACCTTTGATGATTCATAGATAGAAAGGCTGGATTTGGCTACAACAATCACAGGAAGTAATATTGGCTTTTCTCCCACCATTCCATTAGCGTGACTTGAATTTGGGGTTGCTTTTATATGATGGGACAGGTCATAAGCAGCAAGGGTGAAAACAAAACTCCACGCTCCAGCTCCAGCAGCACGAGGGGTTCCTTTACCCTTTAGTGAGGTCCACTCAGATAAGACTGGGTCCTTCAATTTATCCCAGAAAAGAATCTCGGGGTAAACCAATAAAGAATCAGAGTTAGTATTTGTGTTTGTTTCCTAAGATTTTTTTCTTTTTCTTTTCTTCTTTCTTTCTTTCTTTCTTTTTTTTTTTTTTTAAGATTTTATTTTGGTACTGGAGAGAAGTCTGAACAGTTAAGAGTACGTAGCTCTTACAGAGGACTCATGTCAGTTCTCAGAACTCTAGTCCAGTGGCTCACAACTGCCTGTAACTCTTGCTCCAGGGCATCTGGCCTCTGAGGGTGTCTGCCTGCACACCAGTTCACAAGCTGGGGGGGTGGGGGTGGCTGTGGTAGAACAGCAAGCCCTCTTAACCACTGAGCCAGCCCTGGAATTTTAACAACCTTTCACCATCACTCACACTAGTCCTAGGTTTTATCACCACAAACATTTCATGACTTCCTCTGACCCTTTGCTAAACGCCAAACCTTTTGATTTTTGTCCTTATTGTTCCCTTTCCATGTTGGAAAAAACGACTCATTTCATCTTAGGACAAAACCTTTTTTCTTGTTTTTTAAGTTTTGTTTGTTTCTTGCTTTTGAGATAGGATTTCATGTAGCCCAGGTTTGCTAAAACTCAATATAGCCAAGAATGATCTTGAATTTCTCTGATCCTCCTGTCTCTACTTTCCAAGTATTAGGACTACAGGTGTGAATCACTGTACCCAGTCAACATTTTATCACACAAAAATCCTTCCTTATTCAAAAGACATATTCTCATATCCATATATGTTATATTATAAATGTATTCTCATATCCTTTATATGCATGTAGAGACAAAGTCTTCACAATCAGAAGACAGAGCAACGTAAATAAATTTACCAGCTTAATAAAAGAGAGGAAGCTAAATTACATTTACAAAGTCTGTAAGAAACTAAAATTATCTGTTTAAACATGGCCTAACAATAACATTTTTTTCTGTTGCAGGTCTTCGGCAGCCTTTATTGTTATTAGGGTCTTTTAAAGGACTCTTTTGTGTACTTCCTCCTAGGTTTCCCATGTGTCTCAGAATGTTGCATTCCAGCATGATCAAGGCGACACAAGTTCTAACATTAAATGACCTTGGAAAACCTACTTATCTTCTATAAACAAGAAGGCAGAAGGGAGAGAAAATACAAAGAGAACCAAACGGTTGTACATTTTAACTTTTTAAACATAGTTTTGGCTACAAGAGACCAATGTTCTCAGAAGGAGTGCAGGCAGGGACTAATAAATGGTTACTTTCTCCAAGATTACTGAAGAGGAGGAGGAGGACAGGAGAACAAGGGCAAGAGGAAGGCCAAGGGTTCAGGCCGAACAGGAAGAGGCAGAGTGTTGAGTTAGTGATGTTGGACTTATAACCCTCCTGGCAAAAGTGAAGATGCTCTATAAAGAGACAGGTGTACCTCTCACTGGTTATGAAATTGTTGAGACAATGGTCCACGAGGAGTGCGAATGTCCCCCAAGAATTCCATAACTTCTTAGACTACATTGCAGGAGAGACTAGTGCTGAGACGGTGATGGATAAGTGATGTGTGGGACACACCTTAATCAGAACCACTTGGTTATTCATACCTCCGTCCCTCTATTCAAATCTAAATTTTAGCCAGGCGGTAGATCTAGGCCAGCCTGGCCAGCCTGGTTTACAGAGCAAGTTCCAGGAGAGCCAGGGCTACTCAGAGAAACTCTGTCTCAAAAAAAAAAAAAAAAAAAAAAAAAAAAAAAAAAAAAAATGAAGAAGAAGAAGAAGAAGAAGAAGAAGAAGAAGAAGAAGAAGAAGAAGAAAAGAATTGCCAGGACCCAAGCTTTGACCCTAAAAAAAAATCCAGCAACAGGCTAGGCCAGCGAAATTTGTCTTTTTTATAACATTTATTTTCGCTTAGATGGGTTGTGACAGACAGATTCAATGGTAGCTGATGGTGTAGATCAGAGTCCCACAGAGGGGACATTTCTGCTGTGGGAATGTGTATGAGGGCCTGTTTGGGGTTGGGTTTTTGTTTTTGTTTTGGGGGGGTTAGGTTTTTCTGTGTATATATGCATTTTTATGCTTGCATGTGCTCCACAGTGCCTGTGAGGCGAGAAGAGGGCATCAGATCCCTAGGACCTGTGATGACAGATGGCTGTCAGCTGCCATCAGGGGCCTGGGAATCTCAATCTGTGGGTGGCAACCCCTTTGGGCTGAAGAGCTCTTTCACAGGGGTCGCCCAAGACCATCATAAAACAGATGTTCACATTATGATTCATAACAGTAGCAGAATTTCAGTTTGAAGGAGCAGTGAAATAATTGTATGGCTGGGGGTCACCACAACATGAGGAACTGTATTAAAGGGTCGCAGTCTTAGGAAAGTTGAGAACCAATTCCCAGTACTACAGAAATGTAAGAGAGAGGAAAAAAAGCAAAAAAAAAACAAAACAAAAAAACAAAACACCCTCTTGCTGTGTTCCCTGAATTCATTCATTAACGCAAAAACAAAACAAAACAAAAACCGAAAGCAATGAGAGAGAAGGGAGATGACAAAAAGGATATTAGTCATTCAAAAAGCTTCTCATTCTGGGCAGTAGTGGCGCACCCCTTTAATCCCAGCACTCGGGAGGCAGAGCCAGGCGGATCTCTGTGATCTCAAGGCCAGCCTGGGCTACAGAGCGAGATCCAGGACAGGAACCAAAACTACACAGAGAAACTCGGTCTCGAAAAACAACAACAAAACTTCTCATTCAGATTCCTGAGTTCAAAGTATTTGTCATAATTGAAGGGGACAAGGAAGTCGGAGATGAGGAATTGAATGAATGTGCTTTCATAAGTGTTATTTCAAGTTTTCTTCTTTCGAGTTTTTTTTTGAGATAGGGTCTCACTATGCAGCTCTGGCTGGCCTGGAACTCGCTACGTAGGCCAGGCTAGTCTCCAACTCAAAGCGACCCTCCTGCCTCTGTCTTTGCCTCCGCAGGGCTGGTAGTCAAGAAACCTGAGTTATAAAGAACCCGGGAAAGGCCCGGCCCACAGGAGGGGGGGGCGGCACCGCCCACAGCGGGGGCGTGGCCACTCAGTCCGGCGCAGGTCCGGTCTTCGGCGGTGGCGCTCGTCGATGACGTAGCAGCGCGCCAAGATTCGTGGAGTTGTGGCGCTGCGTGGACGGCCTCACGTGAGTAGAACTCGCGCGCGCTTCCCCGGGTTGCTCGTTGGTGCAGCTCCATGGCTCCCACACTCAGGCCCGATCCAGGCTGCGTCGGTGTCCCCGCCAGGCCGGGCTGGGTCCTCCTGGGCCCGCGTGCCTGAGCTAGAGCATCCGCCCGCTGGAGCGCGTGTTGTACGGACCCTCGGTGTGGTTGGACGGCAGGATTGAAACAGCCTCCCGTCACGGCCCCGTTCACTCATTTAGTCATTCATTCATTCATCACCAAATGTGGCCATCAGGACACTGGTCCTTGGGAATATAGCCCCGAAATAAAACCCTGTACCGTTATTCCCGGAGCTTATATTTCGCTGGGAATGGTAGACAGAATCTTAATAAAGTAACTCCAGAGGGATGGAGATGTAGCTCGTAGAATGTTTATCTAGCATGGATGGGGCCCTGGGTTCGATTCCCACGACCTCATTAACCGGGGGTTGTGAAGAGCACCTGAAATTTGGGGAGCAGGATAATTAAGGCCACCCTCAGTTACACAGTGAGTTAGAGGTCAGCCTGAGCCAAATGAAACCCCGTTTTGTCGTTGCCGTTTGTTTAAAAAAATTTTTTTTTTCAGCAAGACTGAGTAGGAGGGGGAAACGTGTGGTAGGGATAAATTTCATTCATTCAGCAACTTGTTTGATTGGTTGGTTTTACTTTTTTGAGACAGGGTCTCTTTATACAGCCCTGGCTGGCTTGGAACTATATAAACCTGGGAACTCAGGTTCACTTTCCTCTGCCACCTGAGTGTGGGATTCAGTGTCGGTGCCATCAACTTGCCCGGCAGTGCAGTATCCATTAAGCCATCTCACCAGCCTCGAAGTCATGGTCTTCCTGCTAGCGTATGGCAGATAGGATGTGGTTGTGTAGTAGTGTAACCATACAAGAATCCAGTGCAACTGGGCATGGTGACCCGGATCTGTAATCCCAGCATTTGAAGGAAGTGGCAAGAAGATTGTGTGTTCCAAGCCAGCCTGGGACTGTATAATAACCTGACTTTGACTCAGAAAACAAACAGCAGCAACCAAGAAACCAATACGTTGATCAGTCCAGACAGGCAGTGAAGGTGACTTGGACTGCTGAGGTAGTAGACGTGAAAAGGCCAGAGATTTAAGATATATTTAGAAGTAGATGTGTTGGCAGATGGAGTGTGGAGAGGCTGAGGGAAAAGGACTGTTAAGGTTGGCTTCATTTTTCCTTTTTGTAGTTCTGAGGATTGAACCTCAGGCCTTGCATGTGCTAGCCAAGTGCTTTATCACTGAATCCTGAGCCTACTCATTCTGCTGAGCACTGTTTGCATGGTAGTAGTGTTCCCTGGATGGGGAGGACTAGAGGAACAGCAGATCTTCCCGATTGGGGGTGCCAGGAGTATTCCAGTTACTTTAAGCTTCCAGCTCCCTCCAGCTCCCTTCCCATGAGCTCAGTAAACTGTTAATTCCTCTTGGGAAAAAACAAAAACAAAACAAAACACAAGAGGGAAGAGGAGAGATAAGTCTGTTATAGCCTAGGCTGACCTCAAACTCACTGTGTAGATGAGGATAACCTTGAGCTCAGGATCTTCTTGCCTCCACATACCATGTGCTGGGATTACAGGTATGTGCCACTTGGCCCAGTTTATGTGGCCCTGGGAATCAAACCACGCAGGGCTTCATGCATGGTGGATAAACGTTTTATTGAATTAAATCCTCAGCCTCGGTTGGCTGTATTTATGACACACTTATATATAGATGTGGTGGTATTTAAGTATACCAATCTGGAGTTTTAAAGAGAGTCACTGTTGGGAAAAGTTATAGACTATTTTGGCAAATATTAGTTTGGATGCTACCAAATTGGCATTTTTAGTTGAAAACAGTAGCTTGGTGGTGGTGGTAGCAGTGGTAGCAGTGGTGGCAGTGGCGGACACCTTTAATCCTAGCACTTGGGAGGCAGAGGCAGAGGCAGGGGCAGGCGTATCTCAGTGATTTCAAGGCCAGCTTAGTCTACAAAGCGAGTTCCAGGACAGCCAGGACTGTTACACTGAGAAACCCGGTCTCAAAAAACAAAAACAAACAAACAAACCACAGTTGAATGGTGGCAATTTCATTGGTTTGTTCTAGTAGGTAGTCTTTAAGGCACAGAACTGGAAGCCATTTAACACAAATGAAGAGAAATATAAAACCATGGGCACCTAACATTTAGAAGTTGAACAAAAGAATAGGAGTCAGCTCAGGTGAGCTAGAACGATCACCCAGAAGGTGGAGGAGGTTCAGGAGAATATTGGTGTCATTGAAGCCACCAGAGGAGAGTGTTTGAAGAAGTAGAAAATGAATGAGTCACATGCTGCTGATGGGATTTATAAGAACAGCTAAGTGGCCTCTAGATTGACAGAGCATCACAATACTGTTCTTGTCAGGGTAGTAAAAGAATTCAGTTTTGTTGTAAAGATTTTTGCCCCCATTTTGTGATGCTAGGGATCAGGCCCATCACCCCAGCACACTAAGTATTCAACCTGCATCCTGAGCGCTCCAAACACTGTTGAAGTCAGAGAAGACAATCTGTGGAAACTAGCTTTCTTCCATTTTCTTTTTTTTTTTTATTCTCTCCTTTATTTTCTTTTTTTTCCTTTTATTTTATTTTACAATACCATTCAGTTCTTCCATTTTCTTGTAGAAACACATTCTAGGTTTCATGCTGCTGGCCTTCTGTCTGTGCATGGTAGAGATCCAACTCTTCAGCTTCTTAGAAGGACACTAATTCCATTCATTAGGGTATTGCCTTCATCATCCTAATACTCCTAAAGACCCCTGTTGAAACACTGTCATATTGGGAATTAGGGTTTGAACATAAGAATGTAGGCAAGGGATAAAAATGTTCAGTTCTGGGGCCTGGAGAGATGGCTCAGCAGTTAAGGGCACTGGCTCCTCTTCTAGAGGTCCTGAGTTCAATTCCCAGCAACCATAAGGTGGCGCACAACCATCTATAATGAGACCTGGCACCCTCTTTAGGCATACAGGCAGAACACTGTATACCTAATAAATAAATAAATATTTAAAAACAAAAACAAACCAAAAACATTCAGTTCCTGGCAGTTAACATTTACCCTAGGAAGTTCTTCCTAACTGAAGTAACAGGTTGGTGTCCTTAGACCCTTAGTGTTAGCCACACTGAGCTGAAATTGTCTGATGTATTTGTTCATAGTAATATTCTTCGTTTGTTTGGTTGGTTGTTTGGTTTTTTTGAGACAGGGTTTCTCTGTGTAGTTTGGGTGCCTGTCCTGGATCTCGCTCTATAGACCAGGCTGGCCTCAAACTCACAGATATCCACCTGGCTCTGCCTCCCAAGTGCTAGGAATAAAGGCATGCGCCACCACCGCCGCCGCCGCCGCCGCCACCACCACCACCACCACCACCTGGCCATAGTAATATTTTTAAGACCTTGCTAGGGCCTAAGGATGTGTCTGTATGCCTCTCCCTCACACTACTGTTATATGTGTGTTGGCATGTGCATGTCCTGGAGGTTGAGCCCAGGGTTAAGAACGTGCTGTACTGCTGAGCCATCCCTTCCCAGCCTGAAAATCCTACATTTGGAAGGATTGATTGAAAATCCCCAGGGCTGCTACCCTTTTCTGAATTTCCCTGTGATGTCCCCCTTCTCCATGTCCAGTGTCTGGGTTTCTGCAGAACTTGAAATCAACTACTGTTGTTTTTTTTAGGAACTTAATCCATCTCTAGAAGGTCACCTGCAGAGATGGCCCCCGTCCTTCACTTTTATGTCCGTCCCTCTGGCCACGAGGGGGCAGCCTCTGGACATGCTCTTCGAAAACTACAAGATAAACTGCCAAAGCTTCAGAGTGTGGAGACTGAGCTGTGCTACAACGTGCACTGGGCAGGTTGGGCCTAGATGTTGGGTTTACATTTTGTTTTTTGGTGGGTTGTTTGAGTCAGAGTATCATGTATCCCAGACTGGTCTTGAACTCTGCCTGTGGCTAAGGATGAGTTATGCTCCTGATTCTATTGCCTTACCTCTGGAGTGCTGGGCTGGTAAAGTCTGATATTTTTACAATATGTAGGATGGTTTTAATCTAGCAGTTTTTGTAATCAAATATCTCTCAGCAGTTTTCATTTGTTCATTAGCAGTCAAAAAATTTAAAGACAATAACATATAGTATCCAGACTGTGTATTTTCCATCTTTACATGGCTTATTATATCTTATTACTCTTTTCCTTTTTTAAAGACTTTCTTCATCCTTTTTCTTTTCTCTCCTAAGCCTACATATATTTATTATCATTATTATAATTATTATCATTATTGTTATTTTCGAGACAGGGTTTCTCTGTGTAGTATTGGTGCCTGTCCTAGATCTCTCTTTGTAGACCAGGCTGGCCACGAACTCACAGAGATCCACCTGGCTCTGCCTGCCGAGTGCAGGGATTAAAGTCATGTACCACCACCGTCCAGCGCCCACCTATATTTTTAAACACACTGTGACCCATTTAGCGCTTTTTTTCCACCTGAATCTGTCTTCACTGTGATCTGTAACCTTTCCTGTCTGTGTGAGCAAAACTGCTGTGTAACTTAGATCAGGGTGTGCTAGTGCTAGCTCCTCCCCCTCAGTTCTCTGAGAGTCTAGTCTCATGGCAGGGGCATGTTTACTGCCAGCTCTGGGAGCCATGTTTACAACCCTAACTCTGGGAAGTTTCTAGATCCATGCCACCACCCAGTAACATGCCGCTGGCTGCTCATAAACGCCATCTAAGTGTTTGGTGGCAGAGCCTCTTAAAGAGCTGCCCGTTTTTGCTGCTAGCACCAAGTCAGGAAGTGTCTCTTAAAGGAGCCAGGCCTCTGCTCACCGCCAGCAAACAGAGCCCACTGGAGAAAAGGCAGCTACCAAGAAGCTGTGCTTGACTCTGTTCTTGTGTGTCTAGAATCCTTTTTTAAACTTTGTCAGGTTTTATGTGGAAATTTCAGCCCCACATTGGAACATCCTATCTAAACAGGTTTCCCATCCCTACTACCTGCTCCCAAATAACCAGCAGCCACTTCCCAAATAATTGACTCAGAGACTTAATATAAATTACAAATGTTCAGCCAATAGCTCAGGCTTATTACTAACAAGCTCTTACATTTAATTAACTCATATTCCTTATTTACGCTCTGCCACATGGTGGTGCCTTTATGAGCATGGCACATTCATCTCCTGCTCCTTCTGCATCTGGCTGGTGACTCCTGACTCCACCCACCCTTCTTCCTCTTCCCAGAATTCTCCTAGTCTGGCTCTCAGACTCAGTCTTTTCCTGCCCAGCTATCGGCCAATCAGCTTTTTATTAGCAGATGAGAGTAATACATATTCATAGTAGAAAAAGATGGTTCCACAGCAGTTGTAAGCCATCATGTGGGTGCTGATAATCCAACCCAGGTCCTCTGGAGGAGCAGCCAGTCCTTTTAACCGCTAAGTCCATCTCAGGCCCGGGGTGTTAGATTGTGGGTTGTTTTGCTTAATTAATTAATTTGAGGGAGTTCTCTCTGTGTAGTCCTGGCTGTCCTGGAGCTTGAAATATAGACTAGGCTGGCCTAGAACTCACAGAGATCTTCCTGTCTCTGTCTCCCAAATGCTGGGAAAAGGTATGGGCCACCACTGCCCGGTTCTAGGTGTTGGTTTCTGAAAGGAGGTGATCTGGTACATGAGGCAGTATCTTGAGGTGCCCTTGTCCTGTCTCTGCAGCTGAGGCCCCTCCAGGGCCTGAGGAGATGAAGAAGTTGAAGTGGCTCTTTGGCTGCCCTTTGTTGCTGGATGATGTTGCTCAGGAGTCCTGGCTTGTTCCTGGCTCCCGTGACTTGTTGCTGGAGGTGGGACCCAGGTATGCGGTGGGTTTCTTCCTGGGCAACTCGGTTCCACATTCCACGCACATCTCCCCTTCACTTCCGTCTTTCTCCTTTACCTTGTAGTCTTCGGAGATTTCCCTTTGTTCTATCCTCTCTCTGCCCGGGAAGCCATGCAGATATTTTCCCTGTGTGGACAAATGTCTTGAAAACTGAACTAGCTCCCAAATCTCTTTTAGAATTAACCCCTTACACTCAGAGAAGTTGAACGGTGCTTTCTCACCAGTCCCATTTGTTAGGGATTGACCCTAGGACTTAATGCATGCTGAGTAAGCACTGCACCATTCAACAGTTGGGGTTATTTTACCTTTTCTTCTGAAAGATGATTTTGCTAAGTTTCCCATACTGGCCTTGTGTATGGGTATGTGCAGCTGAGTGCAGATACCCAGAGAGCCTAGAGGCATCGGATCCCCCTAGAGCTGGAGTTACAGACAGCCATGAGCCTCCTGACATGGGTCCAAGGAACCAAACTTGGGTCCTCCTGAAAAACAAGGCACACTCTCTTAGCCACTGAGCCATCGATCCAGCCTCTGATTAACTTTTGAAAGCAGCTTTTCTTGGCACCTAGTCTGAGGCAGGAGGCCAGTGGTAAAGAGGTAATAGTGGTGTGTTGGGTGGATCTTTGGGCAAGATCCACCTTCCCAATGATGCTTGTTAGGGCCCTCAGACCATAACTTCCTGACTCTCTCCTCAGGCTGAATTTCTCTACTCCAACATCCAGCAACATTGTCTCTGTGTGTGAGGCCGCTGGGCTGAGAGCTGTGGATCGGGTAGAGATCACCCGGCGCTACCGGCTCTCGGTGAGGTGTGGGCACTGTGGTGGGAAATCGGGAGTGAGTGGACCTGAGATTAGATCCTAAACTCTAGCAAAGTCACGGCAGAGGGAGGAAGAGGTCTCGGCCTTAGGCCTGCCCTGTACGCTTGGGAGGTTGTTTGCTGCTTTGAAGGTACCTGGTTGAAGGGTAGATGGTCCAGCTGGGCTTCCCAGACTGATCTATGCATCCTGGCACAGGTTCATGCCCAGATGGGGAATTTTTTTGTTTTTTTGTTTTTTTCTTTTTCTTTTAGTCCGAATCAAGATGCCCTGTGGGCCTCATAGCTCAGTGGTAGGGCTTTTACTGAGTATATACAAACCCTGGCCTTGATATCTGCACTAGAACGGGAAAATGGTGCTGTATGGTGGTAGTGGGGTGAGTAACTTGAAGGTCCAGACGTGAGTCCTTTGTCTCTGTTCTTCAACTCCATCTATTGTTTTCTTTATGTATCTTCCCACCAGTTTGCCCACCATCCTACGGCTGAAATGGAGGCCATTTCTCTGGCTGCCTTGCACGACCGGATGACAGAGCAGCAGTACCCTGACCCCATCCAGAGCTTCTCCCCTAAAAGCATCCCAGCCCCACTTAATGGCACCATCGACATATTAGCTGAGGGTCGGCTTGCTCTGGAGAAGGCCAACCAGGAGCTAGGTGAGCAGGTGTCCATGGGAGATGAAGGGAAGGGCCTGGCATGGGTCAGCAGGACTACTGAGCCATGGAGTAGGGTGGCCTGAGGCATGCTGTCAGCTCCTCTAGGGTTTGTCCCCTAGGTCTGGCCCTTGACTCCTGGGACCTGGATTTCTACACTAAGCGCTTTCAAGAACTGCAGCGGAACCCGAGTACAGTGGAGGCCTTTGACTTGGCTCAGTCCAATAGGTGAGGAGGAATGCCTTTCTTTGTCTGCTGTCTTAGCCCTTGGAGTTGGAAGGGAATGCCACAAGAATGCATCTTCTGGGCTCTCTGCATCCCTTCAGGGTCCGGCCTCCTTACCCTTCTAGGAGTCTGCTTGTTTTTGGCGGGAGGTGGGGGTGTGGAGGGATGTTGAGACAGGGTTTCTCTGTGTAGTTTGGGTGCCTGTCCTGGATCTCGCTCTGTAGACCAGGCTGGCCTCGAACTCACAGAGATCCACCTGGCTCTGCCTCCCGAGTGCTGGGATTAAAGGCGGGCACCACCACCGCCAGGAGTCTACTTTTAAATCGGGGTTTTATCTTTGGTTCTTGACAAGCCACAGTGGCAGAGTACGTAATGATTTTCTGGAATGTACTTTGACATCTCCTAAGGGTGGATTGGCTGTGACTGCTGTGTGATGCTGTCGAGGGGGTGCAGCACTAAAGAGTGACCCGTTCTCTCTCCTTCCCCCCTGTCACTCCCACAGTGAGCACAGCCGACATTGGTTCTTCAAGGGCCAGCTCCATGTGGACGGGAAGAAGCTAGGACATTCCCTGTTTGAATCCATCATGAGCACTCAGGCGTCCTCCAACCCTAACAATGTCCTCAAGTTCTGTGACAACAGCAGGTTGGCCGTGCCCTGGGCTGACGGGGTCTGGGTTGGAGGGAGGGAAGCCTTGGACCCTGGTTGGGTTGGCATGGCTCTCGGGGAAACAGCAGAGTGGAGCATGGCTTATGTCCATAGTGCGATCCAGGGGAAGGAAGTCTGCTTCCTGCAGCCTGAGGACCCTGCACAGCCAAGCTGCCTCCGGCAAAAACAGGGCCTTCGACATGTTGTCTTCACAGCAGAGACACATAACTTCCCCACAGGTGAGTTGGGTCCCGTGTAGACAGGTAAATATAGAGTGGGGGGTGCAAAGGTCCCAGGCCTTGAGGCTGAGCCTAAGTTGTTCTTATTTCCATGGAGGGAATTGGGGGGGGCATTAGAGGTGTGTGGGTGTCTGTGTGTTTACAGCCCTGGCTGGAACTCGCTTTGTAGACCAGGCTGACCTCGAACTCACAGAACTCTACCTGCCTGCTTCTAGGGTGCTGGGACTAAAGGCATGCAGCACCCCCAGCTAGGGATGTTTTTATGGATGTCACCCATATCTCCTTTGCTTTCTCTGCAGGAGTGGCCCCCTTCAGCGGAGCAACCACAGGCACCGGTGGCCGCATCCGAGATGTCCAGTGCACGGGTCGTGGGGCCCATGTGGTAGCTGGCACTGCTGGCTATTGCTTTGGAAACCTGCACATCCCAGGTTCTATCTTTTTCTCCTCTAACCACCTTCCCTCTGTCCTGGCGGCACAAACACTTCGTCTCTTAGGTCTAAAGTCAGCTAGGTGTGAGGGGGAGCTTCACAGTAGTCAGTGTTTGCTGACCATGAACATGAGCAGTACAAACTGAGGGATTTGGAGATTGCCAGACTGACTTTGGAGACCTACAGTTTTCTTTAGAAACCAGCATTCACTTAGGAAACACGAGACCGGGTTATCTTATGATCAATACTTGTCTACTAAATCCAGTTTCTTAGAGAACCTTAAGAGACTGAGGGGCTGTTGTGGGAAGAAAACTTTTCCTGGGATAATGCAACATACACGTGGACTCACCCACAAGAGACCGAAATACGGATTCCACCACAGTCCATCTTGGTGAAGCAATGAGTTTTATTGGCATTACTTAATATGAGTATGATTCAGGGGTCACTTACAGGAGTAGAAATGATTCCAAGACAGGTGCATCCCCAAGACTCACCCCAGCACGGGTGACATGGGTGACCTGGACACACTGCACAGCCTGCAGGCAGCTCAGCAGGTTGGAGAGTGTCCTCCTTTCCACGTGGCTCTGGTCTCCACCTCTTCCGGCAGCTGGGCTGGCCTCAGAGTCTTTCCAGCCTAACTCAGTCTGAGAGAACCTCAGCTTTCATTGCTTACTCTGGCAGGGAGGGATCTAGTGGCTGGTCAGTTTCAGGGACTTCCTGAAGCTATTTTGAGTTTTTTACCTTTTTAAAGATCTGTTCTGGGGGATGGAATGTTTCCATATCCGAAAAACTCATACAACAGGGCCTGGAGAGATGGCTCAGTGATTAAGTGTGCTACTGTTTCGGGACTTGAGTTTGGTTCCCTGCACCCGTGTTGGTTGGTTGGTTCACAGCTGCCTGTGTAGCTCTAGCTCAGGTGGGGATGCAGTACTTGTGGCCTCTGCAGGTACCCACACATATACACATCATTTTATAAAACGATAAAAGTCTTGTTTAAAAAAGAGGGGCGCTGAGTGGCGGTGCACTCCTTTAATCCCAGCACTTGGGAGATGTTGTTTTTGTTTTTTACTCTTTTTTGGGGGGCTGCTACCCAGCTCTCAAATAAATCACACACGGAGGCTTATTCTTACTATAAACACCCGGCCTTAGCTTGGCTTAGTTTCTAGCCAGCTTTCCTTAACTTAAATTATCCCGATTACCTTTTGCCTCTGGGCTTTTCCCGTTCTCTTACTTCTGTAAATTTTACTCTTACTTCGTGGCTCGCTGTGTAGCTGGGTGGCAGGCCCCTGGCGTCCTCCTCCTCCTCTTGCTGCTAGATCTCTCTTGCTCCTCCATCTTTTTTCTTCTCCCCTTTCTCCCAGACTTCTATTTTTTCTCTCTGCCTGCCAGCCCCACCTTTCCTTTCTCCTGCCTTGCTATTGGCCATTCAGTTCTTTATTAGATCATCAGGTGTTTTAGACAGGCACAGTAACACAGCTTCACCGAGTTAAACAAATGTAACATAAACAGAAGTAACACACCTTAAAATAACATTCCCCAACAGAGAGAGGCAGAGGCAGGTGGATCTCGAGTTCGAGGACAGCCTGATCTACAGAGTGAGTTCCAAGATAGCCAGGGCTACCAGAAAAACCCTGTTTTGAAAAGCAAGAAACAAAAAAAAGGATCTTAGAGGGATAGCTTGGCAATTAAAAGTACCTACTGCTTACGCAAAGCACCAAGGTTGGTTTCCAGAACCCATGGTGGTGGCTGGCAACTGTCTGTAACTACAGCGCCAGGGGGATCTGATGCCCTCTGGACTCTGGGTACCTGCACTTGCATGTGCACATAAACATACATGTACATAAACAAACATAAAATTTTTTAAGAAGGGGGAGAGACTACTCTTATTTTTATTATTTGATACAGTTGAACTATATAGCCTAGATCTCACCAAGATCACCCTGCTTCTGCCTCTCAAGTGCTGGGATAAAAGGAATTGGTTGCCTTTTCTTGGAGAGGACCTGAGTTAAGTCCCAGTACTTAATTCAGGTAATTCTAGCTCCATGGGACTCAACATCCTCTTCTGGTGTCCGTGGGTACATGTGCTAACATGTGCACCCACACAGACACAGACTTTTTGTGGGGGTGGGGGAGCTTAAGTGGTCTGATCCTGGGGCTGGGGTGTGGCAGAGGGGTAGTTCTTACTTAGCTTGTTCAAGCCTCTGATGGATAACTAGCATTACTAAAGGATAAAAAAGCATAAAAAGGTGGTATTGGTGCACACCTTTAATCCCAGCACCCAGGAAGCAGAGGTAGGCTGATCTCTGAGTCTGAGGCCATCCTGGTCTACAGAGTGAGTTCCAGGAAAATCAAGGCTACACAAAGAAACCCTGTCTAAAAAACCACAACCAAAACCAAAGAACCCCACAGGTACCATAAATATGCTCTACCCAGTTGTATAAGGCTTTAATCCCAGCACTCAAGAGGCAGAGGCAGGGGTATCTCTGAGTTCCAGGCCAGGAAGGCCGCAAAACAAGACCCTGTTTCAAAAAACAAAACAAAAAAAGTAACAAATAAATGAAAGTATCATGAGACAGGGAAAGGCTAGTGTTGGGGATGGGAAGCAGGCCATTGTTAACTGTGTGCTTTCCACCTCCACATTCTAACTACGTGGGCAGCTTTAGTGCCTAGAGTCGCTTTCCACTTCCTTTTCTTCCGTGCTGGGGACCAAACCCAGGGCTTGTACATGCTGTGCACATGCTGAATTACTGAGCTGCCTCTCTAGCTCATCTTTATAGTCTATTGACCCTTATCTTTCCCTCTCAGGTTATAATCTGCCCTGGGAGGATCCAAGCTTCCAGTATCCTGGGAACTTTGCCAAGCCTTTAGAAGTTGCTATTGAGGCCAGTAATGGAGCATCTGACTATGGCAACAAGTTTGGAGAACCCGTGCTGGCTGGTGAGCCTTGGGGTGTATAAGAAAGAATAACGCACTCCAAAGCAGCTTGTGGGTGTGCTGTGACCCCGGGACTGTGGGGCTGCAAGTGCTGTGGGACTTAACCTCCTTTCGCTTCCACACTAGGATTTGCCCGATCTTTGGGTTTGCAGCTTCCAGGTGGTCAGCGGCGTGAGTGGATCAAGCCCATCATGTTTAGTGGGGGCATTGGGTCCATGGAAGCCAAGCATGTGGGCAAAGAAGCCCCAGAGCCAGGTAAGATTCCTTCTCTGCCTCTAACTAGCCACAGGGAGGGGACAGGGAAGACATACAGGGGTGGTTTCTGCTCTGCTGCCTCCCACCTCTTCTCCATATGCTTGGCTCTGCTTCCTGAGTGCTGGGATTAAAGGTGTGCACCACCACCGCCCGACATTCATTCAGTATCTTAATTTTTAAAACATTAATATGTATGTATATGTGTGCAACATGCATGTGGGTACTCTTGGAAGTCAGGAGAGGCCACTGAATCCCTTGAAGCTAGAGTTACAGGTGGTTATGAGCTGCTAAGTACCAAATCAGGTCCTCTGGAAGAATATTGTGTGATAAGCCATCTTGACAGCCCTTCAGATAACATTTGGAGTTCATTTTTATATGTTGTATGAAGTTGGCATCCAGCTTCACTCTTTTATGTGTGGTGATCCAGTTGGCTTTAGATAATTCTTCTTGGTTGAATTGTCTTCATATTCTATTCAGAAGTCAGTTGCCAGAGACTGGGGATATAGATAGCTCAGTGGTGTGGCTCTCGCCTGGCATGCTTAGGGCTTACATTCAATCATGTGGGTGCTGGGGATTGAACTCGGGACCTCTGGAAGAACAGCCAGTGCTCTTAACCTCTGAGCCATTTCTCCAGCCCCAGGCTTTATATTTTCTTATGAACTTTAGAATCAAGTTATGAGCTGGGCGGTGGTGCGCACACCCTTAATGCCAGCACTCGGGAGGCAGAGCCAAGCGGATCTCTGTGAGTTGAGGCCAGCCTGGTCTACAGAGCGAGATCCAGGAAAGGTGCAAAGCTACACAGAGAAACCCTGTTCCGAAAAACCAAAAATAAATAAAGAAATAAATAAATAGAATCAAGTTATCAATTTGTGAGAAAGTCAGCAAAGACTTTGATAGGTCCTGTGTTGAATCTACAGATAAGTTATGGGGAATATTGTTACCCCAACAGTATTGCCTTGCAGTCTATGTATAAAGGCCTTGTATTGTTTCCTGTATTTGCCAAAACAAATAATTACTCTTGTATGTAGATGACTTTGTACCTGTGAATAAAACTAGGCTAAATTCCTTGACGTGTCTTTCCCTGTTAGAGAGTAAGTGTGTTGGTAAATTTATAAAAACTTAGTTTTACTTTATGCATCTGACCGTTTTGTGGCATGTATGTAAATGCACTATGAGTGTACAGTGCCTACCAAGGCCAGAGGAGGGTATGAGATCCTCTGGAACTGGAGTGAGAAGCAGTTGTGAGTTGCTCTGTGGGTGCTGAGAACTGAATTCAGGTCTTCTGCAAGAGTAAGCACGGAGCCCTCTCCTAACTCTGCGTCTCCGTCATTTTTATTATTGTCGCATTGTCTTCCATAGTTGTGTGGTTGCTCTGCCCTCTGCCTAGTGGATCATTGTGGTCCTGCTCCCTTCACATCAGATTCTTCTGGACTCATATTGTCTTGCTTTTATGGCCTCCTGTGTAGCCTCCCCGGGTTCTGGTTCACACTTCCTCCCTTGCAGGCATGGAGGTTGTAAAGGTTGGGGGTCCTGTCTACAGGATCGGAGTTGGGGGTGGAGCTGCTTCATCTGTGCAGGTGAGTGAGAACAGTTGCAGGCCAGCTTTGATGGCCCTGGGCCCCTTGTGGGTGTGGGTGGGGCTCCCAAGCCTCTCTGAGCTGAGCTGTACCCTGTGCTTCCTCAGGTTCAAGGCGACAACACCAGTGACCTGGACTTCGGAGCTGTGCAGAGGGGAGATCCAGAAATGGAGCAGAAGATGAATCGTGTGATCCGGGCTTGTGTGGAAGCCCCGGGAAGAAACCCCATCTGCAGCCTCCATGACCAGGGTGCCGGTGGCAATGGTGAGGGACGGGGTCAGAACAAGTCGGATTTGGGTTAGGGAGAAGCAGTGAGGAGGATTGTGGCCAATCACCAAGCTCTGCAGCACCTTCTCCATGCCCTCGACATGCTGGCCAGGCTCCGGGGTGGAGGGTTAGAGCCTGCTGCTGCCAAGGCAGGGTAGACAGTAAGTGTGTAGCAGCAGCTCCTCAGGGACATACAGAATGAGGGCTACTCTGGAGACCAGGAACCCCCTCTGTTCTCCTGGGGCTGACCATGACCAGGTTGCCGTCTCTTCCCGCCGTTCTCTCCCCAGGCAATGTCCTAAAGGAGCTGAGTGACCCAGCAGGAGCCGTCATTTATACCAGCCGCTTCCAGGTGCTGCATAGGTCTCCCCCTGGAGCTTGGCTGTCCTCTCCGCCCCATTTCTAGCAATACGGTGAGGCAAGGCGATGCCCACTGACCCTTCTTTTCTTCCCTGCCATGTCTGTGCAGCTGGGTGACCCGACCTTGAACGCACTGGAAATCTGGGGGGCCGAGTACCAGGAGTCAAATGCACTTTTGCTGAGGCCCTCCGACCGGGACTTCCTGAGTCGAGTCAGTGCCCGGGAGCGCTGCCCAGTTTCTTTTGTGGGCACAGTGACTGGAGACAAGAGAGTGAGTCGGCCCAGTGATCAGGAGCAGGCGCTCTAGGCAGGCTGGAGCGAGCTGCCTGGGCACATGGGCTTGGGGAAGAAATGTTGAGGGAGCAAAATGAGATTGAATGGAAAGTGGGCGTAAGAGGAGTGGGGGGCAGAGTCGGGGTCGGGAGAGAGGGGGACTCAAGGAAACCAAACAGCATGGGAACATTGTTTCCTGCTCTCTAGGCACTTTCTCTGCTGGTGTTCAAGGTCTCATTTTCTTTGGGGGCTGTCCCTGGGGTCCACAGATCATGCTAGTGGATGATCGTGCGTGTCCTGTGGGAAAAAGTGGCCAGGGAGATGTCTCCCTGACACCTCCTCCAACCCCTGTGGACCTGGAGCTTGAATGGGTTCTGGGAAAGATGCCGCAGAAGGTAGGTGGGCCGGGGGAGGGGGTGTGTTTTCCCGTGACTGTCCTGTCACAGTAGCTGTCCCATGCCCGTGTTTGTCACCTGTGTGCCCAGCCCTTCTCAGGTGCTTACATGGGACCGTTCTTCACCGCAGGAGTTCTTCCTCCAGAGGGAACCCCCCGTGCTTCAGCCTCTGGTCTTACCCCCCGGGCTGAGCGTGCGCCAGGCTCTGGAACGAGTTCTAAGGCTGCCCGCGGTGGCCAGCAAGCGCTACCTCACCAACAAGGTCCGTGTAGCACACTTGGCCTTCTGCGCTGTCCCTGTCTCACAGCCTGGCCCTCCTCCCCCTTGGGGTTTCCTCGGCTCTGGGAATGAAGGGGTTGGGGAGCGTGGCGTCCTCAGTGGCCTGTTGTCCCTGTCCCCACCTTCGGTGTGCTCTGCTTGCGGTCAGGGCATAGCCGGCCCCCGTAGCCGGCCCTCTTTGACCCCGGCCTCTCTCTCCTCATGCATCTGGTTCCATAGGTGGATCGCTCGGTGGGTGGCCTCGTGGCCCAACAGCAGTGTGTCGGGCCCCTGCAGACGCCTCTGGCTGATGTGGCTGTTGTGGCACTGAGCCACCAGGAGCTTGTAGGGGCCGCCACAGCTCTGGGCGAGCAGCCAGTCAAGAGCCTGCTGGACCCCAAGGTGGCTGCCAGGCTAGCTGTGTCTGAAGCCCTCACCAACCTGGTGTTTGCTCTGGTCACTGACCTCCGGGTGAGCCCCCCATACATAGCTTTTGTCCTGGGGTTCCAGGCCTCTGCCTCTCTCAGCCACTCTCCCTCTGCCCGTTAGTTTCTGTGCGTGGACTCCCAGGCCCTCGGCCCTCTGCATCTCTCTAACGCCATGTCCGTGTCCCTGCTGTGCCCAGGATGTGAAGTGCAGTGGGAACTGGATGTGGGCGGCCAAGCTCCCAGGGGAGGGTGCAGCTCTGGCTGATGCCTGTGAGGCTATGGTGGCAGTGATGGCAGCACTGGGTGTGGCGGTAGACGGTGGCAAGGATTCCCTCAGCATGGCTGCCCGGGTTGGCACTGAGACCGTGCGGGCTCCTGGTAAGGACGTGGCTCTAGGGAGAAGGAAGGAGGTCCTGTGGGCTGGGCTGGGACCTTACTTAGTTGTATTCCTCCTTTTTGGTAGGGTCGCTGGTCATTTCAGCGTATGCTGTCTGTCCAGACATCACAGCCACTGTGACCCCTGACCTCAAACATCCTGCAGGGAGAGGTATGGCTTCATCTTCCTTGATCTTGGGTGTATTCTGAGCTTGGTCCTTGGTTTGGGGTCTGTTTCATGAGTCCTGGTACCCCTCATCTCAGCCCTGAGCAGTGTTGACTTTCTAGGATTGGCAGTTGGGGTGTCTCTGTGTACTGTGAGCGGCAGTGCTGGGGTGCTGAGGCAGGGTCTCAGCTGCTCTCCCCTTTCCTTAGGTCATCTGCTCTATGTGCCCCTGAGCCCCGGGCAGCACCGGCTGGGAGGCACGGCCCTGGCCCAGTGTTTCTCCCAGCTTGGGGAGCACCCTCCTGACCTGGACCTTCCCGAGAACCTCGTGCGTGCCTTCCGTATCACCCAGGGGCTGCTGAAAGGTGAGTGGCCTGGTGTTGGTAGCAGACCTGTGGCAGGCGCTGGCCTCCTGAACAAGTGAGCATGGCGTGCCTAGAGTTCAGCCTCTCCTCTTAAGAGTGCCTGCCTGCCTTCTCACACTCACTGGCTCTCCGGAGGCTGTGAGGCTCTGAGGCTTGGCCTGAGGTGGCTGAACTTTTCTTCTTCCTTCCTCCAGACCGCCTTCTTTGCTCAGGCCATGATGTCAGTGATGGAGGGCTTGTCACCTGCCTGCTAGAGATGGCCTTTGCTGGGAATTGTGGCATAGACGTGGATGTGCCTGCCCCTGGGATCCATGGTGAGGAGCTCGGGGCTCTCGCCTCAGACCTGGGCCGCCTTCTTTATCGGTAGACCCTGTGGTGTCAACAGTGGGGTGTCTCTGACCCTTTCTCCTGGGTCTTAGCTGTCTTCTTGTTCTGAACTGTGTCCTAAGACCTCTCGTAGTTCCGGTGCGGCTGCCATGTGCCCCCCTTCCAGATGGCATCCCCCCTGAGTCCTGGCAGTGTCCTATCATCCTGACTGCACCCCATTTCCCTTCCAGCACTGCCTGTGCTGTTTGCGGAGGAGCCGGGCCTGGTGGTGGAGGTACAGGAGGCGGATGTCGCCGGAGTATTGCAGCGGTACCAGGGTGCTGGCCTGCACTGTCTGGAACTGGGCCGCACAGGCGAGGCTGGGCCCCAGGCCATGGTGAGGAAGCCAAGGAGGGTGTAGTGTTAATGTGAGCCTGTAAGAAAGCCCACTCTGAAACCAGGATGGGGCCACACTTCCTCCTGGCCTTCATTGGTCTCCCTTCCCCAGGTCCGAGTGTCAGTGAATGGGACTGTAGTTGTAGAGGAGCCAGTTGGGCAGTTGAGAGACCTCTGGGAAGAAACGAGTTTCCAGCTGGAGCTGCTGCAGGCAGAGCCACGCTGTGTGGCAGAAGAGAGGCAGGGTCTAAAGGAGCGTGCGGGACCCAGCTACTGCCTGCCACCCACCTTTCCCACGGCCTCTGTGCCTTGTCAGCCTGGTAAGGGAGTGTGCACAGGCTTGGGTGCTTGGACCTGCTCAGGGGAAGGGGTCTGGGGGTTTGGAGTGGGTAGGTAACCATCTGCTCAGAGACACATCCTCCAGGTGGTCCCATCCCCCGAGTCGCCATCTTGAGAGAAGAGGGCAGTAATGGAGACCGAGAGATGGCTGATGCCTTTCACTTGGCTGGTTTTGAGGTAAGCACAGGGGCTAGCAGAGCTGGGGATCTTGATCTAGTCTTGGCTCTACCCTCTGCCAGTTTCCTCCTTGTCCCCTTAGGTGTGGGACGTGACCATGCAGGATCTCTGCTCTGGGGCCATCGGATTGGACACGTTCCGCGGTGTGGCCTTTGTGGGAGGCTTCAGCTATGCCGATGTTCTGGGCTCTGCCAAAGGTCGGTATGAAGAAGACTGCATGCTCCCTTTCCACATCCTTGAAAAGATGTCTGGCTCCTTCTGCCTGGGCTGGGGCTGCTTGTCACCCCCCACAGAGCTAGGCCGAGTGCTCTGGTTCAGGACCAGAGGCCAGCAGGACTAGGGACACCTGAAACGGGGCGGCTGGCTTCCGGGGCTGTACAAGCCCCGAGGGAGGGCATGTGCCTCATTGAATGGTTAGCTGCTCTTCAACTTGATCAGATTGGCCTGTCCTGTGGGATGATGGCTCACCACAGCCGCGAGAGAGGCCAAAAGTTCAGACTCTGTGTGTGGGGGAATTATTTTTTTTAAGTGAGCTAGAGTTTCATGAAGCCCAGGCTGCCCAGGCTGTTTACAGCTCACTTTGACTTAATTGTTCTGCCTAGGTTGGGCCGCTGCAGTGACCTTTAATCCACGGGCCAGGGAAGAGCTGGGACGATTCCGCAGGCGACCAGACACCTTCAGCCTGGGAGTGTGTAACGGCTGTCAGCTGCTGGCTCTCCTGGGTTGGGTGGGTGGTGACCCCACTGAAGAGCAAGAGGAGTCAGGCCACGGCTCCCCACCAACACAGCCAGGCCTCCTGCTCCGTCACAATCTGTCTGGGCGGTTTGAGTCCCGGTGGGCCACCGTGCGAGTGGAGCCCGGGCCGGCCCTGATGCTTCGAGGGATGGAAGGCTCCGTGCTGCCTGTGTGGAGTGCTCATGGGGAAGGTCAGGCTGGGGAAGGCGGGGCGGGGGTGCCGGCTGGGCCTGAAGAGGCTTGGCTCTCACTTGCCTTTGTCCTTTGCTTCCAGGTTACATGGCATTTTCTTCTCCTGAACTCCAAGCCAAGATCAAGGCCAGGGGCTTGGTTTCTCTGCACTGGGCAGATGATGATGGGAACCCCACAGAACAGTACCCCATGAACCCCAATGGATCTCCAGGGGGCATAGCCGGCATCTGCTCCCGAGATGGTCGCCATCTGGCCCTCATGCCGCACCCTGAGCGGGCTGTGAGACCCTGGCAGTGGGCGTGGCGCCCCCCTCCCTTTGATACCCTCGCTACCTCCCCCTGGCGGCAGCTCTTCGTCAACGCCTGGAACTGGACCCAGGAGGGCCGCTGCTGATGAGCTGCATGGCCCCCCGGCCCACAGCTCAGCCTTTGAGTCGCTGCCCTCTTTCCCCATTGCCTTCAGGAGCGTCCCCACGAGATTTCCAGAAGCATCTTGGACAAACAAGACCAAATGCTAGGGACATCTCAGCTGCATTGCTTGTGTTCGCCTTGCCCTTGCAGGAGCTGTTCCTCACAGTCCTGGAGTTTCACAGGAGCCTCCAGCGGGCGGCCCTGGCTCCAAGGACAGCCGACTGCACAGGGCAGTTCTGCTGGGGCCTCCTCCCCGGTGGTGATCACCATGCTGCCTCCCATTCTCCATCTGAGCTCTGAACAAGGGTTTATGTCCCTTTCTCTCTTTGCCTTTTTAAGACAGGCTTTCAGTCTGTAGCTCAGGCTGACCCTGAACTTGATTCTCTAGCTTCAGCCTCTCAGGTGAGTGCCACTGTGCTTGGCACTGGTTTGGGGTCTTGAGTAATGTACCAGCCCATACCAGGCTCATTGCTTTAATCTAAAAAGAGCAGATTTCTGGATTCCTTTTCGGATATGCTCTGCTAGTTGTGAGGAATTGTTGCTTCTGGCCATGCTTAAGGTTGACCTATGCCTGCCTCGGATCACATTCCTGATGGTTGCGTCATCTAAGTAGTTGGCTTCTTCCATCCTACTGGGATACTACCTCTTGTCATTCATTCTGTCTTGTTCCTTGATCAGTGATGGTGCCACTCACTGGTCATGCCCCAATGGAGTCCATAGTCTTAATGGAATTGAAATAATAGCTCCTTAGCCTATACTACCAAGCTGAGTAGGTGCTGGGTAATTTATGTGTCTGAATTCTCATAAAAACTAAGAAAGGTACTTGAGGCATTTTCTAGTTAACAAAGGAAAGTTTAATGATCAACTGTCTATGATTGGTCACAACTTGAAAGGGACGGCAAAGGGCACTGCTCACCCAGCTACATCTGCTTCTGATCATCCTGAGGTCACAGGTCACATTTCCAGGAAGCAGCTGTTCTTGCTGACAGCTATCTCCCATCATCCCTTGCTTCCTTCCCTCAACAAATGTATTCAGAAGTCACTTGTATGCTAGAGTCAGGTGGTCCCCTGTGAAGTTCTACATCATGATTAAAAGAGTTTCCCTGTAAAAACACTGGCATCTTGATTTTTTATTTAATTTTGTGCGCATTGGTGTTTCACCTGCATGCATGTCTAGTGAGGGTGTCACAAGCAGTTGTGAGCTGCTATGTAGGTGCTAGGAATTGAACCTGGGTCTTCTGGGAGAGCAGTCAGTGCTTTTAACTGCTGAGCCATCTCTCCAGCCCTGCGTTTTGCAATTTCTAAAGGGTTTCGGGGGAGGCAGAGCACTTGGGTTTCAGCTAGTAGTGAGGTGGTGGTAAGTTGCAGGTTGTGGGTCCAGCTGAGTGGTGGAGCCCTTGCATGTTTGAATTCCCAGATTGGATTTCCCTGCAGTACCACAAAAAGGGGTGTTGGAGATAGGAGGTCAGGTTTTTTTTCCTTGTTGGTTCTAAGGATTTTGTTTGTATTTTTGAGGCCCTTATGTAGTCCTGGCTGGCCTTGAACTAATGTAGCTGAGAGTAATCTTACATTTTTGGTTGTGAGCCTAGCCTTTAACGGCTGAGCCATCTCTCCAGCCTGAGAGTAATCTTTAAATCCTGGTCTTGTACCAAATGCTGGGATCTACCCCTAGATTACCCGTTTTGGACATGTGAACATTCCCTTCTGATGCTGGACTAGGATATGTATTTTGCCAGCCATAGTGGTGCATACCTTTAATCCCAACACTTGGGAGGCGGGGCAGGTAAGTTCAGGTCAGCTTTACTAAATGCTTGCTGCAGAGGTAAGAGATGGCTCCGGGAGGTATCCAGCTTGGCTGTGATGTCAGCCTGCACTTTAGGAAGTGGCCCTGTCTCTGATTTGCATCATCATTCCTCAGTTATCCAGACTTCCCTGCTGGGTTTCCGCCTAAGCATGGTCTGTTATCCTGGACCGTGTCAGTGACCTCGGTCCACCTCATCTGGGGTTCTGTCGTCAACAAAATCTGTTGCACCCCCACACATTCCAGAGCCTGCACCTGACCATGCCCTTCCCCCACATCATGCTATTGGCTAGCAGACATCAGGATCAGTAAATACTTTTCCCCCCAACCATCTCATTTTCTCTTGTCCAACTTTCTCAGCCAAAGCCCTTAACTTGACCCATCTCAAAATTGAACCCATCAGCTGTCTGAAGCCAGAAAAACAGGTCCTTACAAATTCATTACTCAGCCAGGCACAGTGAGCCAGACTTTTAATCCCAGCATTCAGAATGCAGAAACAATCAGGCAGGCTATGAGTTCAAGGCCAGCCTGTTTTACATGGTGAGTTCCAGACCAGCCAAGGATACATAGTGAGACTCTGTCTCAAAAAACTAAAGCTAAAACAAAAGAAAATTTAATTACCCACCTGTAAAGAAAATGGGATAGGAGTGAGAAAAGAAAATTAGAGATAGAAGGTGCTAAGTGGCCCTTCAGTGGAAGTGTGTCATGAATGGAAGGGCTGATGACCCATTCTCATTCCTGATTTTTTTTTTTAATTTTACATGTGTGTGTGGTTTGCCTGCAATTATGTGCATGTCTGGTATCAGAAGAGGGCATCTGATCCCCTGAAACTGGAGTTATGAATGGTTGCAAAATGCCATGTGGGTACTAGCTGAAGCCAGGTTCTCTGCAAGAGCAACAAGTGCTCTTAACCACCAAGTTATCTCCCCAGCCCTTATTCCTGAATCTTAAAAACCCTTTACAGTAGTATCTAAACCTCATAAGCAAGTCCTGTCCTAGATTTCATCTTGTTTTGTTTTTTTTTTTGAGGGGGGTGTTGGATGTATTTTTTGTTTGTTTTGTTTTGTTTTTTTGAGACAGAGTTTCTCTGTGTAGCTTTGGAGCCTGTCCTGGAACTTGTTCTGTAGCCCAGGCTGGCCTCAAACTCACCAGAGCTCTGCCTGGCTCTGCCTCCTGAGTGCTGGGATTAAAGGCATATGCCACTACCACCCGGCTAAGAACTGTTTTTGCTCTCTATTCTAACAGTACCTGGCACCTGCTAAGTGACCAGTAAGTCTATGTTGAACAAATGAGTGAATATGAAAACTGAAAAGTGGCTCAATTTAAAAATGTGTTAAGTTACATTTACTGGGCAGGAGGGATGCGATGGTGCAGGCACACATGCATGGCATTCGAGGGAATGCCAGAAGACAAACTGCAGAAGTTGGCTTAGAGGAAATGCCTTTGCCTGCTGAGCAATCCCAGATGTATTTTGAAAGATCTATGTCTATAGCTGCTTTGCCTGCATGTATGTACACGCCCCACCTGTGTGCAGTGCCCTTGCTGGCCAGAAGAGGGTGTTGGATTCCCTGGAATGGAAGTTGCCAGTTTATCATGAGGCACCAGTGGGTGCTGGGGAAGAACTTAGGGTCCTTTGGAGAGCAGTGAGTGATCCTAACTACTGAGCCATCTTTCCAGCCCCTGGCATAGTTTTTTTTTTTTTTTTTAAAGATTTCTCCTTAATAGACAGTGGTTTCCGTGGGCTGGGTTTGTAGGTAGATTGGCTCTGCTGCTCCCTGAGTGTAATCCCCTTTTTATCTCCTTTGTTGGTTTGTCCAGTCATTCAGAGTTATAAAGTTCTTGTCGTCAGGCCAATGAGGGACACCAGCTTGACACCATTAGTTTCTCTTCCTCTTCCCTCCTCCCTCTACCTCCCTTTCCTCTTTCCCCCTTGCCTCTCTCTCCTCCATTTCACAGGAGGGTACAATCCCAGACTACTGTCGTTTTCTGTCTGTGCCCAGGCGCTGGAAAGGGTGGCAGGCAGCAGGAGGGTTATGGACAAGAGGGCCCAGTGGGGACTACCAGATGAGGGCTGCCTCTAACCAGGGTACTATATGCTTCCCTCCGGATTGCCACTGTGATCTCTCTGTGTCTCTGTCTCTGTCTCTGTCTCTGTCTCTCTCTCTCTCTCACACACACACACACACACACACACACACACACACACACACACACACGCGCACAGACAAGGAACTGAGACAGAAAAAGAGGTGGGTACCAGGCAGCGGTGAGCTTGCAGATGACAAGAAGTTGTCTCCAGGGGCTGTGCCTCAGTGTCTCATTGGACACTTGGGGGCAGCAAACAGCCTTAGGTGGAGACTCAGGGGACTGCTGGATGGGTCTCTGGGGCTTCAAGAAATGAGTCCAAGTAAACTGACCACTAGGCTTACCTTGGACACAGGGTCATCCAGCACAAAAGAACATGGGCAACACCATCTGTCTGGTCTGGTCTGGCTTCAGGAGCAGAAAGGGTGGGACAAAGGGTTTGAAACGAACCACCAGGTCACAATTGTGAAGAACCTTGGCATTGTGGCACCTTGGAGGAAGATGACTTTTACCTTGAGAGCTCTCAACGGCACAGGTGTCTGGAGGCAAGAACACACGGCCATTTGCTTGCACAAAGGGCGGGAGGGAGGGTGTGGTAGCACTCTAGGAAAACAGTGTTTGCCGAGCTTCAGAGGCTAGACAGGGTACGCTAAGGAACTGACTGAATGAAAATGTGCCCGCCTGGAACATGAATAGCAAACTAGGAACACACCAGGAAAGGCCCTAGCAGAACACGTTTTAGCATCCAGGACAAGAAAGAGCATAGGAAAGCACTTGAAGTGGTGGGTGTGGGGGCAGGTGTGAAGAGATTGGTGATCTGGCTGTTTTGAGATAGGAGCTGAGGTAATCTACACTGGCCTCCGACTCGACGTGCAGCTGAGAATGATCTTGAACTCCAGTCCTTCTGCCCTGCCTTCCTAAGGGCTAAGGTTGTAAGAGTTCACTACCACTGCTGGCTTTATGTGGGCTTCGGCCTCGAACCCGGGACTTCACACATGCTAAGCAAGCTCCTGGGACTGAGTTACACTCTCAGCCCCAGACTGGGGACCTTAGAGATTGTGGTGGCTGCGGAGAAGGAAAGAGGATGGGAGGTGGTGGAGAGTCCAGTGTGGAAGCTGTGAGCGACCACCTCACAAGAGTGGTGCCTGGAACAGCAGTTGACCTTAGGGATAGAGAGAAACGGGAGGATCTGAGAACCAGTGGGAAGTTAAACAACCAGAAGGTGGATGTGGTGGAGGGGTAAGTGTGAAGAGGAGACAAGGAAGGAGATGGCGGAGAAGAGAACAAGCCAGCAATGAAGCCCAGAGCCCTGACCTGCCCCCTGGACCGCTGGGCATACAAACATTTCACCAATGGCGAGAGGAACACATTTGGGAGGCGATCTTAGGCTTTGCTTCGGAATTAATGAGTTCGAGGTATCAGTGGACATGCTGAAGGGGGTATGCTAGAGGGGATATCCTGGAGAGGGTAGCCAGGAGGGGACAGCCAGGAGGGGACAGCCAGGAGGCAGTTAGAAGGGACTGAGGCACTGGGATGTGGATGGATGAGGAAGTTTATCTAGGGAGAGTAGGCAGGTCTGAGAAATGAATGGCCACCAAGGTCAGGTCTAACCGGTAGAGTGGCTTTCCGCTGCCAGAGTATCCTGGGATGCCCTGAAGGTATCCAGGGCAACAGAGGAGAGCCTTGCTCTGTTCTCTTTCCCCCACTGAGTCCTAGCTCTGGCCCAGTCTTTGCCCGGAGGCAAAGTCCTCTGTTTGCCACTACAGTGTGGTACCCGCTCCCCCACCCCTACCCCCCACCCCTGCCACAGTACCTCACTTGTGGGAACTGACCTTGGCCAAATAACTCAGATGAGAAGGTTCAGCTGTGAGCAGCTTTATAGACTAGTGCCTGTGGGGTTCCCAAATGGATGGTACCTAAGGGGTTCTCAAGGAAAGGATAAGCGAAGCCCCCCTGGGTCCAAGAACAAGGAATCCCTGTTCACCCTGTCACATCGTTGGTCTCTCTTCCCCAGTGAGGGCTGTGGGACTCTGAGGAGCTGTGACGGGAACCACCCTCCACACCCTTCCTCAGACTCCTGCAGGCCACAGGTTGGTACCTGATACCACATACCCTCTCATCCTCTCTCCACCTCTGGAATATGTGGGAAGACGGGTAAGAGATGCAGGGGGCCATGAGCCTGATGCGAAGGGTTTCCAGAACTGAGTTGGGGGGATAGGTAGGTACCTTGCTTTGGGGGTGGTGGGGATATGAGCTGTTAGCTGGCTCCAGACCCAGGTTCCTCATGACAGAAGTTACAGAGCACTGGCTGTGGAATGGTCAGTTGTCCCTGGGCTCTCAGTCCTGTGGTTTGAACAGGCCTGTCCCAGCACTGCTGCTCTCCACGAACCTTGGGCTCCAGGGCAGCGATGTTAGGAGGAGGGGCCAATGGGAGGCGCTGGGTCATGGAGACGAACAAAGCCCAGGAGAAAAGTAAGATGTTCTCCCCGGTTCTCCCTGGCAGTGTAACGGAACAGATGAGAGGAAGAACTGGGTGAGGGAGGGCTGCGCAGTGTAGTCCCAGCTAGCCTGAAACTTTCTGTGTAGCCCAGGGTGGCCTCAGACTTGAGATCCTACTTCTGCCTGAGGAGCACTGGAAATATAGGCCTTAAGGAACCACACCTGCATGAAAAATATGAATGATGATGTTTACCTAGTGATTAGAGGAAATGAAAATAAAATTATCTGAACAGGACTCTGCCAGGAAAAATGGCCCTGCTTCCTTTTTGACTGACTTTGAAGGCAATGTAAACAGAATGGGAAAGAAAAGGCCTGTTCCATCTGCCTGCCTTCTTTCTCCTAATCTTTCCCCCAGTAGTAAGGATTGAACATAAGGCACTGGAATGAAGAAAAAAAAAAATCAAAGAGGAAGGATATGACTGCTCCTGGGTGAGGTGGAGCAGGTTTATTGTAGATAAAAGGGAGAGCATAGGCAGAGGCAGGGACATCAGAGTGGACATGTCCCTGAGCCATGTGTGTGTGTGTCGGGGGGTGGGGTGGGGTGGGGTGGGGTGGGGTGGGGTGGTGGTGGGGTGGTGGTGGGGTGGTGGTGGGGTGGGGTGGGGTGGTGGTGGGGTGGGGTGGGGTGGGGTGGGGTGGGGTGGGGTGGTGGTGTGAGCAGCTGCCGACCAACAGGAGCAGCCTGGGCCCCAAGAGACTGGCTAAGAGAGTAGATGGGGGATGGGGAGGAGACCAGGTACCCAAACAGCTGGATTATATAAGGGAGGGCAGCCCAGTCCCCTGGGCTGGAGAAGTTTAGGGCAGAGGGCAGGTATGCCAGCCATATCCTGTAGCAGCAGGAAGGGACTAAGGGATGCAGGGAGAACCTGGAGGCTATGCCCACTCTGACATATTAAATAGGCTTCTCCTTCGGCCAGAGTTGAGACCTAACAGCCTCTTCCACTACTAATGTGTATCCTCCTCATCCCTGCCAGAGTCTCGTGGCTTTGCACTCACTGTGCAGCCAAGGATGACCTTGAATTTCCTTTTTTAAAAGATTTATTTGCTTGGGGCTGGAGAGATGGCTCAGACCTTAAGAGCTCTTATAGAGGACCATGGCTGGTTCCCAGCTCCCAAGCCTGATTAAGCTCTGGATTCTGTAAGTGTGCTGAAGTACTTTATTCTACTTCCACCTGGCACGGGAGCCCGAGGGAAGGCCATTCTGGGCTAGACTGAGTGAGTTTTTGTCTCAAAAAAAAAAAAAAAAACCCAAAGAGCCAGGCATGGTGGTCCATGCCTTTAGTAACAGCACTCGGGAGGCAGAGGCAGGTGGATCTCTGTGAGTTTGAGGCTAGCCTGGGCTACAGAGGGAGTTCCAGGACAGCTGGGGCTACACAGGGAAACTCTGTCTCAAAACACCAAAACAAAACAAAAACAAGCAAACAAACAAAAACAAATAAGTAAATGAATAATACATAATATACTTTGGCAGGGAGACTGGCTCAGCATTTAAGAGTACTGGTGGTATGTGTGTATATATACATACACACACACACACACACACACACACACACACACACACACAGAGGCAAAATACTCATACACATAAAATGAAATAAAAAATTTTTTCCTTTTGTTTTTTTCTGAGACAGGGTTGTCCTAAAACTCACTCTGTAGACCAGGCTGGCCTCAAACTCAGAGATCTGCCTGTCTCTGCCTCCTGAGTGCTGGGATTAAAAGTATGCACCACTATGCCTGGCAAGATAAGTAAAAAAAGATAGTAATATACTTTTGTTTTTAGTGAGGCATGATGGCACACCTGACTGACATTCTGGCACTTCGGAGGCTGAGGCAGAAGGATTACCTCAAATACAAGGCCAGATTGAACTACATAGTAAGACCCTGTCTCCAACAAAACTAAGGGGCAGGAGAGGTGACTTTTGAGTATGTACCCTAGCACTCATCTCAGGTAGCTCACAAAACTCCAGCTCCCAGGGGATCTGACACCTCCTTCCAGCCTCTAAGGATACCTTCACATACCTGGCAGACACACACACACACACACACACACACACACACACACACACACACAATGCATATACATTCAAGGGTAGAGAGATCTCTGTTTAGAGCCAGCCTGGTCTACATAACAAGTTCCAATTCAGCCAAGACTACATAATGAAAAACAAAGCAAATTGGTTTCTCTTGTATTCTTATACATTATATTTTACAATTTACCCACGTTCTTCTGAGTATTCATGAGTCTCACCAAAATTTCAAAGACTGAAGGCTTAAAATTCCTGCACACAAAGAATATGTTGCCTTAACTCTTCCATAAAGGGATATTTGGCATGGGGTGCTGTGGCACTGGGGGGCAAAGTCTTTTTTTTTTTAAGATTTATTTTACTTTATTTCATGAGCCTGCACATATGGGCACCACATGTGTATCCAGTGCCCGTGGAGGTCAGAAGAGGGCACAGGTTCCCCTGGAACTGGAGTTGCAGATGGTTGTGAGCCACCGTTTGGGCACTGGGACTTGAACCCAGGTCCTCTACCAGGGCAACAAGTGCTCTTAACTTCGGAGCCATCTCTCCAGCCCCCTCAAAGTCTGTCCTTTGGTTCCTTCAAAGGACAAGGACCATTCCGGAGCACAGGACACCCCACCCACTTGTAGGTTTGCTGCCACCGCAGGCTGGGGGCGCTCACACTCAGAAGGGCAGCTGTGTGCCATCTCAGATTTGTCCTAGGGCACTCCTCCTCCCAGCTGCAGCTGGGCCAAGGGTCCCACCCGGCTCAGATACTTCTCAGACCGAATGGCAACGAACTGACCCAGGTGGAGTTTGAACACGCCGAGGTGTCAGCACTGAGGAGACCAGAAAGGATGGCAGATACTGAGAGAGAGATGGCAAGCCCATAGCGGAGATCTCGAGATCTGCCGAGACAAGGGGCCTTCCACCACAGGGATCTGCCCCTGAGCCTTGGGACATCTCTGCTCCCTGCCATCCTGTCATTGAGCTCAGAGACCGGGAAGGGCAGGGGTCTCCAACTACCTGTAGCCCGCAGCTGAACATGAGGCGCGCCAGGAACTCCACTGGGGAAAGCTGAAGCCGCTTTCTCCTTCCTCTGGTTTGTGACTAGGTCTCCGTTCCTGGTACACAGCGCTATGATCTTGTTGTTAACATCTATGTCCGTGCAGGTCTCTACCCAAGGACTTTTGATCTGCTTGACTGTGTACAAAGCAATTAGAGCTGTTATTGCTCCTGCATGAACAGAAAGGTCTACAGCCAGGTTCCTTCTATCCCATGGGGGCCTGCAGCAACCCCTCTCTTATGGAGAAGTATCCACCCAGAAACAGATTGACCAACTACATCCACATCTCAATTTTATTTATTTATTTGTTTATTTATTTATTTATTTAATTTGGGAAGGGTCTCCCTACATAACCCTGGCTGGCTGGAACTCACTTTGTAGAACAGGCTGGTCTTGAACTATAGAGATCTGATTGCTTTTGCCTCCCCAGCACTGGGATTAAAGGCATGTGCCACAATACCTGGACACATTTCAATACTAACAGTGCTCTAGAGATGAGGAAAAGCTTGGAGAAAAGCCAGATGCCTACAGTAAGAAATAAAGAGTCCAAACTGGGTGTGATAGGACATACCTGTGGTAGCACATCCTCAGTGCACTTAGGTTACGGTGGGATGATCACAGTTACAGGGAGGGAGAGAAGGCGAGAGAGGAATTTGTTTGTTTTTTCGCGACAGGGTTTCTCTATGTAGTTTTGTGCCTTTTGCTCTGTAGACCAGGCTGGCCTCGAACTCACAAAGATCCACCTGGCTCTGCCTCCCGAGTGCTGGGATTAAAGGGGTGCGCCACCGCCGGGAGGAAATTTAATGGTAGAGGACCCCCATCTACTTGCCGCACCCCGCAGTATATTTGCATTTCCTAGAGTACACACTCTCACCTCCAAGCTTCTACACCTAGGTCCTGGCTGGAATACCTCAAGGATGCTCTCAGGAGCTCTGTAACTCAAACTTTAAGACTCCACTGTTACTTTTACACCTTGGTAAGGTGTACCTTTATATTGCCAGGCCCACCAAGGAAATGATTGCAATGTAAGACATCCACAGACATGTAACCCTCGGCTCCATTTCACTAAATTATGAGGTTCATGTGGCCAGGATGAGAATGCCCAGTTCTCAGCTGGGAAATAGATACTACGGAGAATGCACGAGGACATGGGTGGCCTCCTGGCTCCCAGGCATTGGCACCAGTAGATTTATTCAGTAGTGCAACACTATACCACTAGGCCTATCAGGGTCTAAACATTACGCCAGGTGCTAGGGATCAAGGATGAATGGAGAAATTAACTGAAGGATAAAGGTGAACAAATACTTAAAAGAATACTCTAAAAATCTGTAAAGGAAATACAACAGTTTAATCCGTGCTTTGGTCCAGGTGTACTGGGGGAGAGTTACCCCTCACCTTCCCAAGGGGATGATTTGAAGGGATTAGAACGGTAATCCTCAGGTTAGGTGTCAAGGCTTGAGGTCCGAATCCCAACCCAGACCCGCACCTGGACCTGTTGTTTCCCTTAATTCCCAGCATGAGATCCAGAAACTAGGGGTCTGGTTGTCAGTCCACTCGGGGTCAAGTACCCCAAGAACACTCCCAAACAATTCTCCCCTTACTCAGAAGACATTCCCACCACCACCTACATAGGCCCTTTAATTGTTCTTAGCTTTTTTTTTTTTTTCCTTTTTTCTGGACAGGGTTTCTGTGTGTAGCCCTGGCTATCCCTGGAACTCTCTTTGTAGACCAGGCTGGACTCAAACGCACAGAGATCCGCCTGCCTCTGCCTCCTTAGTGCTGGGATTAAAGGTGTGCGCCAACATTGCCCGGTGACCGTTCTTAAGGACGGTCTCAAGTGACCTTCTTAGGAGGTGCGACTCCTTTAAAATGAAGGAGCAAACACGCGCGGGCGTCACAAACCCTAAACCCAAACCAGAGTGCAAACCGGACCCCCACATTCTGGCTCCTTCCAAAGCGCGGAGCTTTAGAGAACAGCCCCGAGAATCGCCCCGCCCCCGAAGCGCGAGCGCCGATTGGTCAGCGTGATCGCAGGGCGTGGCCAGATCTTAAAGGTCCAAGAGCTTAGTAGGCCGGGAGGAGGCGGTGGCTGCTCCGGGAACCCCCGAGGAAGTGATGCCTCAAAGGCCCATGTAGGTGTCTTTAAAACCTCGCTAATGTCCAGACTCAAGTTCCAGATCTATGGAGCCCACCAGGAACTGTCCACTGTTCGGAGGCGCCTTCTCCGCCATCCTCCCCCCTGGGGCCATTGATGTGAGGTGAGAAAGCCCAGGCGTCCCGGAGGCCGGTCGGGTGGGTTGCGGGAAGAAGCCAGAGACATCGAGGGTGTCCCTGCCCCTCTTTCAGCGACCTCCGACCGGTCCCGGACAACCAAGAAGTTTTCTGCCATCCCGTGACCGACCAGAGTCTGATCGTGGAACTTCTGGAGCTGCAGGCCCACGTGCGGGGCGAAGCGGCTGCGCGGTGAGAAAGTTAGCCAATGGGAGGCCAGGAGCCGAGGAAGTGGGCGGGGCCCGGGGCTGGACGGTTATTCAGGGCGAAAACTCCAAGGGCGATCGCGGACCGGCCAGAAGAGAGTGAGGCTCGAGGGTGGGTATGGGTCATTCAGAGATGCCCCTTCCTACCCCTGTCCCCCCCACCCCAGGTACCATTTTGAGGACGTTGGCGGGGTGCAGGGGGCCAGGGCTGTGCACGTGTTATCCGTGAAGCCTCTCTGTTTGGACAACCTATCCCTGAGGGGCTGTTGTCAAGATGCCTGGTTCCTTTCTGGCAAGCAGCAGGTAGCTAAAGAAAACCAGCAGGTGAGGGCCACGGCGGATGGGATGTCCTGGAGCAGGGGGAGGGGTAGCTCCAGTTACCATCCCGGTAAGCATCCTGATTCTGATCCCTTTAGGTAGCAAAGGATGTCACACTCTATCAGGCCTTGCTTCGGCTGCCCCAGTACCAGACCGATCTGTTGCTCACCTTCAATCAGCCCCCGTAAGGACAAAGGAAAGAGTGGGAAGTTCGCAATTGGATCCTTACCTCCCCTCACCGCCCCCCCACCCCCGACGACAATCAGGCTGGGTGGGTCAGACAGGAAGATTGGCTGGTAGACTCCTTCAAGGAAGCAGAAATGGGCTGGAGGGTCAGGGATTCCTGGTCTTCTGGGGGAATAGGAAGTGTAAGCTTGTAAACCTCAAGCTGGACCACATTTTTCTTTCTCCCTCTGTTGCCTCCCCCTAAGCTCTAACAGCAGGTCTCTTGGCCCTGAAAATCTGTCATGTCCACCTTGGAGCCTGGGTAACTTTGAACAACTGGTGACTAGTTTGACTCTTCATGATCCCAACATCTTTGGTCCCCAGTGAAGATGATGGAACATAACATACTGCTGCTGAGGACGCGGGGATCTGGTTCTGAGAGGGAGAGTCCCTTTCTACTTCTTCCCTGGACACAAGCATGAGACACCTCCTCTGCAGAAATAAACTTGCTTTATAAACAACACAGTTTCTGTGGCTTTGAATTTAAGAGGACACCTGGGCCTCCCCCCTGGTCTTGGAAGGGGGACTTTAAAGCTGTGCGCAGGAGCAGGAGGGACCCAAGAATGGCAGTAGAAATATACTTTGGGGTATCTGATTCAACCCTGAGATGGGTGTGAAGTATACAGGGGAACTTGGGAAATTTAAAGCAATATCCAAGGGAAGGACATAAATTACTGTTCAGAATCAGATTAGTGATTCAACCCTAAGAGAGCAGAGGAGTGGTCATGGCTGGCCCCCTTAGGTGGATGAGGGTCAGTGCGTCAGGAAATCATCACTGAGATAGTAAGTAGTGGAGTGTTGATTTGGAGTACAGGAGAGTGGCTCATTTAGCGTATGTGTTGTAGAAGACGCGCAGCTGATCCCAGAAGAAGAGAGAGAGGATAGTGTGGGGGCCAAGGCGAAAATAGGAGGCACCTATACCCTTGTACATGCCAAAAAGGCCCTCTTTCCGAGCTGTCTGCAGCAGAGCGTCCAAGATCCCCCGGTACATGAGGCCCTGGAGCATGTCAGGGAGGGAGAGCACAGGAGGATCACGTCAGAGCCCACCAGGACCAGACACCTTTGCAGGCAGCGTTCGAGGCTCTGCCTCTCCACCCCCAGTTTTCCTTGGCAGCCCGAACCCTACAGTGCTCCCTTACCTTGCCATGAGTATCAGTGGGTTGGTTATAGAGCCTTGTGCTGGCCACATCAAAGGGTGTCATGGCCGTGACTACTGCGACACCACTCACCATGGCAGCCGCCAGAGCCACCTTCCAGCTCTGGGGAGGAAAGATCTATAAGAAAGAGAAAGAATTTTTATCAACCACACAGTCATTCAGCCTTAGGGTAGGACAGGCCCTGCCCTGGAAACACAGTTTCTAGGAGCTTCCATACCACCCGAGATGACACAGTGTGATAACTCTGAAGGAGGAGTGCCCAGAGGGCTTTAATATTAGGCACCCCTTCTGGTAGGAGCCGATGACCCCAGCCCTCCTGCCGCTCCCTCCCTTTTGAACCCTGGCCCCATCCCATCCAGGGCCCACCTCCCTTCTTGCACCCTTGTTCCCCCGTCCAGGGATGGTCCCACCCCTCCCCTGGCAGTACCTCCCACTGAATCAAGAGGTCCTTGGTGGATGAGAAGGTGCACAGCTGGGTAGAGGAGCCGATGACAACTCGGGGCAGGCCGCCCACGGCCCCACGCCACAGCCCCACCAGACCATGTTTCTGGCCAATCTTGGTTAGTGCATGAAACATGCCCTGGTGGGGGCAGGAAAGACCATGGGGTTGGGGTTCAGTCACCCCACCATCAGAGACTGCCTCCTAATAACACTTCCAAGGATCATGTACCCATTGCCCAGACAACCAGTTCAGGGTAGGCTTAGAGCCAGAACAGGGGCCCTCAGGTGTCTACTGACATTTGCCAACTCAAGAGTTGAGGCTGGAGGGACGGAAGGGAGGTCATTAGCGGGTCGAGAGACTGGGGCAGGGGAAACAGGTGTGGGAGACTTGAGGAACGAGGGTAGGCGAGGGTCAGGATGGGCTCCAGGGGCCGACGAGTGGGACCTGATGGGGTTGGGCAGAGCAGTGACTAAAGGTGGAGCAGAAAGCTGGGAGACCATGGGGGAGAGGGGCTGGGTACTCCAGGGGCTCCGGGAACCCTCACCTCATGCTTATACTGGTGCCCTACAGCGATTTCAGAGGCTGCCTGTGCCTGGAGGTGTGTCTTCACCTGAGGACAAGAGAGTGAGTATCACAGCCTGTGCCCCAGTGGTCATCTTCCCACGGAGAGCAAAACACCCAGACCCCTCACACCTCCTCTAGGGTATTAAGCAACGAATCTATTCTTTTTAATCTGATAATTACTGTTGTTCCCACTTAACAAATTGGTCACGAGAGTCTGTGTCCCTTGGCTGCGGTCCCAGAGGACAGACCTCCTAGCACTACAAGATGCCCCGCCCCCTCCACATCCTACTTCCCTTGGGGCTGGGGGTGGGGCGTGGAGGCTGGAGAATGGCAATATTTCTTAAGATTTCATATTAGGCAAGATCTGGGTGTCTAGCCTCTTGTGCCAGCTCCCATTCCAGACCAGGTCTCCAACAGCCAGCTCTACCAGCCTCCCTTGTCTGAGTACCCAAAATGTGTTCTTTGGCCCCCAGGACCCAAAGGGGTGTGAATTCAGTTGACTTTGAAGATGCCTTTGTCTTCAAATCTCATCCATTACGAGTGAGACCAAGTTGGCTCTCCTAGAGATCATCTCCTTCTCTTAGCTGCACTAAGCCTGGCCTAGCCCCAACAAGAAACAGCTGTGAGACCTTGAGCGGTGTGACATCTCTGGGTCTCAGGCTCCCAACCCTTCACCTATATTTGATAACTCAAAGGAGTAAACTGTGAGATTGCAAGTCTGTGATGCCCAGGATCCTCTCGATCCTACACTCATTAATCCATATCACTCAGATTCCTCATCCTGCCTACACAAAGTCAACCTCAGTGTTAAGGCAATAGTAAGACAATAAAACCTACAGGATCACTGGTCATGGTGGCACGTTTGTATTCGAAGCACTTCGGTGGCAGAGGCAAGGAGGATCAAGAGGCCAGCTTGGGCTCATAGTGAGTTTCAGGCCAGCCTAGACCATGTAGCCAGACCCTGTGTCCAAAATAAATAAATAAATAAATAAATAAGAAGAAAGAAAGATTGTCAAATGCTTCACATGTCCATCTCACTTGTCTCCTTTAATCCTCCTGACAACCACACAAAAGTCTATAATTATCCCTGTTTTATAGATGTGGTAACAATGAATAATTTTCAAAGCCAGGATCTGAGTTCCAGAAAGTCTGATTCCAAAGCTCAGCTGTAGGCAGAAGGGATGCACACCTGTTAACTGAAGCACTGAAAACTAGGTTGGACCTTGGCTTGGAAGCCAGGCTGTGCTACAGAAGAAATCTGACACTACTATAGAGGAAGACCCTGCCTCAACAAACAAACGACACCCCCCTACCCCCTCACTCCCCCAACCCGCTCAAAGAAGTCTCTAGGAGCAAAATCTGTCATCTTCATGAGCACACTGCAGTCAGTTGGGTGGGTGTGTACAAGGCAGACCCAAGGCCTTGAAGCTTGTCACCACTTTCCTGTAGCTTTTCCTGCTTACAGGGAGACAGCACCCGGTCACCAGTGCCCTTATGAAGGGCAGGCTCCCACCCTATACACCGAGGGTCTTTCTTGAAGGCCCCAGACAAGACCCCCTTCTTACCATGTAGATTGGGCTTCCCAGATAGGCTCCCATGACCCCAGCGAGGGCTCCAGCTGCAGCGCTGCGCACAGGACTGAGGACACCTTCATGAGTGTGCAGGTATCCCCTAGCCTCCGCCAGCCCGTAGGTGCCCAGTCGGATGCCATTCATCAGGAACTGGTACAAGAGCGCAGGGGCCAGGCCCTTCTGCAAGGCAGCCAGGCCATCCACCTTGCCAATGGTGAAGAAGGCGTGGAAGACGTTTCGGTAGTGGCGCTGGTAGGTTCCTGGGGCCTTCAGTTCCCCTTGTAATTGCATTCTGGTCTTTACAACCTCCAGGGGATTGGTGAACACACAGGCCCCGCAGGCTGCCAGACCACTCAACAAGAAGTCCATGGTAGGGGTAGCAAATGGCCTTGGAAAGCAGGGGTGGATGTCAGGGCAACACCTGGCTCTTTGCAGTCCAGGCTGTAACAGGTAGAAATTTAGAGAGCCAAAGTGTCAGGGTCAAACGTCAAGAAGTAAATTAAGGTTAGAGGGAATTTGGGGGTCAGAGCTTGGCAATGAGAAGGCCCTGTGGACCAAGGGATCTGAGGTCAAGGAGGAGCAGAAGTTAGAAGGTGGCAGATGCCAGGGATGACAGGCTAGGGGGACCTGGGAGTATTTTAGGAAAACGCGGAGTTGGGAAATGGTAGCTGGAGAAGCAGGAAACAGAAAAGCAACAAGAAGAAAAGGATCAGAGGGAAGACCCGGAGGGGGCGTGGCGACAAGCAAGAGGAGGGTCGCCTAGGAAGTTCGGATTCTGGCTAAGCATGAGCGTGGCAAGGTAGCTACGGAGCTGGAGCACCTTTTACCCGGGGTAGCTTGCGGAGGCCGGGCCGCCTCGCTCCAGTCCGTGGAACGCAGCGCCAATGGGGACTCTCCAAGAGCCGCAGCCGGGCGCCTCCGCCAATGAGCGCCGAGCCGGCTCGGCGGCCAATGGGAGGTGCTCGCAGCGGCCCGGCCCTCGGCCTCGGAGGGAGCAGGTTGGGTTAACTCTCGTCGCCCCGGCTCCCGGGCCTGCTGCTCGGTCTCCGCCGGGTGCCCGAGGCGCGGAGGTTTTCTCGCTGTCCGGGAGTTGGGGGTGGGCCGTGGGTTCCCGAGCAGATGCAGAGGCTGAGAGCAGAGGGTTGGGCAGCTCCTCCTGCGGGTGGCGCGCTCCCTGCGGTCGTCCTCTAGCCCAGGTCATCTGGGTTTGGGGTTGCCTGACCGCAGCCACGCCCAGCGCGGTTCGGATGCCAGGACAGCCCGGAAACAGCGGTCCCGCCCTCCGGGGAGCCGGGGCACACCTGCTGGACAGCACCCATCCCCTACGGCCGAATAAAAATGTGTGTAGTGTCTAGAACTAGGGTGTGGCTAGCTGCGGGGGCCGACGGAGAGAGACTTGAAGGCCGGCCAGGGAGCGAAGCTTGATCTTCTTAAGCTCTTGATCCTCACGGTGACCTAGAGGAAGCCGGGCAGGTCAAGACAAGGATTTCCATCCCCTCTCCAGCGAGGCTTAGATTACAGGGAGCAAACTTGTCTCTTGTCCTTGCTTCATGCGTGTGGTTAATCATGAAAGAACCCGCGGGAAAGAAACTGGAAAAGAGCGGAGAGAGGACGGCTTGGAGAAAGAAGGCAGGGGCTTAGGGAGGCCATCTGGGTGGCGGGAAGGAGCAGAGGGCTCACCTGAGTAACACTCAGCTCCCCCACTGACCGCTGAGTTCCGATTTGTGTCTTCCTTCCTACTATCTGATTGACGGTGGGCAAGTTACTTATCTTCTCAGAAACGCCTTGTAAAATGAGAGCGGTATCTGTGGGACACACTCCAAAGGAAGTGCTGGGCTTGTGTTCAGTTAAATTTACTGGAAAGTCGGGAGTTGACAGAATTCTTCTCACTTCCTGGAGGTCCCTGCCCTCTCTTCCGTGGTGTCCGAGTCAGGATGCCCTGGAGCATCTTCTGATGGCTTTTCCAAATTGTCCACGTTCAGCCTCACCCTGCTTTGTTCCTCAAACATACACCCATTGTTCTCAGCGGTTGTTAATTTCCCCACTGCCCTAGTCTGGAAGGGTTCCTAGGAGCCCTGGGGGGCCAGATCTGAGTCATAATTTGTTGTTTGTGAGACAACCTTGTGGGGTGTAGCCTACAGGGGCCTCAAACTCACAATCCTCTTGCCTCAGCCTGTGGAGTGCTGGAGATTTCAAGTCTGCTGCCATACTGAGTGACAGGGTGATGCCACACCTAGTTTCACATCCTGAGTTTGAAGCCTGTGGTTCTCAAAAGGGTGGTCCTACAGCAGCAGCAGTACCTGGGAACTTAGAAATACATGTAGCCTCGCTGGAAAGCCTCTGAACCAGAAGGTCTGCGGGAACCCCGGCTGACTGTCTTTCATCAAGGCCCCTGGATGCTAGAGATTCAGAATCACTGGCTTGCTCTTTCTGTCTTTAAGACCGATGATGCCTTAGAGAGGGACATATTTTAAGGTGCTATATTTTTGTTATTTTGTCTTTTCATTTTCTTTTTGTTTTCCCCTGGAGCTGAGGACGGAACCCAGGGCCTTGTGCTTGCTAGGCAAGTGCTCTGCCACTGAACTAAATCCCCCAAGGTGTTATTTTATTTTATTTTTTTTAAGAGCAATCTTGCCGGGCGGTGGTGGTGCAAGACTTTAATCCCAGCACTAGGGAGGCAGAGGCAGGCGGATCTCTGTGAGTTCGAGGCCAGCTTGGGCTACCAAGTGAGTTCCAGGAAAAGGCACAAAGCTACACAGAGAAACCCTGTCTCAAAAAAAAACAAAAAACAAAAACAAAAACAAAAAAAAGGAGTAATCTTAACTTTTAGAAGTTTTCTGGACATTTTAATTTTTCTGAACACTGCACAAAAATTGTAAAGATATTGAGTCTTCTCCTGTACTCTGTATGCAGTTTTCCCTAATCTACTGTCTTCCACTATTTCATGTACTGCTATGATTAATGAAACAACACCAAAACACTATTCTGGACTGAAGTCCAAAACTTAGTCAGGGTTCTTTTGTTTTTACTTTGACTTTTTTTCTGTTCAGGATCACATACAAATTACTAAATTACATTTAATTGTCATAGTCATCCCTTAATTATGGCAGATTCTTAAACCTCCCTTGCTTTTCTTCAAGATATTTTTTTCTTTAAGACTTGTTTATTAATAGATAAGGTTTCACTATGTAGCCCTGGCTGGCCTGGAACTAGACCAGACACTGGCCTCAAACTCACAGAATTCTGGTTGTTTCTGCCTCCTGAGTACTGGGATTGGGTACAGACTGAACTTCCAGAGGACCCAGTTTGGTTTGGTTTGGGTTTTTGTTTGTTGTTTTTGTTTTTCTGTTTCTCTGTGTAGCCCTGGCTATTCTGGAACTGTAGACCAGGCTGATCTCAAACTCAGAGATCTGCCTGCCTCTGCTCCCTGAATGCCCCTGCTCCCTCCAGAGGATCCGGTTTTAATTTCCAGCACTCACATGGCAGCTCACAAGCCATCCATAACATCAATTCTAAAGGCATTTGATGCTCCCTTCTGGTGCTGGTACTGCATGTGCATGTGGACATACACAGACATTAATAAATAATAAAATAAATATTTTTGTTGTTGTTTTTGTTTTTTCAGGACAGGGTTTCTCTGTGTAGCCTTGGCTGTCCTGGAACTCATTCTGTAGACCAGGCTGGCCTCAGACTCACAGAGATCCACCTGCCTCTGCCTCCCGGATTAAAGGCGTGCGCCACCACTTCCCGGCAATGAAGTAAATATTTTTTTTTTTAAGATTTATTTATTATATATACAGTGTTCTATCTGCACATATGCTGAGCCACCTCTCCAGCCTGAAATAAATATTTTTAAAAAATAGATAAATGTTTTTAAAAAATAGATAAATAGGGCTGGAGAGATGGCTCAGAGACTAAGAGCACTGACTGCTCTTCCAGAGGTCCTGAGTTCAATTCCCAGCAACCATCTGTAATGAGATCTGGTGCCCTCTTCTGGCCTGCAGGCAGAATACTGTATACATAGTAAATAAATTAGTAAATCTTAAAAAAAAAAAAATAGATAAATAGAATAAAATACAAATAAAACAAAAATGGGGAGAGTTATTTCTCCCCTCCATGAAAATAGAATACCTACATTGAATTCTTCTGTATGGGATATTTATCCAACTAATATATTTATTTACTTATTTACACATTAATTTATATTACTGATATCCCTATGGACTCATGGATATTTGTTTTATATTTTGAGTCAAAGTCCATGTTTATTTTATTGCTCAATTTATTATACCTTTGTCTTTTGGAGCTAGTGTGTGTGAATCTCTCATTTATTATTTATTATTTTTATTGCTTTGAGACAGGGTCTCATGTAGCCCAGGCTGATCTAGATCTTGAAATTCTTCTGCCCTCTGGTTGCTGGGATTACAAACATAGGCTAATTCTTTGATTTAGAAATATGTGCTTAATTTTCATTTATTATTAATATTGTTATTATCATTGTTATTATTGATAGAGTCTCTCCCTATAGCTCTGGCTGTCCTGGAACTCACTCTCTAGACCAGGCTGGCCTTGAAAACAGAGATCCCCTTGCCTCTGCCTCCACCATTCGGCCTCACAATTTATTATCTATTCATATGTTGAAAGATATCTTGGTTGGTATGTTTTTGGTGCTGGAGTGAAACCTAGGGTCTCACACATGCTACCATCGAGGTACATCCCTAGCTCCTAGACAATTACTTTCAACCAGAATTGGCTGGTCTGGCACTCACCATGTAGACCAGGCTGGATTCAAACTCACAGAGATCCACTTGAGTGCTGCATTGAAAGGCATGCTCCACACACCCAGCATGTTGTGTGTGTGTGTGTGTGTGTGTGTGTGTGTGTGTGTGTGTGTGTGCTTTTTGTCTTGTTTAAGTGCTGGAGATGGGCTTTAAGAACTAATCTACTGAGCTACACTCTCAACCTGTAATTCTAGAATTTCTATTTAGGCAGCATAATCATCACAGATCGGCGGCCTAAACTTGTAGCCTTAGAAAGACTACAAATCCCTTAGGAAAGGGACTCTGTGATCAGCAGGGACATCCCTGCTTTGTCCTTCTTCCTGGAAGATAAAGTAGAGAACCACAGGCGGTGGAAGGCATGGTCCCACTGTAGAAGCTCCAGGATGACAAAGTCCTTCCAGCCAATAGCAGAAGGGGGGGGGGGGAGCAGCTGCCAGCCTTACCACCACTGGGGTAGGTAGACCGGCATGTCACACTGTGCTTACCTTTCTAAAAAGCTGCTAGCTGGCATGCTTGTAATCTTGACACTGAGGAAGCTGCGGCAGGAGAATCTGCAGTTTAAGGACAGCCAGAGCTACAGAATGAGATTCTGTCTTAGGAAAAGAAGAGCTGGTGTACAGCTCCATGGGAGAACAGCTGCCTGGAGTGTGCAAGGCACTGGGTTCCACCACCAGCACCGTGGAAAATTAAAGGCTGTCGTCAGATGCAGGCTTCAGTCCTTGGACCATGCGCTGGTTACTTTTCAACAACAACAACAACAACAAAGAGTTAAGGGAGGAAAGGTGCATTCAGGATCATGGCTCAAGAATGTTAGTGCTCAACTGGCTTTTGTTCATTTAAAAAATTCAATCCAGGAGCCGGGCGGTGATGGCCCACATCTTTAATCCCAGCAGAGCCAGGCGGATCTCTGTGAGTTCAATGCCAGCCTGGTCTACAGAGTGAGATCCAGGACAGGCACCAAAGCTACACAGAGAAATTCTGTCTCAAAAAAACAAAAAACAAACAAAAAAAGAAAAAAGAAAAGAAAAAGGAAAAATTCAATCCAGAATCCCAGCCCACAGGGCAATACCATCTACATTCAGAGTGGGTCTGTCCTCCAAAAATCTAACCTCTCACAGATACAACCACAGGTATGTCCTGGGTGAGTTTAAATCTACTCAAGTTGACAATGAAGATTGAAGATTAACCACCACAAGTTCACCCTTTTCAACCCTTTTTTTTTTTTTTTTTTTTTTTTTTGACTGGTTCTCTCTACACTACATAGCCCTGGATGCCGTGGAACTCACAATGTAGACCAGACTGACCTCAAGTTCACAGAGATCTCCTGCCTCTGCCTCCTAAGTGCTAGGATTAAAGGCATGCACCACCATGCCTGGACAAATGCATCACTTTTAAAGTGTAGCATTCCACTCCTGGTCCCTGAAGCTCCATGTTGATTTTGTTTGTTTTTCAAGACAGGGTTTCTCTGTTTAGTCCTGGCTATCCTGGAACTCACTTTGTAGACCAGGTTGGCCTCGAACTCAGAGATCTGCTGCCTCTGCCTCCAAGTGCTGGGATTAAAGGTGAGACCCACTACTGCCCAGCCATGTTGATCTTTTAAATCTTTTTAATAATGTTATCATTAATATTATTCCTGTGTGTGTGTGTGTGTGTGTGTGTGTGTGTGTGTGTGTGTGTGTGTGCATGCCACAGCATGCATGTGGAGGTCAGAAGATAACTTTGTGAAGTTGTTTCTTTATGTGGGTTTCTAGGATCCAACCCAGGTCACCAGGCCACATACCAAATGCCTTTACCTGCTGGGAAAACAGCAACAACCATGTAAAGGAGGAAAAGACTTTTGTCCCATGACTCAGGGATGGAGTCCATCATGGTAGAGAAGCTATGATAGCCGGTGCATGGCTCCCTAATCAGCCCAAACTGACATATGTACATTTCATTCCTTCATATATATGTAATTACATATGCTGATTCTTCAGACAAAAAATTCTATTCTACAATTTTTCAGCTCAATTTATTTTGTTCTTTTTAAGACAGGGTTTCACGGTGTAGCCCTGGTTTGCCTGGAACTTGCGATGCAGACCAGGCTGGTCTCAAACTCACAGAGATTAAACTGCCTCCTAAATGCTGTAATTAAAGGCATGCACCACCATGCCCAGATTAATCTTGCTGTGATTGTTATTTATTTTATTTTTCATATATATAGTGTTTTGCCTTCATTTATATATTTGCACCACATGCATGCCTGGTGGCCCTGAGGGTCCATAAAGGCATTGGTTTTCCTGGAACTGGAGTTACAGGGAGTTTGTGAGCTACCATGTGGGTGCTGGGAACCGAACCTGGGTCCTCTGCAAGAGCAGCAAGTGCTCCTAACCAGTCATGCTATCTCCATTATTGTAAAAGAGTAACTTGCCCCCTGAAGTCCCTCAACAGATTTGAGAAGAGCTGGAGAGGGGGCATAAAGGTCCCAGATGCCAGTGAGAAAGCCATGGTACCACAGAGGAGGGTGCGACATCTTGGAAGGCATAGGCCTGTCTTCTACAGCTCTGCCTCAGTGGTTCATTTTGACTGCCAGAGTGACACCTGAAATGCTCAGACTCCACCTGGTGGCGGTTTGACATCATCTTCCTGCTTCAGCTCCCTTTAAAGTGCTAGAACTTTTAAAAATATTACTTTTATAAACAGCAAAACTAAAGAAAATAAAACAAAAAACCCACCCCAAATAAACACACAAACAAAAAACCAAAACAAAAAACCGCTAATATTTCAGTCAAAAATAAATGAATGCATGACTTATTTGGCTATGTAAGTTTCTAGTTTTCTTGCTGGGGTCTCCAAGACTCTTAGGAGAAAACAGTTCTTCTCTTGAAATACCTAAAGAACCTGAAAATGCCAGGGATGGGAGGTGGGGGTGGCGGCGCACACGCCTTTAATCCCAGCCCTCAGGAGGCAGAGCCAGGTGGACCTCTGTGAGTTCGAGGCCAGACTGGTCTACAGAGCAAGATCCAAGACAGGCACCCGAAACTACATGGAGAAATCCTGTCTCGAAAAACAACCACAAAAAAGAACCTAAAGATGGGGGCTGGGTGGGTGCTTGGCTCTAGGGTGGGGTATAATGGGAAACTCAACACACATCATAGATAGGCTGTGAAGAACAAGGATAAGAGAAAGAGTACACTGTGGTCAAGAGTCAATTCATTTCATTTGGATCGCCAAATGACAAGCAGCTGCCTGGCACAGTGAGTTATAGTAGAGTAGTTATAGCCAAACATTTGGGAGGCTGGGATAGGAGCATTGTCTGAGCCCAGGAGTTCAGGACCAGACTGGGCAACCTTAGAGACAGCTCAAAAAACAAAACAAGATAAAAATTCAGCTTCTGTTGAGTGAGTACCTATTGTGTGCCTGACTCAGCTTCAGTACTTTGGGGATACATTACATTACTAAATAAAACAAATAAAGACCCTGTCTTTGGGGTTGCTTTCTAATATAGAGAATTCACTGTAAGCACAACACAGAGTGTAAACACAGCATATGGGATGGTACAGGTATGAGTGCCATGGAAAGAGGGAATACTGGGACTGAGAGATGATTCAAGGGTGGAGGGCTTGCTGAACGAATGTGAGGACCTGGGTTTAGCTCAACATGAATGCCAGGCAATCCCAGGGACCTCTCAGGTAAACTGGCTAGCTGGACTAGTTGAATCGGCAAGCTCTGGGTGTAAGTGAGAGGCCTTGTCTCAATACATGTAAGGAGGAGAGGAATCAAGGAAGACACCCAGGTCAAACCCTGGCTTCTAATCACATGTGCGCCCACGTTCACATGACCCCACGTCAACTCACACACGTGCAAACGCACAAAAATATACATGTATACAAATGTGCCAGGAAGTCTAGGACTATGACGTGGTGTAGTGAATTGCAATTTAGTTCTTTTTTTTTTCCTTTTAAATTTTATTTTTATTTATTATTGTTGTGTTTATGGAGGGGCGCGTCCACAGCATGCACATGTCGAGGTCAAAGGACAATGTCTTTTGTGTGTTTTCAGGCGAGGGTCTTGTCATGTAGCTTAGGAAGGATGCCCTTGAACTCACAATCCTGCTGCCTACCCGCACTTCTCAAGTGCTGGGACTCTAGGCATGCCTCATGGCCCCCAGCCATCTTCCTTTTTTCTCCTGTATTCCTTCTTGCTTTCTTTTTTAAATTTAATTTAATTTTTCATTTTTTTTTTTTTTTTTTTTTTTGGTTTTTCGAGACAGGGTTTCTCTGTGTAGCTTTGCGCCTTTCCTGGAGCTCACTTGGTAGCCCAGGCTGGCCTCGAACTCACAGAGATCCGCCTGCCTCTGCCTCCCGAGTGCTGGGATTAAAGGCGTGCGCCACCAACGCCCGGCTTAATTTTTCATTTTTTTAAGACAAAGTCTCTGGCTGTCCTGGAACTCACTATGTAGACCAGGCTGGCCTCGAACTCACAGAGATCACCTGCCTCTGCCTCTCAAGTACCAAGATTAAAGGTGTGTGTCACTATGACCGGCTTCTTTTTACTTTCTTTTTGAAAAATATTTATTTTATTTTTTAATTGTGTGTAGGAGCATGTGTGTGGGTACTTTTATATGGATATGTGCATATGAGTAGAGGTGCCCATGGAGGCCAGAGGGGTTTGATCCCCCAGAAACTGGAGTTACAGGTAGTTGTAAGCTGCTCAGTGGGTGCTGGGAACTGAACCCGCATCCTCCAGAACAGCAGTATGGGTTTTAGCTGCTGAGCTGTCTCCCAGTTCTTACTTTCATCTTCTCTTTATTTTTATTTATGTGCACAAGCATGTGTGTGTGTGTGTGTGTGTGTGTGTGTGTCTGTGTGTCTGTGTCTGTGTGTATGTATGTATGCTGTGTGTGGGTGCCCTTAGAGGCTGGACACGAGTGTCTGTGGGATCCTTTGTGACTGGAGTTATAGGTGAGCCATGAATTGTGGGGAACTGGACTCAGGCCCTTAGGAAGGGCTCGTAACCACTGAGCCGCCTCTCTAGCCCTCAGTCAATTTCCTTTCTTTTCCTCTGTAGCCCTTACTTGGAACTCAGAGCCTCAGAAAAGGCTTGACCGGAGCTTTACTGCTAATCCACACCTTCAACCTGGATTCTCTTTTCTCTTCCTCCTCTTCTTCTTCTTCTTCTTCTTCTTCTTCTTCTTCTTCTTCTTCTTCTTCTTCTTCTTCTTCTTCTTCTTCTTCTTCTTCTTCTTCTTTTTTGGTGAGACAAAGCCTCACCAGGTAGCCCAGTGGATTGAAATTTTAGAGTGGCCAGGACAGACCTTTTGAGAGGGTTTCTTCCAGAAGGAAGTGAAGGAATGTTTCACATAGATTTCTTGGGAAGATTTCCAGGCATCAGGCACAACTAAGATCCTTGGGAGCAGGTCTGACGGGAGAAGCTGGGGAACAGGGTAGATTGTCGTCCCTTAGACAGATTTTAGGCTTTAGACATTGAACAAAAAGGGATTTAAAACATCTTTCAGTACCGGCTTTCCGGATCTTCTTCCCTTGGTCTGGCTTGGTATGTGTGGATGGATGTGTACCCATGCCAATGACATCTGACTGGGTCCTCTTTTGACCAGCCGGAGCCAACTTCCACCAGTCTCCTTCCCAGGCTGGGGTGTGGCTCACTCCACCTCTCTCACGTTGTGTTTATCACACACTCCCAGCCCTGGAAACTCAGTTTCCCAATCAGAGAGCCAACTACAGGTGTGCGGTGGGAGGCAGTCCACCACCGTCTCTTCTTCTCCCCAGATGTTGACTTCTGGGCCAGTCAGTGTAGGAACCTCCCAGTGGGACAGGGAATGATCCCAGGGACTCAGCAGAGAAACTGGGAATGCAGAAGAGTGAGCAACAGGCCACCCTGCAAATCTGGAAGATCCCCTTCCCCACCTCCCTCCACACCCCCACCCCTGGCCTGACACAATGGCTGGGTGGGGCCGAGGAACTGGCTTCCTCTGTGGAGATGGAAATCTGGGCCTTCAGTTCCCGCCCCAGAGACGCGGGGACACTTATTTGGAGGCGTTGGGCAGCAGTTGGTGCTCCAAGGGGGCAGGCAGATAGACTGAAAACAGAAACTACCCCAAACCATAAAGGTAAGATGGGGTGGGGGTGGGGGGCTCTGCAGATGAGAGGGGGAAGAAGAGAGGTTCCCTTTGTGCCAAGTGTGGTTGGCTCACACCGAGGCAATAGGTTGGAAGTCGGGGAGACAGACAGTAGTTGTACAAGTGGTGGGAACCGATGGCTAGACATCCCCTCGCTGAGAGGGAGGTCTGAGGATGGGCGGGCGGGATTCTCACGGGCACCCCTGTCAATCACACAGCACTACAGGTGAGGGTACACGCTTAAAGCGGCCCTCCACAGCCCAGTGCCAGCCTTTTTCTAACCTCCAACACCTTGGATGCCGGATTCCTCACATCCTCTAGGCCCAGTGTGCGCATGTGGAGCGTGGTGTGGTTGGGGGTGGTGGTGTCCGGTTGGGAGGAGGATCGGATTCCTGTTTCCTGCCCCTACTCACTCAGCCCTAGGAGGTGCCTGAGAGTGGAGGGAACAGGAGGGTAAGTGCTTGGGGCCCCGACTCTCTGGGCCCCGTAAAAGGCCCCCCGAGTTGGGAGTGGGAAGGAAGTCAACGCAGGCACCTGGGACGGGGGACATTGCGTCCCCTGAAGGGGCAGAGGCTGGGGAGCAGGAGACCACTGCTTGGGTAACCTCAGCGAGGGGCTTCGGGGCAGCATGTAGGGGCCCCCCGAGTGAGCTGCAACCTAAGGAGGCCCTGATGCCCATCTTTTCTCAAGAACCTAACTGGGGACCTGGAAGGCTGTGACTTCCGATGGGAGAGGGAATTTAGGGGCTCTCTTGCGTCCCAGCTCTGGTCCCCATCCTCCTTGTCAAGGGGAAGAGAAGCCCCAGGTTCCAGCGTCCCAGGCCCCAGTGCTGTTGGTTCTATGCTTTGGCCTGGGTTTGTGGCCGCCCCCCGGGCATCCGGGCAGGACCCAGCCTACCACCACCGGAGCTTCGCTCTGGGACCAGACCCAGGTGTGGCAGGGATAAGAGCATGGGGAGCAGAAGAGATCAGGCTGGGGCCTCCCGGTCTCCTGGGGTCAGAGGCTCCAGGAATCTTCATGGCAGGAAAAGGAGACTAAAAATAATCCGGAAAGGGAGAGTCCGGAGAGAGGAACTGGGAAATGGGAGGGGGGAGGGGCAGCCCGAACAGGGAAACAGTGATGCATCCATCAGCTCAGGCACTGGCTTGCACGTGTGCTTGCGTGTGTGTGTGTGTGTGTGTGTGTGTGCGCGCGCGCACGCGTGTGTGTGCCTGTGCACACACTCATACACACATGCTTTACCCAGATGTTACAGAACATGCACACTATACTCACACCACACACTTGATGTGTCGGTGACAAACCACGGTTGACCCCACTCTTCCCCAGCATACCTCCCGGGGCACACCCAACTCTCACTCATCCAGCACTTAGATCGCAGTGCACACTAACTCACATAAACTCCCCGACACAGTGACTGTACCCGCAAGCCGAGCTCCCTTCGCTGCTGCATCTTACTGGTTCCCTGTTACCCTGGCCTTGCCATCCTCCCCAACAACAGCTTGTTCTTAGCCCCCACTGTGTCCTCTGGCCCGCCTGCGGCAGCAAAAAGGATAGAGCAGCTGGCCACTGGCAGCACAGGCTTGTAATGCCAGCTCTCCGGACGCTGAGGCCGGAGGATCGGAAGTTTGAGGCCAGTCTGGGACGCATAATGAGAGACCCTGTCACAAAGAAAGAAAAGCTGCCCAGGAGGGTCCAGGGGCAGAATGAGGAAGGGTGAGCGGTGAAAAAAAGACAGTGTGATGAGGAGGAAGGGAGGGAAATGCGCTGGTCTTCTCTCCTGACTCAAAAATAGAGTTTCAGACAGCCTCAGTCTACCCACCAGCCGGGGTACTGAGGGGCCCTTTATCCCTCCACCCTCCTCAGGGGATGACTTCCGCAGAACACCTCCCTCCTTGGAAACACTCAGAAGACGATGTCAGCCCAGTCCCTTCCTGCAGCAACGCCGCCCACCCTGAAGCCCCCTCGGATCATCCGCCCCCGCCCTCCTTCTCGCCACCGGGCTCCACACTCCCCGGGGCCTCCCCACAATGGCTCCTCATCGAAAGCGCTCCCCCAGATTCCCAATGATGCGTCGGCCTCCATGTGCACCTCCATCTTCTGGGAGCCCCCCGCGTCTTCCCTGAAGCCCCCCGCCCTTCTGCCCCCCTCAGTCTCCAGAGCCAGCCTGGACTCTCAGACGTCCCCCGACTCGCCTTCCAGCACACCCAGTCCCAGCCCGGTGTCCCGGCGATCCGTCTCCCCAGAACCAGCTCCCTGCTCTCCAGTGCCCCCACCCAAGCCCTCTGGGTCGCCCCGATCACCCCTGCCCTCGCTCCCGATGCCTCTCCAGGATGGCTCTGCCTCGGCCCCTGGCACGGTTCGCAGACTGGCCGGCAAGTTTGAATGGGGGGCCGAAGGCAAGGCCCAGTCCTCAGACTCCCTGGAGCGGTGCTCCCAAGGGGGCTCGGATGTGAATGGGGAGAAAGAGACTCCCCAAGTCGTCCTTTCCGGGAATGGGTCCCAGGAGAATGGCACTCCGGGTGAGCATATGGTGCAATTGAGTTAGCCTCAACACAGCTAGCTCCTCTTCGTTTTCGGTTCTCGAAAACCAGGGGATTTAAAGGACTAGCATTTACTCTAGTAGACTTTGTGTTTGAGAAGTCTATTTTCTATGTTTCTCTGCGTCGCAGACAGGGTGGACGAGATCTACAGATACTTGGGGTTGGTCCTTTATGTGGGGGGAAGAGTCTGAGACGGGATGGGCCGGGCCCCAAGGACTTCCTCCTTAGACAACCCCTTCTGTTACAGATGCTGCCCTGGCCTGCCCTCCATGCTGCCCCTGTGTCTGCCACGTAGCAAAGCCTGGCCTGGAGCTCCGATGGGTGCCTGTGGGGAGTTCCGACGACATCCTCAGGGCCCCCTGCCGAGCATCCCCACTGCGAGCCTCCCGCTCCCGCATCAGCCCACCCGTCATCAGTCACCCTCCAGTCGTCCTCACATCTTATCGCTCCACTGCTGAGCGCAAACTCCTACCTCCCCTCAAGCCCCCGAAGCCCACTCGAGTCAGACAGGATTCGAGCGCCTCTGGGGAGCTTCCACAGCCGGACCTGGAACTGCCTTCGGAAGATGGGATCCAAACAGGTACAAGGCCTGGGAGTTAAGGACACGGAAGGTAGGGAGAGGGGACAGGGAGAGGAGTTCCGGGCTTTGAGGGCACAAGGTGGGGGGTGAGTGGCCAGCTCCAGACCTACCAAGCCCTAGGCTTTCCCTTTTTCTCCCAGCTGCTGCTCGGAAGTGGAGGGGAGTCTTGATGTCTCCACTGGGGCTGGGGTTCAGTGTCTTGGACTGGGGGTCTTGGAGGTTTGGGAGGTTAGCTGTGGTCACTCTGGGTTCTCTCTCCAGGGGACAGGCCTGAAGAAGGACCTCAGAATGTTCCTCCTGCAGCCTTGGAGGGAAGGTACCGAACTCCCCTCCTGTGTTCTGTCTGACCTCACCGTGCCTCTCCTGCAAGGGCAGACTAACTTTCAAGTCCCGATGAATACTACCTTATATCTACAACAAATATAGTTGTAAAGCTATATTTTAGTCATATAACTTTAAATAAATTCTCTTTTCTGGGTTTCAGAGTCTTTCTCTAAGAAATAGGAATATGCTTGACTCTGTTCTGTAGGATTATTGAGGAATAAGATTGCAAAAAATTTGAGCTCAAGCTAGGCTTAGTGGCACAGGCTATAATCCCAGCACACAGCAGACTGAGGCAGGAAAATCAGGAGTTGAGGCCAGCCTGGAATACATCTCACAGTTCATTTTCAAAACAATAACAAAAAAACAAAACAAAACAAAGAGACAAACAAACAAACCAAAGTCAGGGCCAAGCTCTGCTTTAATATTCTTATCTTACTGTGAGTCTGTATTAAAGTTATTTTTAAGATTTACTTTTAATCGTGTGTGTGTGTGTGTGTGTGTGTGTGTGTGTCTGTCTGTCTGTCTGTCTGTCTGTCTGCACGTACTTATGGAGGCCAAAACAGTGGGCTCTCCCCCTGTAGGTTGTGTTACAGGTAGTTGTGAGCCATCTGATGTAGGTGCTGGGAATCAAACCCGGATTCTCTGCAAGAATAGCACATACTCTTAACCACTGAGCCACTCCTCAGGCCCTCCATTAGAATGATTGTTGGTAAAACCATTTGGCAACCATGGCCATCTCTTATGTGTTCCAGGCTTGCTAACCATTTTAGATTAATTGCTTTCTTATTAGAAGTAATAATCCAGGTATGTTCATTTGTTTGGAAATGTTTACTGTAGTAGCTTTTAGCTTGAGAGTAACTAGGAGAGGGGAGACAGGGAGCCACAGGTGGGAGAGTTTGACCATGTGGCGTTTCACCAAACCACAAAGAAGGCCTTCTAGACGATGCTCCGGGGTGAGAGGGCTGGAGGGAGGGACTTGGAAATATCTATTGCACAGTAGCTGAGAGACAGGCACACAGGAACACCTGGAGTTTGATCTGGAGCTGTCAGGATCCCTCCATACAATGGGCATATGGGTTCTGCAGCTCTCTTTTCTCTGTCATGTGAATGACACCCATCAACTGGACCTCACATGTCTTCTTCTCTTTCTCCACAGGGATGAGGAGGGGCTGGAGGGATTGAAGGAACAGCAGTGGGAGCTACCCCTGCAGGACGGTAGGTCTCTCCTGTGACAGGCAGGAGGGAAGGGGTCTGGGGCTTGGACCTCTCTGATGTTCTCTGTTTACCTTCCAGAACCTTTATACCAGACTTACAGAGCAGCTGTGCTGTCAGAGGAGCTGTGGGGTGTGGGTGAGGATGGGGGCCCCTCTCCGGCTAATCCCGGAGAAGCTCCCACCTTCTCCAGGCTCCCTGGACCTCGGAACACTCTGTGGCAGGAGCTCCCGGCTGTGAGAGCCAGTGGTCTCCTAGAGAGCCTAAGCCCCCAGGAAAGGCGTATGCAGGAGGTGGGCACCCCATGGTGGGACTGGAATGGGGAGGTATGTGACCCGAGTCAGGGCTAGTTGTGAGGTGACTGGCCTTTTTACTGTGGCCCTGCTCTCCTGTCTAGAGCCTGTTTGAGGTGGTGACCTCAGAGGCCTCCTACCTACGCTCTCTGAGGCTACTGACCGACACCTTCGTCCTGAGTCGGGCTCTCCGGGACACACTCACTCCTCGGGATCATCACACACTTTTCTCCAACGTGCAGCGAGTCCAGGGTGTCAGTGAGCGGTCAGTGGGGTCCTAGGAATGTGGGCTGTGGGTTGCTGAGCATCCTCCTTAGCTTTCTCCCTCTTCTAGACCTTTCCTTCCACGGACTTGGTTTTCAGCACTCTCCTGAAAAGCCTGGAGAACCAGACTTCCTGTCCTTCCATTAATGGCTTCCTCCATGCTTTCAGGTTTCTGGGAACATTACTATCCCGTGTCCGTTCTTCCCCACACATCAGTGACCTGTGCGACGTGGTGCATGCCCACGCAGTCGGCCCCTTCTCAGTGTATGTGGATTACGTCCGGAACCAGCAGTATCAGGAGGAGACCTATAGCCGCCTTATGTGAGTACAGTGCTTTTCTCCTTTCTCCCTGGGAGTGTGTTCCGAGACCACCCGTGGATAGTGATAAACCTTACACGTCCGTATCTAAGAAAACAATTTATAAATTAGGCCCGGTAAGAATTGAACAACAGCTGATAATAAAATAGAAAAATTAGAGCAATGTAATGTAATAAAATTGTCAGCATCGATACTCTTGCACTTTGTGGACTTTAGTAAGTCAGTTAAGGATTACGTGGACACAGCTCCACGGTATCACCACAGTCAGTTTGACAGATAGGATAGCTACTAAGTGATGGATGGGTGGGTAGTGTATATACGCTGGACAAAGGGATTATTGATGTTCCAGATGAGATAGCGTGGGGCATCTTGAGATTTTTTTTTTTATCATTGCTAGTCAGAAAGGCACTGACTCCAAAATGTACGGATTGTTTGTTTCTGGAATGTTCCATGTGATGGTGTTGGGGAATTGAAATTATGAAAGCAAAACTGTGTAGAAGGGCGTTCTGTGTCCCGGAGTTGGAGGAGCCTGTGAAGCCATGTTAAGGCTGAGCCCAGAGCTCGGAGGGCTCCGGACCCTACTTCAGGGAACCCCTGGGCACCTGGGCTTCCTTGCAGGGACACTAACGTGCGCTTCTCGGCGGAGCTGCGACGGCTGCAGAGCCTCCCCAAATGCGAGCGGCTTCCGCTGCCCTCTTTCCTGCTGTTGCCCTTCCAGCGCATTACCCGGCTCCGGATGCTGCTGCAGGTACTGTCCTGGCTTGGAGTCTGTTCCCTCCCACCGACCCCGCCGCGCGAACGCTCTCCGAGGCCTCGGGTCTAGTTATCACCATTTCCTATCCCACCGTGACCACAGACATCCTCTCAGGGCAACTCTCCCAACCTCAGCTCCCTAAATGCCTCAGAGGACGGAAAGAGCCTTCTAGACTTTCTTGGGCTCAGCCTCTAACTAGTTGAGATCTCCAAAGGGACAAGCAATGGTTTTTGGGAGGAATGAAAAAATAAACCTTAGCTATTCCAGTGATTGTGGACTTCAGAGCCATGACGAGTACATAGATTTATAGTGTATCTATAAAATTCGATTTTTATGGAGGCTGTAGTGTAGGGCTGAGCACTGTAGCTTAGTGGTTAGACATCTTGCCTAGAGTGTACTAGACTAGGCCTTGGATTCAATCTCCAGGGCAACTAAATAAATAAAGTTTAAATAAATGAAAAAGTTCCTTAGTGGGATAATACTGAGGGAAAAAAGAGTGTTTTATGAAACACTTCTCTTGCATCTCTCTGTGTGTGTGTGTATGTGTTGGTGTGTGTGTGTGTGTGTGTTGGTGTGTACATGGAAGTCAGAGGACAACATGCAGATGTCACAGGAAAACTTGTGGAAGCCAATTTGCTTTTTTCTTTTTCTTTTCTTTCTTTCTTTCTTTCTTTCTTTTTTTTCTTTCTTTTTTTTTTTTTTTTTTGGTTTTTCGAGACAGGGTTTCTCTGTGTAGCTTTGTGCCTTTCCTGGAACTCACTTGGTAGCCCAGGCTGGCCTCGAACTCACAGAGATCCACCTGCCTCTGCCTGGGATTAAAGGCGTGCACCACCACCACCTGGCCAATTTGTTTTTTCAACACCTGGGTCCTGGGGATCACATTCAGGTCTTTAGGCTGCGAAATGCCTTTTCCTGCTGAGCCATCCCAGGGTACATTACAGGAGTCAGTTCTCGATTTCTCTGTGTAGGACTCACAAAAGCTGTTACCCTCTGAGCCAGAGAAACACATTTTGACCCAAAACCTTTGACTAATTCACCGAGTATTGGAATTTTTTAAAAGATTTATATGTTTTGATTTTATGTGCATGTTTTGCCTGTACGCATGTGTGTGCATCACATGCGTGCCTAGTGTCTGTGGAGGCCAGAAAAGTGAACTGGCTCCTCTGGAACTGGAGTTACAGACAGTTGTGAGCTGCCATGTGGACGCTGGTAGTTGAACCTGGGTCCTCTGAAAGAGCATGGAGTTTTCTTAACTGCTGAGCCATCTCTCTAGCCCCCCAGTATTTTTCTTTCTTCTTTTCCTTTTTTAGACAAAAATCTCATTATGTAGTTATGGCTGGCTTGCTATGTATTCCAGGCTGGCCTGGCTCCATGAGATCTGCTTGCCTGCACCTGTAGAGTAATGGCATTAAAGGTGTGCATCCCCATGCCTGGCAGTATTGGAATCCATTTATTTATTTATTTATTTATTTATTTATTTATTTATTTATTTATTTATTTATTTATTTAATGTATATGAGTGCTCTATATCTTCAGACAGAGACTGCACATCAGAAGAGGGAATCAGATCCCATTATAGATGGTTGTGAGCCACAATGTGGTTGCTGGGAATTGAATCCTGGTCCTCTGGAAGAGCAGCCAATGCTCTTAACTGCTGAGCCATCTCTCCAGCTCCAGTACTGGAATTTTTTTTTTTTTTTTTTTTGGTTTTTCAAGACAGGGTTTCTCTGTGTAGCCTTGGCTGTCCTGGAACTCACTCTGTAGACCAGGCTGGCCTCGAACTCACAGAGATCCACCTGGATCTGCCTCTCAAGTGCTGGAATTAAAGGCGTGTGCCACCACTGCCCGGCCAGTATTGGAATCTTAGAGTGCCCAACTTTTTTCTCTTTCTTTGTCTTGAGACAATTGGCTTTGCTTTTTTGTTGCTGGAGTTTTTGTTTGTTTGTTTTTTGTTTTGTTTGTTTGTTGTTGTTGTTTAGAACTCACTACGCAGCTCAGGCCAGCCTCAAACTTGCGGTCTTCTGCCTCAGCTTCTTGAGTATTGGGATAACAGGTGTGCGCAGACTTTTTCTTTTAATTTAATTTTGTGTGTGTGTGTGTGTGTGTGTGTGTGTGTGTGTGAGAGAGAGAGAGAGAGAGAGAGAGAGAGAGAGAGAGAGAGAGAGGATCAAACTGATGCCTCCCTCACTCATGCTAGACAAACACTCTACCATTGATTTCTAACCCAACTCCTTCCAGTTTTATTTAGCTTTATCTGGCCTCTATGTAGACGGCATGATAACAATGATATCATACTAACTCAGTGATTGCTGAGTGTGCTGTCCAAGCCCGGTTCTAAGTGTTCTACACCTGTGTAACCCCAGTGACAAGTGTGTGAGAGCAGGAACCATTATTTGCAAGATTTTATAAAGGAGGAAACTGGGTGCAGTTTGAATAACTTGGCCTAGGCCATGCAAAAATAATGGATGGAGCCAGATGTGGGGGTCCATGCCTGTGACCCCAGCATTGCAGAGGGTGGACAGAAGAATTCAGTGTTCAAAGCCAGCCAGGGCTGCTTAGCAGAAATGCTGTCTCAGAAAAACATACACGCTAAAAAGAAAACAAAATAAATAGAAATCCAGGCATTTCTAACTGCCCTGCTATATTGTTAGATTAGTAATTATTAAAAAAGAACAGCCCCGAGCATTTATGGTATGCCACTTATGGTATACTAAGTCCTCTTCATATATCACCTCGAATCCTCACAATATTATTAACATGCTAAATAGATATCAGCTCCATCTTATAAATGGGGAAACTGAGGCACTGAACAGTTATATGACTTGCTCGGCTCTGGCAGCTGATAAGTGGTAGGTCTCATGGCCTTGCTGAAGGTTATCTTGGGGGCCCTGTGAATCCGAAACGGAACATTGGGCAAAGCTGGGCAGGGTCCGCAGCACCTCAGAATCTCGGGGGAACGGAGGATCTCAGTCACCTTTCCCCTTTGTTTCCAGAATATCCTAGGCCAGACAGAGGAGGGGTCCAGTCGCCAGGAGAATGCCCAGAAGGCCCTGAGTGCTGTGAGCAAGGTGCGCAGGGTGGACACTGGGGAGGGAAGAGGTGCCAGGGGTAGAGGGAAGTGGAGGGGACAGGTGGCCGCGGGGATGGATGACTCTGCTTCCCCTCACCAGATCATCGAGCGCTGCAGCGCTGAGGTGGGGCGCATGAAGCAGACGGAAGAGCTGATCCGACTCACCCAAAGGTTGCGCTTCCACAAGGTCAAGGTTGGTGCCCAGACTCTCCATCGCGCCTTTCCTCACCATGCTGCGAGGCTAAACCCTTCTCCCTTTCCTCTCAGGCTCTGCCCCTGGTCTCCTGGTCACGGCGCCTGGAATTGCAGGGGGAGCTGACAGAGCTGGGGTTTCGGAGGGGGGGTGTGCTCTTCACCTCCCGCCCCCGCTTCACTCCCCTCTGCCTGCTGCTCTTCAGTGACCTGCTGCTTATCACTCAGCCCAAGAGGTGGGTCCTGCGTGGGAGGGGAGGAAGTCCAAGCCGGGGTGGAGGAGAGGCGTCTGGCAGGACGCCCCAGCTCTCCTCTGAACGCCCTCTTCCCTGGGCAGTGGGCAGCGGCTGCAGGTTCTGGACTATGCCCATCGCTCCCTGGTGCAGGCCCAGCAGGTTCCTGACCCGTCTGGACCCCCTACATTCCGCCTCTCCCTTCTAAGCAACCACCAGGGGCGCCCCACCCACAGGCTACTCCAAGCAGCCTCACTGTGAGTCATGTCTCTAGAAAACACTCGGGGGGTTGGGGGTGTGGCTCAGTGGTACAGAGCTTGCCTAGTATGCGTGAGACCCTGGATTCAATACCCAGCACTGCAGAGGAGAATAAAACAGCGTGGTGGCATACCTCTATAATCTGAGCACTGGGGAGCCTGGGGTAGGTAGGAGGACCGTGAGTTTGAGGCCAGCCTGGGCAGCTTTGTCAAAACATGCAAACAAACAAGCCACCCTAGGACGGTCACCTGACCTCCCCGACCATATTCTGTTGCTCCTCTCTCTCCTCTATGGCCCCTGTTATTTCATCCCCCAGGAGTGTCTGTCGGGCCAACCGTGACCCCCCTCCTATGTTCTCCACTAGGTCAGATATGCAGCGCTGGCTGGGAGCTTTTCCCACTCCGGGTCCCCTTCCCTGTTCCCCAGACACCATCTATGAGGACTGTGGTAAGCATCCGCCAAAGGGAGGAGGGAAAATGTGAGTCTTAGGGGGATCTTGGACGGCGACTAAACAGAATGGGGGTCCCACCGTAATGTTACCCATACTCCACCAGAGTGTTCCCAGGAGCTGTGTTCATCAGAGCCATCGACACCTTCCAAGACGGAGGGCCAAAGTCTGGATTCCAAGGTCCCCCGCAAGCATCCACACAAGAATCCTGAAGGTGAGAGAGCCTTTCACGGACTCATTCAGCAAATATTCATTGAGCACCATGAGCCAAACACATACCGTTTCATGCTCTGCTGGGGAACAGTTTTTCGCCCCTGGCGGTGCTGGGACGGAGTCCAGGGACTTACATGTGATAGGCGAGTGCTGCACTAATGAACTACACCCCCAGCCCTGGAGGATACTTTAACAGAGGAAGCGGACAATAAAGGCTAAAGGAGCCAGACATAGTGATGCTGGCGCTGGTCTCTGATTCTGTCGACAGGCAGGCAGATCTCTGTGAGTTCAAGGTCAGTCTGGTCTACACGGTGAGTTTTAGACCAGCAAGGGTTACATAATGAGTCTCTCTCTCTCTCTCTCTCTCTCTCTCTCTCTCTCTCTCTCTCTCCCCCTCTCTTTCCTAAGGTAGGGTTTCTCTGTGTACCTCTGGCTGTCCTGGAACTCTCTGTAGACCATGCTGGCCTTGAACTCACAGAGATCTGCCTGCCTCTGCCTTCCAAGTGTTAGGAGTAAAGGCGTGCACCACCACTGCCTGACTGAGACCCTTTCTCAAAAAAAAAAAAAAAAAGCCGGGCAGTGGTGGCACACGCCTTTAATTCCAGCACTCGGGAGGCAGAGCCAGGCAGATTTCTGTGAGTTCGAGGCCAGCCTGGGCTACCAAGTGAGTTCCAGGAAAGGCGCAAAGCTACACAGAGAAACCCTGTGTCTCAAAAAACAAAAAAACAATAAACAAAAAATCCAGTTCTGGGAATTCTTTATTGACAGCCTATTTGTGTAGTCCGAGTACTGGGGAGGTTGAAGCAGGAGGATTGTTGTTTCATTGGGTTACAGAACGAATTCTGAACCAGCCACAACTAGATAGCAAGACACTGTCTCAAACGAAACGAGTCTAAATGGTCTAAATAAGTATAGATTGTGTGTAGTGTGTTGGAAGGGGATGCGTGCCATGGGAAAATGGAGTAAGGGCGGGGAGTGCCAGGGTTTGGTAGGATCTCAAGTCCTCAGGTGAGGTAGACCTCACTAGGAGGCGATGTGTGAGCGGGACAGGGGTGATCAGTCTAGGCGTTCGGGGTCTGGAGGAAGGGTGGACCAGCTGCAGGGCACAGGCAGGGCGAAGGCCTAGGACCTGCTGTGCAATAAGGGAAGGGGGCCAGTGCCCAGACCGATCCAGAACAGGGGCTGGGAGCAAACGAGGTCACAGTGGTAACAGATAAGATCTCGCCCCTTCTAAGAGTTCTTTTTTTAGATTTATTTTTCCTTATTATTTATTTAGTAGATTTATCTATTTTATTATTTTGTGTGTATGAGTGTTTTGCATGCATTTATGTCTGATGCCTGCCGAGGTCAGAAGAGGGCACTGGATCCACTGAGACTGGAGTTACAGATGGTTGTGGGTTACCATGTGGGTGCTGGGAATCGAACCTGGGTCCTCTGGGAGAGCACCAAATTCTCTTAACCGCTGAGCCAGCTCTCAAGCCCAGAAGTTCTTCTGATTGACAGGAGCGGTCATTGCAGGACCCAACACAGAACTGCCACAGACCCTCTCAGATGCTGACGTCACTTCCTGGAGTGGGTAGTAACTGAGTTGAATTCTCGGCTCCATGCTTCTCCACTAATCCCCAACCCACTATGACCTGAGATCCCAGAGGGTCTCCTTTCCCCAGTCACCTGACCTCTGTCCCTGCTCCCCAGAAGCCTGTTTTTCTTTCCCCAGGTTGGCTGAAGGGGCTTCCTGGAGCCTTCCCTGCCCAATTGGTGTGTGAAGTCACGGGAGAACATGAAAGGAGAAAGCATCTTCGCCAGCACCAGAAGCTCCTCGAGGCTGGGGGACCCTCTTCAGGCACTTCTGACACCCCTCAACCTTGATCCAGGCTGGGGAGGGGGCGCAGATTGGGACTCTGGCAGCAGAGAGGAGAAGACAAAGTCTGCCCATCTGTCCATATCCATCCATCATCTATTTGCTGTCGGTGGGAACACTACCTCTAGTGGTACCCAATAGAGAGAGAGCTTCAGGACAGAGCAGCTAATGAAAGAGGCCATCTGAGCCCACAACAAGAAAGAATGAGGATGGCTTGAATGTGTTGCCAATGGAGACAGAGTGGCCAAGGCCAAGACCCTGGCTATCGAGTATCACTGAGGAAGAGGAAACCAGGGTGATGCGTTGAAATGGCGTCGTTGGAGTATCCCTGTAGACAACGGGGATGGGCAGGAACCCATTCAGCCAAAGAAGATGGTGACTTGGGTCCAAGAGACCAGTAACCACCCTACTTGGTTCTACAGAAGCCACTGGTCCTGTCCTTTGAATATAGGAAGTATTAAATTAATCTAATACTTCTATTTCTGGATTACTTCTTCTTCTTCTTCTTCTTCTTTTTTTTTTTTTTTTTTTTTGGTTTTTCGAGACAGGGTTTCTCTGTGTAGCTTTGCGCCTTTCCTGGAACTCACTTTGTAGACCAGGCTGGCCTTGAACTCACAGAGATCCGCCTGCCTCTGCCTCCCGAGTGCTGGGATTAAAGGCGTGCGCCACCCGGCTATTTCTGGACTACTTCTTATGCCCTTTCAAATCACTTCCTTTCTTCTAGAAGAATCCAGGGTGTATCTCGGAGAACATGTGTGCATGTGTGTCCATGTGTATATGTATCTAGAAAGGCAATTCTGCTGAACGTGGTGTGTGTGTGTGTGCATGCAAGAGAGAGAGAGAGGGAGGGCCAGTCTTGTTAGTGACTGAAAATGTCATTTTTTTCCCCTGTTATTTTCTCCAAAGAAGACGTTTGGCCAGAGTTCTAAAGAGAGTCCAGGGTACAGCTTGGCCAGAGGCTAGGACTGTGGATGAGAGCCATGGAACCTGGGTCTCTTGGATGTCTCCGGGTTTCACGACAGCTGAAGGGTGACGTTCTGAAGCAGTCAAATGGCCTGGCAGGGCACCCAGGAACTAAGTAGCTGGGATGAAAGATCCTCTGCAGTCTGTGAATATTTTCCTGTCCCAAACACTGACCTCCATAACCCGGGTCTGCTCTGCATGTCTCCCAAGCTGAACTGTCATCATGTCAGCCAGCCTCGGGCTGCAGAATGAGTCCCGGGCCAGCCGCTGACCGTCCTGGGATTCACTTCATCAGAAACAGAGGGCTGAGCTCAGTGGAGGGAGTAGAGAGCTGGGGGTGTTGCCCAGCCTCAACCACAGTTTCTGCCGATGAGAACCTGTCCTGCGTGATGCTGGAGAGGTGAGGGCAAGGACGGTAGAGTGGACGGTGCCTGGGGTTGGAGCTCAAGCCTGGGCAAAGTCTCTCTGCACGATTGCACAATGCCCTTCCTTCATATCCTTCATGCTCTTCAGTGTTCTTCTTACAACCTGCCCAGGCAGAAACCGCCGTGATGACTATGGGAGGTGACTCGAAGGCAGAAGGGCACTTGGCTTGTCCACAGCTTTCACCCAGCAAAGTGCCAGCCGCATGGGAGACCCTCAATAAATGTTGCTGGCTTTATCCCGAGGCTCATCGGGGCGTGAAGGAGCAAATGGTCTACAAATGAGGTGTTTTGTGGGGATGACACTGGATACAGGGGTGCCGAGGACAGGTGTCAGTTCCGCTGGAATTCGGGCTCAGAGCCCAGGTGCAAGGCCTGCCTGGAGCGTGTTGGCCCCTGCACAGCTTCTTAGAGCTCTGTGCCTGCAGTGGACTAGAGCAGCTGCGGCTGGGGCTGGGGCAGGCTGGGGAAGAAGGCAGGTCGGGGTCAGCCTGGCTGCAGCTGTGTGGAGGGTACAGCGGGAGGTCCCAGGAGCAGAGAATGGACAGCGGCCTTTCACTGACCGGCCAAGTTTGATTCCGTTCTATGCCCGCTTCTTGACCACCTCCTGTGTGCCATGCACAGTTCCAGGGGATAAAAAAAAGACAGTGTGAAAAGCGTCCTTCACCTTAGGAGGCCTGTATTGGTTTGAGTGGACTCCAAAATCAGCAAATGGATAGGTAAGATATAGTGAGGTCACCCTGTTAGGAAGAAAATACACCCAGCAAAGGCTGTGACACAGAATGGTGTTGGGGTGAGGGAGAGTAGCTTCAGGGAAGATCCTGGAGGAGACGACATCTGAGCTGAGACCCAGATGACAAGAGAGAAGCTGTGGAATGATCTAGGGTGTGTGACAAAGGGACTCTAGGCCGGGAGTTGTAAGTAGAAGATGGTGGAGATGGACCTGGTATATCTACACCGGTTTCTTTTCTTTTTGGGGGGTGGGGCATTGAAAGAGGGTTTCTCTGTATAGCTCTGGCTGTCCTGGAACTCTCTTTGTAGACCAGGCTGGCCTTGAACTCAGAGATCCACCTGCCTCTGGGATTTAAGGCATGTGCCCCCACTGCCTGGCACATGTTAATTCTTTTAACCCTCTCAATAATCCTGTAATTCAGATACAAATATTGCCATCATTATTGTTATGTGGATGAAGAAACTGAGGCACTGAGTTGAGAGGTCAAGTAACACAGCTAACAAACTGTAGACTGGGCACTGGAACACAGGCCAGCCAGCTCCAGGATGCAGGTGGGCTAATCACTGCCTTAGAGTTCAGTCTGCCAAGGCCCTTAACTACTCTTATAATTTCTGCTACTTGGCATCCATTATATGTATTTTCAGGGTACCCTGATCAGAGATTCATCCCTATAACAAGGGCTTACTACCCACCAAACTGTTCAGAAAACCCCTGAATTCTCAAGTAGATGATAATTTAATAGGGACACGTGAGTTTGGTTCAGTGAATCATGGGACCAGGCTGAAGAAGGATTGGCAGGATCAATGGATCTCATTTGTTTTGTCTGAGAACACAGTCTTGCAGTGTGTAATCGAGGCTGTTCACAAAAGCACCACAAGGAAAAAAGCGCAGATCTAAGACTGTACAGAGTGAAATTTATTGGGAGGTGGGGAAGATTTACTGACAATTAGATTAATAGTAGTAGCAAGAACAAGCAGATCCCTGTGAGAAGGGTGTGTATTTTGGATAGGACAAAATGACTTCTCCCAGATCAAATGTACTTGGTTTGCCTTAAACCAAAGGGAAGAGTTAAGCACATTTTTGGTGTCGGATTCTGCTCATAAACTCCACCTGAGCTGTTCTTAATTACCTACAGTTTACCAGGAAAGCAGAGGGGTTAATCCTGAACAATCTTGTTGTTGTAACTCGCCTCGCTTGACTTTGAGTACCCAGACAAACCCAGCTTGTAAGGAAAGCTTTGTTTTAACTCAGGGTTTCAGAGGTTTTAGCTATGCTTGCTTGCTCTGGCGCTCCAGGGCTGCAGCAGAGCAGAGGGTGCCTGGCAGTGGGAATCTGCACACCTCATGGTGGATAGGAACCAAAAGAGGAAATGATGGACGTTCCAATGTCCCTTCAAAGGCATGGTCTCAGGGCCCTAACTTCTATTAGGCCCTGCATTCTAAAGGTTCCTCCCACCAACTAACCTCAACTAAGCCTTCAATACATGCCCTCCAAAGGACATTTAAGATCCAAACCAGCAGGATCTGGTGGCACAGGTATGGACTACCTGTATTTAGAAGGCTAAAGCAAGACTTTGATTCAGTGTCATCCTGAGCTCCTAGCAAGATTCAAACAAAACAAATAAGGTCTGAACCATAATACAGCTCAAAATAGCCACAGTCAAGTCAAGCAGAGTCAAGCAGATAGCCTAGGATCTGAGTCCTAAGTAAGGGAAGAATCTTCTTCCAAATCCACTCACTCGTTGGTGGCATTTAGATCCCCCACTAACCTAGCAATGGCCACACTGCGCATCACTTTAGCCCTTCATTAGAACCTAAATCACTGAGTAAGGTGTGGCGGTGCACATTGTGAGGGAGAGGCAAGAAGATCCAGAGTTCAAGGCCAACTTCACAGAAAGTTTGAGGCCAGCCAGGCTGTTGAGCCAAGCCAGGGTGCATGCGCGAGCACGGCACACACACACACACACACACACACACACACACACACACACACACACACACACCTCGATCACTAAATGCCTATTCAAAAGGCAATACCGCTTATATAAACATGAACAGCTAGAGCAAGGAATGCTGATGCCTACCTGCTGTAGTCACTAAAGGCAAATGAAAAGCTTCCTCAACTCATCTTCCTTTAGTTAGATGTCAGTAATTAATTGTATTTTTGTTTGTTTCATTTTTCTTTTCTTTTTAGGCAGGGTCTCACTATGTCACCTGGCTGGACTGCTACTCTCTATACAGACCAGGGTGGCCTCAAACTCACAGAGATCCTCCTGTCTCTGCCTCTTGAGTGCTGGGATTAAAGGCATACACCACCGTACCCAGCTTTTGGGTTTGTTGTTGATGTTGTTAGTTTGGTTGGTTGGGTTTTGTTTTTGTTTAGTTTGTTTGTTTTTGAGACAGGGTCTCCCTCTGTGTCTGACCTCCAACTCACAGGAATCCTCCTGCCTCAGGCTCCCAAGTCCTGAGATGACAGACATGAACTACCAGACCTGGCCTGATTTTTATAAATCTTGCAGAAATATATGCCCATGTCACTCTACTTTAGGGTTCCCCAAGGGGGGTACCTAAAAAAAGCCAGTGCAAGTTAGGAGACCTGAAGCTTAAGATATAAGAAGCTGCCGGGCGGTGGTGGCGCACGCCTTTAATCCCAGCACTCGGGAGGCAGAGCCAGGCAGATCTCTGTGAGTTCGAGGCCAGCCTGGGCTACCAAGTGAGTCCCAGGAAAGGCACAAAGCTACACAGAGAAACCCTGTCTCAAAAAATCAAAAAGAAAAAGAAAAAAAAAGATATAAGAAGACAATATGTATTTATGTATTTAAAAGATATTTAAAGTTAGGGAAGTCATCTGGTTTACCTGACACAGAGTGTGGGGGGAGAGTCTTAACTTTGCTCTTGGTTTTAAGTCTGAATAGACGCTGCGCAAAATCAGTGTGGAAGTTCATCCTGCTCAGTGGTTTTAAAGAAATCTAGTTGTTCCAGTGTGTGTGTGTGTATGTGTGTGTGTGTGTGTGTGTGTGTGTGTGTGTTTTCTAAATTGCAGATGAAATACAATTTAGACTAAAGCTTTAAAATAAATAAATAAATTGCATTCCTGTGCCCACATAGAGCCATACCTCTATGTATTAGCTAGTACAGTATTTTAAAAAGTGGCATATCAGCCGGGTGGTGGTAGCCCATGCCTTTGATCCCAGCACTTGGGAGGCAGAGGCAGTTGGATCTCTGTGAGTTCGAGGCCAGCCTGGTCTGCAGAGTGAGTTCCAGGACAGTCAGGACTGTTACACAGAGAAACACTGTCTTGAAAAAAAAAAAAAAAAAAAAAAAAAAACCAAACCAAACAAACAAACAAAAAAGGTGGCCTGTCATTATTTGGGTTTCCTAAGAAGTAGACCACTAGACAAAGGTCAGAGTGTAGGAAATTACTGGGGAGGTGAAGCCCTGGCACACTTGAGAAAGATGTAAGGAAGTGAGACAGGAGGAGCCCAAGATCAGTAAGGGCTATCGAAACTGGAGACAACCGGGACAATTAGAGCCTAATCCCACCGGGAGTAGGTGACCCAGAGGATGGGGGGACAAAGTGTTATATACTGGAACAGCTGTCTGTGGAGACTTTTAGACTCCGCTAGCCAAGCTGGGTAGTTGTAAAGACGTACTCAAAAAACTTAAGAATATTCATGCGCGCGCGCGCGCGCGCGCGCGCGTGTGTGTGTGTGTGTGTGTGTGTGTGTGTGTCTGTGTCTGTGTCTGTGTCTGTGTGTACCTCAGTGTATGTCTGGGCATCATCTGCATATAGTAGTTTGTGGCTGTCACAGCAGCACCGGCTTCCCTAGAACTGGAGTGACAGTTGTGAGTTACCGTCCAGTGCTGGGAACTGAACCTGGATCCTCCGTAGGAGCAGTGAGTGCTTTTAACTGCTGAGCCGTCTCTCCGCCCTATAAAAGCCCTGTGTATTTATTATGTGGCCTTTTACAGAAACACAATTCCAGTTCTTCTTATAGGATGTGTCACTTACTCCAGTCAGGGGTTGAGACCTTGAGGAAATGGATTCACTGAGCCTGAATCTGCCAACCCTCCCTCTACTCACCTCTCTGCTTTACTCTTCCAGACTTCTTATTGGGTAACGTGGAGGCTGCTGTGTTCACCCGTGTCTGTCTTCACTGCATTCTTCCAAGCTTTGTAGCTTTGTCTGTCTGTTGATGCTAAGAGTGGAAATCCATCAAGCAGTGTTTACCTTATGTATTGTGACTCCGTAAACATTCTGCTGCTGAGCTGGAAGCCACTAAGATTACATTTCCTTTCTTGAACTGTTCTCCTTTCTTTACTGCACTCCCCACCCCCTTATTCAGATAGGATCATACCATGTAGCCCTGGTATGATTAAATATGTGTGAAACACATCTGGATTTGTCTTGGCTGTTGAGACAGGGTCTCCTGTAGGCTTGGAAATTCATTACACAGTTGGGGGTCATTTCGAATGCTTGATGCCCTGCCTTCGCCTCCCACGTGCTGGGATGAGAGGCGTGTTCTCGGCTCGAGCTGTTTTCAGGTATCTTCTGAAAAGTAATTCTTAAAATTTAAAATTGGAGCCGGGTGGCGGTGGCAGCGCACGCTTTTAATCCCAGCACTCCGGAGGTAGAGCCAGGCGGATCTCTATGAGTTCAAGGCCAGCCTGGTCTACAGAGTGAGATCCAGGACAGGCACCAAAACTACACAGAGAAACCCTGTCTTGAAAAAAACAAACAAAAAATTTTAATTGGATTGGAGAGATGGCTCAGAGCTTAAGAACACTGGCTGCTCTTCCAGAGGTCCTGAGCTCAATTCTCAGCACCCACATGGTGTGACTCACAACCACCTGTAGTGAGATCTGGTGCCCTCTTCTGGTGTGCAGGCAAATATGCAAGCAGAACAGTGTATAAGTGTATACATAATAAATAAATAAATAAATAAATTGAAATGACATTTATTTATTTTTAATTTATCTATTTTTATTTTATGTGCATTAGTGTTTTGCCTGCATGTATGTTTGTGTGAGGGTGTCAGATCTTGGAGTTATAGACAGTTGTAACTGCCATGTGGGTGTTGGGAAATGAACCCAAGTCCTTTGGAAGAACAGCATGTGCTCTTAACTATTGCACCATCTCCCCATCCCCCACATATATTTATTTTTAAGTTACATTTTATTCTCCCTTTCACTCTGTGTGTGTTCGGGGCCACAGGGATCAAAAATCGTCTCTAGGCTTGGCAACAGGTACCTTTACATTCTGAGCCACCTTGCTGGTCCACTGAACAACAATTATTAATTTTTTTTAAGATTATGGACTGGAGAGATGGCTGAGCGGTTAACACTGGTTGCTCTTCAGGACGATTTGGGTTCGGTTCTCAGCACACACATGGTGGTTCACAATCATCTGTAACTCCATTTCCAGGGGATCTGATGCCCTTTTCTGGCCTCTGAGAACACCAGGAGTGTACACGGTGCACAGACACCCATGCAGGCAAAACATCCATACGCATAAAGTAAAAATAAACCTGAAAAAAATAGTTCAGGTGTATGAGCGCCCACCACTTCACCCAGGAACTTGACTGTGATCAATAATTGCATGTATAAGCCGGTGTGGCCCCTCCGCCCACTCTTCAGCCTCTTCTGAGAAGTCACCACCACAGGAGACTTTTGCTTATTTTCCACTGCTTTTGAAAAAAAACAACAACAAAAAACTATGCAATGATGTGTGTGTGTGTGTAGTGTGTGTGTGTGTGTGTAAATCATGCTTTATCTAGTGGTCCTTGTTTGTAAGCTCTATAAAAAGTGGTATTGCATTCACGGCATAATCTTCCAGAAGTTACGTTCTTTAGAAACACATTTTCAAGAGTCTTCCAAGCGTTGCTGTGAGATCTGCTCGTTGTTAATAGAAGAAAGGCTTGGAAACTCGAGGAAACCCCAAAAAGGATCTGAGAAAGGAAACACTGGCGATCTCTGGCTCTGCAGAGTGACCATCCTACCGTCCTACCATCCTACCGGGTAGCCTCAGGGTTCAGCCTTGGATTAGCTGGCTGTTCTGAGGACAGTACTTATCTCGTAGGGCTCCAGAATGTTTGCACGTGGAACAGGGGCTATGGGATTAGAGGCACAGCTTGGGTGCTGGACCACCGTGTGCACAAGAGTCCTGGTCTGCCGAGAGGCAACAGGCTACTCAGGGAAGCAGGGAGGCCAGAATAGGAGGATGAGTCCCCAGTTGGAACCATCCCTGGCATCTGGCTGCTCAGTTAACTCTGAGATTCAGTGTTAACACTTCTTTTGCTTCAACTCCCTTGAACTCTGCAGCAGTAATGATTATGCGAGGATGTCAGCCAGGCACGGTCCTCTGTGCTTTTGTCTTTTCTCTGTTGCTGGTGAGACTTCAAAACAACTATAAATAGAATTGAACAGAGACAATACCATATGCTGGGAGCCAGCAAGGACTCCGTTCTTTATCTCAACCGTCAAATGGAGTCCCTGAGACAGTCTTACGGTCTGCCTTCCAGATGAATGGACTGAGGTACAAAAAAAGCGGTGTGGCCACATCCTGAGCATGCGGGACGTGCCACCTGGAGCTTGAGGAGCCACATGTGGGTACCGGAGACAATGCCAGGGACGGATAACTAAGGAAGAGATCCAAGAGTGGAAATGCACACCGACAGGAAAAGTGAAGAGCAACAAAAGAGCAAAACCAGTGAGAAAATTAAAATACAAAACTAATATCATAAGGGGGAAACACTGGAATGTTTTCTAACCAGGCAGGAAGAGCTTGCCTGCTACTCAAAAGGCCTTTCTCTTGAACCTCTGCAGTACTCCGTGAAAATGAAGCGAAGGAAGCTTTAGGATCGAGGTTCAGTTGTAATAAAGACACATCAGATACTCCACCCTCAAAAGATCAGTAAATTAGATGTTTCAAAAATACAGCCACGCTGGGCGGTGGTGGCGCACACCTTTAATCCCAGCATTCGGGAGGCAGAAGGCAGGCAGATGTTTGAGGCTAGCCTGGGCTACAGACTGAGTTCTAGGAAAGGCGTAAAACTACACAGTGAAACCCTGTCTCAAAAAACAAAACAAAACAACAACAAAATACAAAGCAGACAGCTGGCAGAAGCAGATGCAGAGAGGCAGAGAGGCAGAGGCAGGCAGATCTCTGAGTTTGAGGCCAGCCTGGTCTACAGAGTGAGGCCCACGACAGCCAGGGCTACACAGAGAAACTATGTCTCAAACAAACAAATGAACATACACATAAACGGGCCAAGAGGCAGCTCAGCAGGTAAAAGCTCTTGTTGAGCTTATCAATCAATCTGAGTTTGATCACCAGAACCCATGGTTTTTTTTTTTTTGTTTGTTTTTGTTTTTTGTTGTTGTTGTTTTTGTTTTTTTTTTAAAGGGCTAGAAAGTTCATCAGTCTACATGACACCTTAGTCTGTCTTCATTCCTGTCCTCCCTCTTCTGGTACTGAGAAGAAAAGATGAAGATGAAGAAAAAGAAAGAAGCCAGGGATGGCGGGTCTGGAGAGATGGCTCAGTGGTTAAGAGCACTGGCTGCTCTTCCAGAGGACCTGGATTCCATTCCCAGCACCCACATGGTGGCTCACAACTGTCTGTAAGTCCAGTTCCAGGGGAACCGGTACCCTCACACAGACATACATGCAGACAAAATACCAATGCACATAAAAATAAATAAATCCTAAGGAGAAGAAGAAGGAGGAGGAGGAGGAAGAAGGAGGAGGAGGAGGAAGGAGGAGGAGGAGGAAGGAGGAAGAGGAGGAAGGAGGAGGAGGAGGAGGAGAAAGAAGAAGAAGAAGAAGAAGAAGAAGAAGAAGAAGAAGAAGAAGAAGAAGAAGAAGAAGAAGAAGAAGAAGAAGAAGAAGAAGAAGAAGAAGTAGTCAGACACCGGTACCTCACCCCACACCTGGGAGGCAGAGGGAAGAGGATTGCTAATGAAGTCCTAGGTCACTGGTGCCTATTTAACATATCAAAGCAGACACTGGCTGCCGGTTCTCCCAGCATCCCTCAGTTCCTATATCCACCCCGCTGCCCTAAACTTCCCTATGTAGCCCAGCCTCTTTGGTTGCCCCTTGTCTTTTGGGTCTCCCGGCTTTTGCAGCTGGTTCCCCCCTCTCTCCCCTCTCTCCCCTCTCTCCCCTCCCGTCTCTTCCCGTGTGACTCCCCCAGGTGTCCCTGTCCCTGCCTCTGCTCTCATTGTATCTACATAAACTTCCTCCTCCACCTTACCTAGGAGCAGTCATGTCCTTTCCTTTCCTCTTTATTTCTTTTTTCATTCAGTCCTCCTGGGATATACAGTGAGTTCCAGGCCGGCCTGAGCTGCATAGGAACTCCTTGTCAAGAGAACGGGGCAGTGAGGGCCGGGGCCACATCCTTGATGGGGACTGAGTAGAAAGGCCTGACGGGAAAGCGGAAAAGCTGGGAAGAAGTGGGAAGGGTGCCGGATGTGTGGAAGAAGCATCCAAAAATAAAGAAGGAAGCTATTTAGGTCTTTCTCCCTCTCCTTCAGCAGCTAGGGGGGAGGCATTGGATCCACAGTTAGGGGGCTGGAGCCAGAGAAATAAAATTTTGAGAATGGGTCGGAGCTGAGTCCACAGCCCATCCCCCATCTCCCTGCTCCCCAGCAATATTCCATGGCAGTTAGGGCCCACTCAGCGGAATGGGGCGAGGCCTTCTCTTGGATTTGGAGCTCAGGTGCCTGACAAGAGGTCTCCCCATTCTTCTTCCTCAGACACTTGGCTTGTGATGGAACCTGATCTGACTGAGGAAGAAGTTGAGGAGATAAGAGCCAGGTGAGTGTGGAAAGGGTAGGGCGTGGGAGGCTGGAGAGGACAAACACCCAAGATGGCAGAGACTGGGCATCAGAGGCCTAGGAAGGAAGAGGAGGCCTGGTGGGGAGATGGAGGAGGGCTGGCCTGGGCAGGGCAGAGAGGACGTGGGCAGGACTCCTCCGGCCCTTCTCGCAGCAGGAACAGGCGGTCACTCACGGAGCAGCGCCGCAACTCCGTGCTGCCCCTTCAGTGGAGAATGAGACACAGCTCCCGCTGGATGGTCCAGGTGGTGGCCTCAGAATTCAGCCTGGTGGGCTTCCTCCTTCTTCTGGTCATGGTCTTCTCCAAGAAATGGCTGTACCCCTCCAAGAGTCGTTTCCATCAGCGCTACCCCAAAAACATCACCAATAGAGTCTACACCTCGATCCATAAAATGTCCACAGGGCTTCTGTACGTCTGCCTATCTGGAAGCTGCAGCGGGAAAGGTGAGTCCCTTCATCCCATCCCAGGTCTCCAGCCTGCCTTCACCCCGGGGTGGCCCCCACAATCTTGCTCCCTCCTATCAGCCATCTTCATTTGACTTGCAAGATGGCTCTGCTGGCATGGTGGCCTCTGAGGGTTATTTTCTTCCTTCGGTTTGGCCAAATCAATTCACCTGATCCAGTAGCTGTCACCTCTTTGGGAAAAGTCCAAAGGACTTTGCTTTAAGAATGTCAAGACGAGCTGAGCAGTGATGGTACACACCTTTAAACCCAGCACTTGGGAGATAGAGGCAGGCAGATCCCTGTGAGTTTAAGGTGAGTTCCACGACAGCCAGGGCTACACAGAATGTTGAGAGATGTCTGGATCATTCCCAAATAACTTCATTTTTCACCTGGGAGGAGCGGTTTCCGCCTAGGTTTGCATACCCAGGACCCTGAGTGTTCTCTTGCAATGCTTCCCCAGTTCCTGCCGGTTTCCTCTCCTTCTCCTGACGTCATGCCTCTGGGGGCCAGCTCTGCACTTCCACTTCATTGTTGGGCTTCCTCAGTCCTTCCTTTCCTAAATTCTCACAGCCGCTTCATTTCTGACTCAAGTTTCATTTCGTGCTCTCCCCTCACCCCTTCCGAAATGTCCAGTTCTGGATGTCCATTTCTGTCTGTTCATTCTCCTTCACAGAAGCAAAAAACAGGTATATAGCCATTGTCTCTTCTTAAGGAGAAATATGGGAAAACAAAAAAATATCGTCTATGGCATGCTATTTGTCCAGCCAAATTGTCCATCGACCACAAGAGATGGGGATAACTGACCTTATTTTGTAGATGGGAAGATTGGACCCGGGGCTCACACCACACGAACTAGCAATACTTGAGTGCTTTTCACCTACAAAGAAAGCGTAAACTTTACAAAGGCAGATACAGGATTATATGTATCTTGCTCTGTGGTGCTACTCAAAGGTGGCTAGGCACTTTCTTTCTTTCTTTCTTTCTTTCTTTCTTTCTTTCTTTCTTTCTTTCTTTCTTTCTTTCTTTCTTTTCTCCCTTCCTTCCTTCTCTTTCTTTCTTTCTTTCTTTCTTTCTTTCTTTCTTTCTTTCTTTCTTTCTTTCTTTCTTTCTTTCTTTCTTTCTTTCTTTCTTCTCCTCTTCCTCCTCCTCCTTCTTCATTTTTTGGAGACAAGGTTTCTCTGTGTAGCCTTGGCTGTCCTGGAACTCTATGTAGACCAGGCTGGCCTCGAACTCCTGAGTACTGGGATTAAAGGCATACACTGTCGCCACCACCACCACCGCCTGGTCAACATTTTCTTTTTGTGGTGCTCCCCACACATGCTAAGCGCCTACACGGAGTCACATCCCCAGTTTTTTTTTTGGAAAGTTTTAAATGGTTTTGCATAATTGTGCTCACTTTTTACTGCGTATTTGATTTTTATTTGTTTGTTTGTTTGTATTGTGCCAGGGCCTCACTCTGTAGTCCAGGCTATTCTAGAATTTGTTACATAGCCCAGGCTGACTCTAAACAGGCAGCCATCTTCAGCCTCCTGAGAGCTGGTGTCACAGGCATGAGCCACCACCCCTGGCCTCTGCACTCACTGCCTTTTTGCTTGTTTGGTTTGGTTTTTGGTTGAGACAGGGTTTCTCTGTGTAGCCCTTGCTGTCCTGGAACTCGCTCTGTAGACCAGGCTGGCCTCGAACTCACAGAGAGCCGCCTGCCTCTGCCTCCCTCTGCTTGGATTAAGGGTATGGGTCACCATGTCCCGCACTTTCTGCCTTCTAATCAGTGAAGAATCTATGCTTTTCACAGTTTACGCCCCACGCTCCCGCCACTGTGATGGCCCAATTATCTGGAGCCAAGTGACCACAGACTAAATTCCGAAGCCAAGAGCTCAAATAAATCTTTCTCATTTTAAGTTGTTCCTGTTGGGTATTTAGTCAGAGATGAACAGGCAACTAACACAGAAAGCTGGCTAGTCATGGAAGAGTGAGGGGGGCGGTCATTCCTGTAACCACATCTGAGCTCGTGGAAGGAAGAAGCCTTTGGGACTAGTGTGTGGGAAGAATCTGGTGCCATTTAGCCAGATTGCAGTGAGTTTGGGAGAAAAAAACAAAACAAAACAAAACAGGGTAAAGGGTCTGAAAAACATGCAGTCATGCCAGGAAAGGAACAACCTGAGAGGTGTGGCCCATGAGGCCATGGTCATTAACGAAGTTAGACTCATTCAGAAGGAGCCAACCACTTTGCCTTGGGACAATAGGGAAGATGTTTTGGAGTCAACCTCAGGAACTGGCCAGTTACCACCCATTCCAGGCTTCAGGGTCTAAAACTGTAAGTGCATTTGCAAGATTTCTCTTGAAAAGGGAGAGTCAGGAACACTTTTGCAAGTCCATTGACAGTTTGCATATTTTTTGTTTTGAGAATTACTGTTTGTGTCCTTATTTTTCTTTTCCTTCTTTCTTTCTTTTCTTTTTTTTTTTTTTTTTTTTTTTTTTTTTTTTTTTTTTTTTTGGTTTTTTTCGAGACAGGGTTTCTCTGTGTAGTTTTGCACCTTTCCTGGAACTTGCTTTGGAGATCAGGCTGGCCTCGAACTCACAGAGATCCACCTGCCTCTGCCTCCTGAGTGCTGGGATTAAAGGCATGCACTCTGTTGATTTTTTTGTTTTGTTGAGATCAGTTTTCTCTGTAGCCCTGGCTGTCCTGGCACTTGCTATATAGACTGGCTACATATATATATATATGACTGTATATATATATATATACACATATATATACATACATATATATACATATATATATATATATATGTGTGTGTGTGTGTGTGTGTGTATCTCTCTATATATACATATGACTGTAAGTTCAGACTGGCCTTGAACTTACAGAGATCTGCCTGACTCTGCCTCTGGAATGCCGACATTAAAGAAGTGGGCCACTATGCCTGGCTTTTAAAATTTTTTATTGTTTTGTTTTGCTTTGAAAGAGGGTCTCACTGTGTAGCTCACAGAGATTAGACCACCTCTGCTAGTGCTGGTATGAAAGGTGTGAGCCACCACACCCAGCTATTTTTATTTTTTTATTTTTTTGAAATACTACATTGTAGTCCAGCCTGGTCTGTAACTGACCATGTAGCTCAAGCTAGCCTCAAACCCAGGTCTCTCCTCCTCCTCAGCCTTGCTGGTCCTGAGCTCATAGGGGTGAGTCACCACCACCCTGGCTCTTCTTTATATATTCAAGTGGTTGGAATTACCAAGCAGTCTCTGGATCAGGAATGTTACTTGAGCAAAAGTATTTATGATCTTAGTTGTGCATTTCTTTGGTTCTGCACGACCTGAGTGGTTTTCCTCATATTTGTTCATTTGATCATATTTCACGTTTGCGAATCCTGAGTCCCTCCCTGTTTTATCATTTTCCCCCCAGACAGTTTTAAGCTGTGGACAATCCATCCACTTTTGGGGGTGGCTAAGATAAGTTTCATCCTGGCCTTGGGGCTGGGCTTTGCCCTCACCGCCTGGCTGCACCTGCCGTACCTGCCCCGCCTGCAGAGAATGCCTTTCTTTGGCTTGATTGGGATCGTCCTGAGCTTCTGTGAAGGTGCCCCCCAGCTCTGAAAAAGGTCCTTGATTCCCTGTCCCACGTCATCCTGGGCATGTCTCCCTCTCCTCTGGGGGTGGAGCGAGCGTTTGGGGCGCTGGGAGGCGAGCTGTGAGAGTGGGAGCGGAGATGACTCCTGGAATCCCGTAGACAGGAGGGTTGCTTTCCTCGAGCCTCCTCCTCCAGGGGTGTGAGTGGTTGGCGGCCGTAGCTCAGCAGATGAGGCAGAACTCCTGTCCGATTCTTAGGTGAGAATAAGATCTCTCCACCCTTGCCTCCCAGTCACCGTCATTTTCCTCACCCTCCTGTTGTTCCCCATTAACCTCTGGATCTACGAGCTGGAGAGAAACATATCGGTCCCCATCGGGTGGAGCTATTTCATTGGCTGGCTAGTGCTCGTCCTGTACATCACCTGTGGTGAGTGGTTAGCGCCCTCGGGAAGGAAGTGACTCGGGTGGGTCAGGGCAAGAGGATGTATGGGGGGAAGGGGCAGGCAGCCCCCACATGCCCACCCCGAGAATCCAGAGGGACCTAACCTCCCTCCCCCGTGGCTCACTCACCTGTCGCCTTCCATGCCTCTGCGGCTCCCTTTTTCTTGTGCCCCATCCCTAGGCGTCCTTTGCTACCTCAACCACAAAAACTTCTGGAGCCTGATGATGGGCAGCAGTTCCTCCTCCATCGACAGTCCTTGCAACAGCAGAGCCACGGGGCCTCTGATGACTACCGAACAGCCCCCCAGCAGCCAGAAGGACGTCCTGGATCCCGATAAGGAGGAGGATTAACCAAAAGGCACTAAATTTATCTAAAGGCGTCTTAGCCCCCTGCCCAGCCATCACTGGCTAGGTCTGTCCTCGTCGTGACAAAGAATGAGCACAGGAGGATTTGGGGACCAGCCTGCGTTCCCCTCCCAACTCGGCCTCGTCTGTGGCTCAGGTGATGTGGAATAAATTGTCCATCTCTTCTTCGTCATGTCTGGTGGTCATTGAGGAGACCTGGAGGAGGGATCGGAAGGGAGAGAAACAAAATTCGTTGCTGGGTTGGCTTCCCAGTCCTTCCTGCCTGTGAACTTTTTGACGCCCTTGGGTCCCTAAACCTACCTGCCCAGCCTCTACCATCGCAGATCCGTGGGTAGGTAGGAGGGACTCCATGCTAGAACACTTAACCTGGCGTTCCTGTGAGTTTGGGTTTGATGGAATAGCACTGAAAGCAGAAAAACCAAAGTAAACTTAGCCAGGCTTGGTATAGGCATAAGTATACTCATGCCTATAATCCCAGGAGGCTGAGGCAGGAGGATAGCCAGTCTGAGCTCCATAGTGAGACTATGGCCTCAAAAACAAAAATAAAATAACAAGCCAAACTACCCATGTGTGTCTGGCTGGAAAAAGCAACTGCAGCTTTTGCAGGGACCACAGACAAATACCTACAGGGCTAGCCAGACAGCACAGTGCAAATGGCACCATTCTCCAAGTCTGCATATAATCTATCCCCTTTAATAAGACCTAGTTTATGAGCTATTCATTGCTGGATGAAAATTTATTCCCTTGGCCGGGCCTTTAATCCCAGCACTCAGGAGACAGAGGCAGGTGGATCTCTGTGGGTTTGAGGCCAGCATGATCTACAGAGTGAGATCCAGGACAGGCAGAACTGTATCACAGAGAAACCCTGTCTCAAAAACAAAACAAAAAACAAACAAATAAAATGTATCCCCAACTTATTGCCTTGACGTAATACACATTATTTTACATAGAGTCGGAGGGACAGGACTCTAGAAGCACTTTAGTTAAATAGTTCTTTTTAAAAATTGGTTGTTCTTTTTTCTTTCTTTCTTTCTTTTTTTAGTTTTTCGAGACTGGGTTTCTCTGTGTAGCTTTGCGCCTTTCCTGGAACTCACTTTGGAGACCAGGCTGGCCTTGAACTCACAGAGATCCGCCTGGCTCTGCCTCCTGAGTGCTGGGATTAAAGGTGTGCGCAACCACCGCCCAGCGGTTGTTATTTTTCAATTGACAAATCAAACTTGTGTATATATGTACACGTATCATGATGTTTGAAGCCTGTACATAATGTGGAATGGCTTATGTGGGAAGATCACCTAAAATCTACATTTCTGATTTCTTTCAAAATATGATACAGCTGGGTGGTGGTGGTGGTGGCGGCGGCGGCAGTAGCAGCAGCAGCAGCAGCAGCAGCAGCGGTGCCGCACGCCTTTAATCCCAGCACTTGGTAGGCAGAGACAGGAGGATCTTTGTGAGTTCGAGGCTGGTCTACAGAGCGAGATCCAGGAAAGGTGCAAAGCTACACAGAGAAACCCTGTCTCGAAAAACAGCAGCAACAACAACAAAACAAAAAAACCAAAACAATAAAAAACTGTAGCAGCCAATATTCCATTGTGTACATATTCCATCTATTCTTTCACTCATCCCCCTTAGCAGGCACCTAAGGTGATTTCGTATCTTGGTTCCCGTGAGTAACACTGCAGTCGACAGGAAATGTAGACACCTCCGTGGCACGTTGATTCCATTTTCTTGGAATACAGAGTCAGGGAATGGAGTTGCCCTGTCTGTATGGCCCTTACCCAGGGTCTGTAATGAGGTTACAAGTCAAGATGATGGCTGCTGGGAAGGCAGGTGTGGTGGCGCACACCTTTAGTCCCAACACCCAGGAAGCAGAGGTGACTCTGTGAGTTTGAGGCCAGCCTGGTCTACAAAGCAAGCTGAAGGCAGTCCAGGACTACATAGGGAGACCTTATCTCAAAACAAAACAAAGAAAGAAAGAAAAAGAAAAGGACAAGAAGAGTGTCTGCATTCTTGGTTGGAGCTGGAGGATTCCTTCCGATAGGGTCCATTCCTGTCTGGTGGCAGAAAGCCCGAGTTCTTTGCTGCAGAAGGTTAATTGTGTCCAGAGTAAGCAGTCTAAGAGAGCAAGGAGGAAAACTAAGAGAGTTTGGAAAAAACACCAGGAGATCATCCAGGGCTGAGGCTATAACTCAGTGGTAGAGTCCTTGCCTGGCATTCAGAAGGCCCTGGCTTCCATCCCCAGCTCTGAAAAACAAGAGCAGAGGAAAACCAGGCACCCAGAGCCACCGGGCTTTTGTATGTGTAAGTAATTGCTCTCTTATAATTTTGTATTTTTTAATTAATATGAATACATTACAATTTGTTTATCTGTCCCCCTATAGGTAGACAATTAGGCTTTTAATTCTTTAGTTACGAAGAGGCTGCTATTAACATTCCTATACATCTTTTGTCTGTGTGCGGGTATGTGCATGTGTGTGCTGGTGCCTGGGGAGGCTGAAGGCGTCGTCAGATCCTCGAGGAGCTGGAATTACAGATAGTTATGAGCTGCCTGCTGAGGGTGCTGGGAATCTAACTCTGGTCCCCTGGAAAAGCAGCGCATGCTCTCAACCCCTGAGCTGTCCCTTCAGGCCCTTGTTTTGTTGCCAAGTCCTTGCACAGACTCCAGGAACTTGGTCTGACTGGGGCCACAAGGGAATGAAGAAAAGATAGACACACATACAGAAACACAGAAACGCTGGGGTCGGGTGCTTTGGAGTCTCAGTCGGAGAAGCCATAGCACAGCTGAACCAGGAGGCGTGGTCATTACACACAGCTGGACGGAGAGGCGTGGTCATTCACACAGCTGGACAGAGAGGCGTGGTCATTACACACAGCTGGACAGAGAGGCGTGGTCATTACACACAGCTGGACACACACATCTGGACAGGGAGGCGTGGTCATTACACACAGCTGGACGGAGAGGCGTGGTCATTCACACAGCTGGACAGAGAGGCGTGGTCATTACACACAGCTGAAGAGAGAGGCGTGGTCATTACACACAGCTGGACAGGGAGGCGTGGTCATTACACACAGCTGGACAGAGAGGCGTGGTCATTACACACAGCTGGACAGGGAGGCGTGGTCATTACACACAGCTGAACGGGGAGGCGTGGTCATTACACACAGCTGGACAGGGAGGCGTGGTCATTACACACAGCTGGACAGGGAGGCGTGGTCATTACACACAGCTGAACAGGGAGGCGTGGTCATTACACACAGCTGGACAGGGAGGCGTGGTCATTACACACAGCTGAACAGGGAGGCGTGGTCATTACACACAGCTGAACAGGGAGGCGTGGTCATTACACACAGCTGAACGGGGAGGCGGGGTCATTACACACAGATAGCAATAAGGCGGGGTTATCATATAGAACTGGATCAAAGAGGCCAGTTTAGCTCACCTCAGTAGAAGTCTCTGTAGAGGAGCAGTCTTCAGATCTTAAACACCCCCGGGAGAAAGCTACGGTGAATATTTTTGCACACACTATCAACATCTGCACTAGGAGGAGAGGAAGGCTTTGCTTGTCTCTGAGACTCACCCCTCCCCTAGGGGGTGTTTGCCATTTTCCTATGGATCTGAGGCTAGAAGCTTTGACATGGCTTCCTACTCCAATATATATATATATATATATTTACTTACTTGTTTGTTTATTTATTGTTTTTTTTTTTAAATGTCCAGGCTGGCCTCAAACTCACAGAGATCTGCCTGCCTCTGCCTCCCAAGTGCTGGGATTAAAGGCATGTACCATCACTTCCTGGCTTTTTTTTTAAATGTTAAGCAAGACTTCATTCCTGGGATAAACTTCACTTGGTCATGGTTAGTTAACTTTGTTATAAATTGTTAGATTTGATGCACTGATATGTTAGGGGAACTTCCATGTATTTTCACAAGAAATATTAGTCTATACTTAAAATATTCTTTTTCAATATTTCAGTCTTTGTGGTATCAGTATTATACTGGTCTCATAAGTTAGAAAATGATGAGCATTCTGAAAAAAAAAAAAAAAAGCTACATGAATCTTGGCCGCATCTACTCAAGAACGAAGACAGTTCTCAGCAACCAGGCTGCAGATGTTCTGGAAAATGTCGACATCACTCTGAAGGGCCCCAGAGAACCCTCTAAGGGGATTTCAGTCATACTAATTAGAGCTGAGTCTCCTTGGAAAGAAAAAGAGGCTCCGGGTTGACAAATGTGGGGGGAAACAAAGGAACTGGCCGCTGTCCGCACCATCTGCAGCCATGTTCTGAACACAATCAAGAGTGGTACCCCGGTGTACCTGTCTGTAACACATCTTCCGTAACAAGGCGAGGTCTGTGTGTGCCCATGTCCCCATAATTCAGGAGACAGGGTTTTTGCTTGAAATCCCAAATTTCTTGGGTGAAAAATGAATCCTCAGGGTCCAGATGAGGATGCATGTTTCTTGTTCTGTCTCTCAAGCCCAGGAGGGTGAATTAATCCTTGATAGAAATAAATAATAATTGAAATTGTTTTAAATGAAGGGGCTTTGATTTCACAAGCCACGACAGGTTAAAAACAAGGATTTTGGAAAGGTTTTGGATGGTATCTAAGTGTCTGAGGAGGAAATAGTGCAGCAGGCTGATGAGCAAAACCTGAGTCGCTCAGCTCCAGAAACAAGATCCTGAATTATGAGATGGGTTGTCTCTGGGGACAATAAAAGACTTGTACTGAAAAATTAAAAAACTCACATTAAAAAAAAAACTGTATTAGTTGGGAGTGGTGGCATACATCTTTTATTCTAGTATTCAGAAGGCAGAGGTTGTGGATCTCTGAGTTCAAGGCCAGCCTGGCCTAGAAAGTAAGTTCCAGGACAGCCAAGGCTACACAGAGAAACCCTGCCTCAAAAAATCAAAACCAAAAACAACAAGAAAACAAAACAAAACAAAACCCTTTATATGTGTGTGTGTGTGTGTGCTCGCGCGCGCGTGCGTGCGCACGCAATCTTGTACCATAGTCTCGGTGTGGAAGTCAGGACAGCTTGTGATGTTGTTTCTCTCCTACCACATGGATTGTGAGGCGTCTCAAGTGCCGTAACTGGCTGAGCCGTCCGCTGCCCCCTCTTTTGGCGTTTTTGAGATTGGGTTGCATGAGGCTCAGGCTTACTGTGTAGCCAAGGATGTGAACTAAAGGTGACCTTGAGCTTCTAATTCCCCTGCCTTCGCCTCCCGGTCGCTGGGAATACAGGCGTGCAATCCCCATGCCTGATTTTACTCAGTACTAGGAACCAAACACAAGCTAGGCAAGCACTCTACCAAGGAAGTTAACATCCCCCAAACACCTCTCCCCGCATCTTTCTTTGTTTTCCGAGTGACTTTATATAGCATTAATGTTACTTTTCCCGTATGTATGTGGTAGTATTGAGAAAGGCCATCCATCCACAGTAGATTTGTATTGTGTCAGCTTAGTGAGATTGGAACTATTTTCCCAAAGTCTCCTTCTTCCTATTTTGAACCACAGGGACATTTTTAACAACATTTGAAAGTGAGCATGGTTCCATTTTCAGCCATTTTCCCCTTTTTTTACAAGAAAGGCTATGCCAAGTGTCAGGGCAGCCGCTCAGCTCTGTTGCTGCTCCACCTGGTCGGGGTGGGGGTGGGGGGCAGCTCCCAGGCGCGTCTTCCAGCTCCAGATCCCCCCTCACTTTCTTCAGTTCTAGGGCCATGCTTATGTTCAAGTCTCTGATGAAGGACAGAAGCTTCAGCCGGGCAGTGGTGGCGCACGCCTTTAATCTCAGCACTCAGGAGGCAGAGCCAGTGGATCTTCCAGTTCAAGGCCAGCCTGGTCTACAGAGAGAGTTCCAAGACAGCCAGGGCTACACAGAGAAACCCTGTCTCCAAAAATCAAAAAAGAACCTGTGCTTGTTACTACTGAGCCCTCTCCCCAGGCCCCACAGTTGTTTTTGAGACATGGTCTTACTGTGTAGCCCAGGCTATACTGTTTCTGTCTCTCAAGAATCTTGTTAGGGTTTCATGAGTAAAGGCACTTGCCACCAAGCCTGATGACCTCAGTTTAATCTCCAGGACCCATATGGTGGGTGGCAGACAGAAGGAACCAATTTCTCCTCCACATGTGCACATGGCACCCATACACACATGCACACACATACATGTCACACATGTCACCACATACACACACCCCATAGAGCCTTATGGTTTTGTAGGCTGTATTGTCTGGCACACTCTGAGATGTTCACACAGCATAAGAGAGCGTTTCTCAGGCCCTCACCTAGTCATTAAGTGATGTATGGACCGTACTTAGCTGGGATATTGGGGCTAAGTCTGCTGTTCCATCTTGTTCTTGGTCTGGGTGAGAAATTCTGCCGATTTTTCTCTTTTATTTTTATTATATTTTTGGGACAAGGTCTCATAGTATAGCTCAAGCTGGCCTTGAACACACAACCTCCTCCCTCATCTTTCTGAGTGTGCTCGATTGCTTCTGTTCTTGGGTTCTGGGGATAGAACTCAGGTTGCCAGGCTTATCAGCAAGCCCCCCTGCTGCTCACTAAGTCTCATCAGCCCTACTTCTGTTCTGTCTCTCTGTCTCTGTCTCTCTGTCTCTCTCTCTCTCTTCCCTTTCTTGGTGTTTTTGAGAAGAATCTCTCTGGTTGTCCTGGAACTGGCTCTGTAGACCAGGCTGGCCTTGAACTCACAAAGATCCACCTGCGTCTGCCTCCCGAGTGCTGAGATTAAAGGTGTGTACCACTACTGCTTGGTCTAGTTTACATTTTTCATTAATGTATTAATTTATAAATTCCTCCTAAGCATAGTTTTCTCTGCACTCCCCAAAATCATAATAAATATATAGTGTCTTAGTTAGGGTTTCTGTTGCTGTGAAGAGACATCATGACCATGGCAACTCTCATAAAGGAAAACATTTAATTGGGGTGGCTTACATTTTCAGAGGTTTAATCCATTATCATCATGGTGCGATATGGTAGTGTGTAGGCAGACATGGTACTGGAGCTGAGAGCCCTTACATCTTGTTCCAAAGGCAACAGGAAGTGAACCCAAACACTGGCTGTGGCTTGAGCATATATGAGACCTCAAAGCCTTCCTCTACAGTGACACACTTCCTCCAACAAGACCATACCCACTCCAACCAGGCCACACTTCCCAATAGTGCCACTCCCTTTGGGGGCCAATTTCTTTCAAACTCCACGTGTGGTGCTTACATTACCATTTGGTTCGTAATATTTTCTAATTTTCCTTTGGCTGTTTTTGTTTTGACCCACGGGTTATGCAGACATGGAATATATGATTTTCTTTGTTTGTTTTGTTGTTTTTTTGAGACAGGGTTTCTCTGTGTAGCTTTGGTGCCTGTCCTGGATCTCACTCTGTAAACCAGGCTGGCCTGGAACTCACAGAGATCCACCTGGATCTGCCTCCCGAGTGCTGGGATCAAAGGCATGCACCACCACCGCCTGGCTCAACCTGCTTTCTTTTAGAACCCAGGACCAAGACCCCAGGGATGGGACGCTCACATGGGCCGGGCCCTCCCCATCAATCACTAATTAAGAAAGTGCCTTTACAGGCCTGCCTGCCTACAGCCTGCTCTTACAGAGTCATTTTCTCCGTTGAGGTTTCCTCCTCTCAAATGGTCTAGCCTGTGTCAAGTAGACATAACTGCCCAGCACAGGCATTAAAGTATGATTCTCCACTTGTTTACTTCCTCCATTTGTAATGTCAAGGTTTGTTTGGTTTCGGTCATAGTAACTGAGCTAACAGCCCTGGTTCTGTCTATTTTCGATTCAAATGTCCTGAAGCTCCACTGCTTATTTAAACATTTAAGGTTGTGTATCTTTATTTGCGACAGAGTCTCACTTATGTAATCCTCCTGGCTGGCCTGGAACTCACTATGTAGACCAGACTTGGCCTGGAAGTTACTGAGATCCTTGGCTCTGCCCCTGCTGGGATTAAAGGAGTGTGGTTTTTGGATGAATTGGTCCTTTACTGTGATAAAACACAGTTTTGTTGTTGTTTTGTTTTTGTTGAGACAGGGTCTCTCAAAGTAGCCCATGCAGGACTTAAGTTCTCTACTCTTCTGTCTGGGCCTCCCAGGGTGTTGGAATCACTGTACACACCACCACACCTCTCTCAACACCTTTCTTTAGTCCAGTAACACTTTTGATTTTACATCTACATTGTCTGATATGAAGTCGATCATATTTACTTTCTTTCTTTTTTTTTTTTTTTTAGTTTTTTTGATACAGAGTCTCACCATGTAATTCTGGCTAGCCTGGAGCTCACAGAAGCTCTGCCTGCTTCTGCCTTCCAGGGCTGAGAACTTATTCTTTTAAAAACTAAAATGTATTTCTTATAGACAACTTGGCCACCCCAACACACACCATTTTTTAAGCTTCCTATTTTCTCCTTTATCAAGCTCCGAGCAACCTCCACTGGCCCATCTACGACCATCATTTGACTCTCCCAGTCAACTCATGTAGTAGACTCCTACGGCATTTGATGTTTCGTGTTTTCACAAGTTTCAACTAGAATGATGTCTTTAAGAAGCATTAATGAGCATAAAGAAGGTGGGCAGTGATGGCACACATCTTGGGAGGCAGAGTCAGGCAGATCTCTGTGAGTTCAAGGCCAGCCTGTTCTACAAAGCAAGTTCCAGGGATAGACAGAACTGTTATACAGAGAAACCCTGTCTCAAAAAAACCTAAACAACCAAAAAAACTGGCCATTTGTGTGTGTTACATATATAAATACATATTCAACATGTGTATGAACTATTTAAAAGACATGTAAGCTTAGGCGGCAGCCACTGAGCTTCTGACTTTTCAAGGCTCTGGTCCACTTCTTTCCTTGGAGCTCCCTCCCTCCCTCCCTCCCTCCCTCCCTCCCTCCCTCCCTCCCTCCCTCCCTCCTTTCCTCTCTTCCCTTCTTCTGTCTATGTCTCTCTCTTTCCTTCTATTTTTTCTTTCTCTCTCTTTCTTTCTCTCTCTCCTTCTTTCTTTCTTTCTTTTTTGTGTTTTGAGACAGCTGGCCTGGAATTCCCTATGTAGACCAGGTTGACCTTGAACTCAAAGAGATCCTCTCGCCTCTTCCTCTTTGTTGCTGAGATCAAAGGCGTCTACCACCACACCTGGCGTGTACTCCTCAGACCTCCATGTGCATGCCCCTCGCACACTAAATAAAACTTTAAAAACCCACAACAATGAGATATTAGCACTCCCATTAGAATGGTAAAAATCCAAACACTGACACCACCAAATGCTGGTAAGGATATGACAGGAATTCTCACTCACCGTAGCAAGAGTACACAGCAGTGTAGCCACGTGGATAACAGCTGGACAACTTCTTCAAACTGAGCACACTCTTACCACATGGTCCACCGGTCTCACTCACAGTGATCATATTTCCTTGCACAAGCTATGCTGAATGTAACAACAGAAGATCTTGCTGCAGACTCTGCACTCAGCTGCCAGATCTCTTTATCCTTCTTTGATTGGAGTAGTTCTTCAGTCTTTGTCTTTCAGGATACTGAAGTGTTGTTGTTTTGTAAGGAATACATACAGAGCAGATATTTTGTAGGATGTCTGAGTTTATCTCGTGTTTCTTTTCTTTTTTTAAAATTAATTTATTTCTATTTTATGAACATTGGTGTTTTGCCATGGGTGTCGGGTCCCCTGAAACTGGAGTTACAGACAGTTGTGAGCTGCCATATGCATGCTGGGAATTGAACCCAGGTCCTTTGGAAGAGCAGTCAGTGCTCTTAACCACTGAGCCATCTCTCCAGCCCCTCTCCTATTTCTTTATAATTAAATTAGACTTGTGATTTTTTTTTTGGTAGAAATACCACAGAAATATTGCTGTGTCTTTCTCAGTGCCTCAAACTGAAAAGCAGAGGAGATCTTCCCAAATGTGGTATTTTAACTTTGACTCCTGAATGATATGTCAGGTTTCTCCAATGAGAATCTTGTCAAGTATATTTCCTCTGCAAGAAATCCTGTATACAAAGTAGGCAGAATGTACTACAAAGCAGGCTGCAGAAATGGCTCAGTGGTCAACAGCACCTGTTGTTTTTGCAGAGAACCCAGATTCTGTTTCCAGCACCCACATCAGGTTGCTCACAGCCACCTGTAACTCTGGTTCCAGAGGATCTGATGCCCTCTTCTGGCCTCTGTGGGTACTGCACACACAGTACACACATATACACAGCCATACATGCACACCTATTTGAGCACGCACACACAGAAAATAAATAAATCTAAGTAGGCAGAAAGGGCAATGTTCATTGGTGAACTACAATCTTTCAAAATTCAGCTTAATTGATGTTTGTGGGGAGCCCTTGCTAAGCCCTCTTCACAGAAAGGAGTTTGCTTCGTGCCCTGTTTCTTCTTCAGTGTTTTCGTGTGTACCACATGATGCGTGGTACACAGTTGATGTTTATCAGTGTTGAATTAATTAAATTGACAGGCTAGAGAGGGTGGGTGTAAGGAAAGGGAGCAGAAGAAAGTCCATCCACTGAGGTTTCTTTCTTTTCCTTTCTTCCTTCCCTTCCTTGACAGGGTATTATGTAACCTGCCTGGCTCCAAACTAACTGTGTAGCTAAAGCAGACCTTGAACTTCTGATACTCCTGCCTCTACCTCCTGAGTGCTAGGATTGTAGATTTATGCATTTCTGGAGGTTGAATTTAGGGTTTTGTGAATGCTAGGCAAGTACTCTACCAGCTGAGTTCCATCTCCCACCCTTGAGGATGGATGTCAGGGTCCCTTCAGGAAACACAACTCCTTTGTACCCGGAGAAGAAGAGGAGTAGCAACCTCTAGTCATCCACACTGGTCCCTCTTCATCCCTTCAGCAGCAGAGAGTTGGGACTGTGAAGGCAATATGAAGGCCTAGACTTGACTTTACAGACTCCATCTTAGGGAAAGGCCGCCATCTTAGACCACCTGGTGACCGGGGGCTGTACTCAGTTCCAGGAAGAACCTCAGGAATGTGCCATGACAACTCGAACAGACACCCTAGAAGCAGTCAATTAAGAAACAGGGCAGTAACATTTAGCAAGATCCAGATGCTCCTGCAGACACTCTGTCTGCAGTTTATGGCCCTTGCAGATATCCAGATAATCCTGTCAGCAGGTAGTGGTTCCTTGCCAAAAGTCTAACCCAATAGTTTCAAATGTGGTTTCACGTCAAAAGTCTAGACCAGTAATTTAAAAAAATCACCTTGCCCCATATCCCTTCTACCCAATCCCAAGATGCCAAGGCATGTGGCTTGTGGTTTTTCCCTTTAAAAACTCCTACCCCCAGGTTTGAACCTGACAATAAAAAGACCCTTGTGTGCATGCATCGGAAACCAGCTCCTTGGTGGTCTCTGGGGGTTTCGAAACACCGGTACAACAGGACTAAAGGATGGTTGTGTCATTTCAGGTGATCTGGGTTATGTGCTGACCAAGATCCTTACAGTAGTCATTTCTGAGAAGACAGTGGAGGTGTGGACAGGCTGTGTGCTGGGGGAGGGCTACTAGGTGCCTCACCAGTCAGGAGTGACCAACCAAAGTCACAAGCAAGGCATTTGTGCAAGCCAAAGTCACAAGCAAGGCATTTGTGCAAGCCTAGAGGAAAGGCTGAGCATCCGCCAAGGCAGAGCCCTCAGCATGGCAGGAAGCGTCTACCAGTGAAAAAGCAATCTTAGGCCAAAGGTTCCCGTGTGGAGAGGTTGCTCTGAGGAACAGCAGGTCAGCGGAAGGAATGGAGGCATTCTAAAGGAACAGAACAGCAAAGATTTGCAAAGGAGACCCAGGAGGCAAACTATCAGCACCAGCTTTAAATGGAAAGGTTAAAATGCGCCCTGCTCTTCCCTGGAATCATAAACCGGTTGCGAAGAAGGAAAGCAACCGCAGGGGCGAGCATGTTGCAAAGGCAAAGCGTCTTTCGGACTCACGTAGAGGGGTAGAGCCGCGGCTCTCAGGAAGCTCCCATTTCCTGCCTTCTTTGTTTGCTTGGAAAACTCCAAGGAGTCTGCCATCTGGAGTAATTAATTGTAGGGTTTAAAAAAAAAAAAAAAAACAACCCTGCCAGAACCTGGGTAAACAAAGATTAGCACCAGGATAACAAAAATAAAGGAACAAGAAACAAAAAAGACCGTACAGGGAAAGGAAGCTAAGTTCAACGGGATGAAATTTGCAAGAAAAATCTAAAGATTTCAGGTAAAATTTATTCTGCTGTCAGTTAGCTTTTTGAGTGAGAGTCCTGAGAAGGCTCTAGCCTTTTATATATAATATATATTAGAAGATCTTTATTTTCTGTGTGGGGGTGTTTTGCCTGAGGTACGCATGTGCACCACATGTGTGCCTGGTACCCTCACAGACCAGAAGAGAGCATCTACGAGACCAGTTGTGAGCCACCATGTGGTTGCTGGGAATTGAACTCAGGACCCCTGGAAGAGCAGCCAGTGCTTTTTCATCCTCTGAGTCATCTCTCAACAGCCCAAGCTTGGAATTTAAAAGCATTTGAATCTTGGGCTACTTATTAACTTTCCTTAGGGGAATTCAGTTCTGGTTTTTCGAGACAGGGTTTCTCTGTGTAGCCCTGGTTTTCCTGAACTTGCTTTGTAGACCAGGCTGGCCTCTCAAACTCAGAGAGATCTGCCTGCCTATGACTCCCAAGTGCTGGGATTAAGGGTGTGCACCAACCTCCACCTAGTGGGAAATTAAATTCTTAAATTACCTTGTCTATTTACATTCATTTCTACAGATTAATCACACTTGGTAGGGTTTTGAAGATTTAATTTTAAAAATTAGTTTGAAGTGCTCAGTATTGTAGATGAATCATGGTCTGGCCAATAATGTTAATTTTTATTAGTCTGAGCAGAGGGAGCGCCAGTCCAGAAGACTCACTGATAATGGGAGGCAACAAGAGCCTGGGGCAGGTGTTGATGTTTGCAAAGGGATTGGAACAGATGAGGAATCAGGAAGTGGGGCTGGAGAAATGGCTCAGTGGTCAAGAGCACTGACTGCTTTATGGAACACAGAGGACCCAGGTTCGATTCCTACCACCCACATAGCAGTTCACAACCAGTTTTAAAGGATCTCCTGGCCTCTACACTCACACACAATACGCAGACATACATACATGCAGGTAAAACACCCATATACATAAAATAATGATTCTTTTTGGTTGACATAAAATAATGATTCTTTTTGGTTGTTGTTTCTCTGTTTTTTGAGACAGGGCTTTAATATATAGCCCCGGCTGTCCTGGAACTCACTCTGTAGACCAGACTGCCCTCAAACTCAGAGATCTGCCTGCCTCTGTGCTGGGATCAAAGGCATGCCGTGCACCATCACCTCCCGGCAAAATAATGAAATTTTAAAAATATTTTAAAACTTTAAAAAAAAGAATGAGAAAGAGTCTTTGCATTTAACAGTTGGAAACGCTCTGCTGATCTTTGAGAGCACTAAATACAATGTACCATCTAGTGCTGGTGTGGCTTTCTATGGTTCTTTTAAAAATTTAACAAAAATTGTTATTGTGGGGCAGGGAAGAACATGCATGTCTCCGCATGTGTGTGGAGGTCAGAGAACAATGTTGTGCAGTCTGCTCCTGCTTACACTTGAGTCTCTGGCATGGAGCTCAGGTTGTCAGGTTTATAGCAAACACCTTTACACATTGAGCCATCTTGCCTGCCCTCTTTATAGTACATGAAACATTTACCCAAGGGCTGGGACCCCCTGCTGGAAAATAACACACATCCTGTGCCTAGCAGTTCACTGAAAGGCAAGCCCAGTTCTTTCCCGAGCATTCCTTAACTTTGGGGGCAGGAGAGCCCTGTGCGCTTCTCTTAGGAGCAATAAGGCAGTGTAGTCAACCCTGAAGGGTCAGCCTATGACCTGGTAAGTGGCTGGGCATGTGAACAGGCAGGACGGTGGCATAAGGGCTCTGAACGCCACTCTAGCGGCCTGGGCCCAGACAGGACCGACCCAGACTGGCTCACGCTGTCCTGGCTCCTTTCTTTGCTACTTTTCCTGTTGAGAAGTAAGATGTTACCATGGTTTTGCTGGTCACGAGGAGGAAGTTGACATCTCCCAGCCCCTTTCCAAACTTACCATCCTCCCATCATAGCCCTGAGACTTGGAGCAAGTATCATGCCTTTTACAGAAGAAGACAGGACTTACTCAAGGTTATCTACCTGCTTTAATTGAGTCAGAGCGTAAGCTTAGGAAAAATCACAGGTTCCTTACCCCATCATTAAAAAACAAGAATCAGCCAGGCGGTGGTGTCGCATGCCTTTATTTCCAGCACTCGGGAGGCAGAGCCAGGCGGATCTCTATGAGTTCAAGGCCAGCCTGGTCTACAAAATGAGTTCCAGAACAGGCTCCAAAGCTACAGAGAAACCCTGTCTTGAAAAACAAAAAAACAAACAAACAAAAAACCAAAAACAACAACAACAACAAAAAAAAAACCCACAAACCCAAACCCCCAAATCTTCCTTCCTCAGCCCACTTTACACTTTTCATAGTCAAATTAAGTTCTATAAAGATAAACATGCAAATCCTCATAATGAACAGAGTCCCGGAAAGGTATGGCAACCCTCCCCTTGCGCACACGTGGAGAGACACCGCCTTCCACGGTGAAACTAGCCCAAAGAGTCTGCTTGCCCAGGTATTTGGGAGCTGTGCCTCTGAAGCCGCTTGTTTCCTATGTACAGAACCGAGACTCTCTCTCTGGGGTGGATCCGACCTGTTTTCTGATAGGACAAAAGGTCTGCCTTTTAGAGTGCTATTTGGGCTGAGGGATTGTTCTGAGTCCCCCAGCACTTCTAAACAACTGTTGCCTTCTAGCTGCTCTTAAATCCCACCACCGCCCAGCATTCTCAGTGGTTCTGAAACTATCCCTCAAACGATGCTGAAATCCTAACCTCCTAGTACCCATGAATCCAACCTTTTGAAGTTCTAAAAACCCACACCATCCCAGTCAGCTTTCTCTCTGCCTTGTGCCTGTGGATAAGATGTAAGCTCTCAGCCGGGCGGTGGTGGTGCACACCTTTAATCCTAGTACTCGGGAGGCAGAGGCAGGCGGATCTCTGTGACTTCGAGGCCAGCCTGGGCTACCAAGTGAGTTCCAGGAAAGGCGCAAAGCTACACAGAGAAACCCTGTCTCGAAAAACAAAACAAAACAAACAAACAAACAAACAAAAAATTAGAATGAGCCTTTAATCCCAGCACTCGGGAGGCAGAGCCAGACGAATCTCTGTGAGTTCGAGGCCAGCCTGGGCTACCAAGTGAGCTCCAGGAAAGGCGCAAAGCTATGCAGAGAAACCCTGTCTCGAAAAACCAAAAAAAAAAAAAAAAAAAAAAAATTAGAATGAACAACTATAGAATGCTTCACGAATGTATGTGTCATCCTTGCACAGGAACCACACTGGTCTCTTCTGGATCATTCCAACTGTAGTATGTGTGCTCTCTCTCAGTCTTTTGAAACTTTCAATTGGAATCCATGTGATCCTCATGCCTCCTGGATGCCAGGTGTGTTCACCACCATGCCTGGCACAACAGTACACTTTTTGAAAAACAAAACATGAGGATAAAATATATTCCTAGCTGAGCACAGCCTATGGTGCGCCAGTGGGTGATCTCAATCCTGACACTGAGATACGATAACATGGCGAAGGCTGTTAGGAGAATCCACTTCCCCTCTGCACTGCCAGCATGAAGCCAAGGAAAGAGATGCCTGCATCTGCAAACCTCCTGGGAAAGAAAGCGGTGCTGCGGCTCACCGCGCCCCTCGCCCACCAGCACAGGTGGTGGCTGGGTCACCAGGGCGGTGAAGCAACCAGGAGGTAGATGGTCAGCCCGAGGGAGGGGATGGAACAGTCTCAGTAAGCCGGGCCTCCTACACCCTGCTAGATTATTACAAAGGACAATGTCTTGGAAGGAGACTGGAATGTGACCTACTGGCCCGGGACAGAACTAGACTTTGGACCCTAAAACAAGCAGGGAAATGATGTCCTTTCCTATCTAAAAATAATGCAGCTTCCCTTCATACGCAATAGCTTTGGCTCATCCAGAAGGTAACAGCAGGGGCTGGAGAGATTGCTCAGCAGTTAAGAGTACATGCTGCCTCACATCCACAACCATCTTGAACTTCAGTTCTAGAGGATCTGATAACCTCCTTTGGCCTCCACGGGCACTAGGCATGTATGGTGCATGCACACACATTCAGACCAAACATCCCTACACAGAAAATAAATCTTTTAAAAAGTAATGGTAAAGGCCCGGTGGTGGTGGTGGTGGTGGTGGTGGTGGTGGTGGTGGTGGTGGTGGTGGTGGTGGTGGTGGTGGTGGTGGTGGTGGTGGTGGTGGTGGGTGCACACCTTTAATCCCAGCACTTGGGAGGCAGAAGTCTCCAGCTCTTCATAGAAGGTAAGATCTGCCACTGCTGGTGGGTAAAGTCTCTTCATATGTGTGAACTTACTTCTCTTTGAGGTAGGCTGCTATTGCCCCCCAAGAGGAGGGACCCAGCATGAAGGACAATCGGAATAGTTTCTAGTGGGCCCTGGAACATCTGGAAGACAGATATGGAGAATAAAAGGCTGTAAATCCGTCTTTCTCCCCTGTGCACATCTCTGCACAATCATTTATTATTTTATTTTGATACAGGGTTTGTGTGTGTGGCCCTGGCTGTCCTGAAATTCACTCTGTAGACCAGGCTGGCCTTGATGTCAGATATCTGTCTGCCTCTGCCTCCTGAGTGCTGGGATTAAAGGCCTGTGCCAGCATACTTGGCTTGCAGGATCATTTATTCATCTAGCTCTCCAAAAACCTTCCATGAGCTACTTTCTTCTAGGCCTTGAGAATGCAGCAGTACAGCGATTCTTTGCCTGGATCACAGTCAACCTGACTCTGAATTGTGACCCACACTAGGTTTTACTCTGCTCTTCTCTGCTGGAGCAGTGACCTCATGCCAACTCTTGTTTTGCTCCAGAGACCTGTTGTTTCCATGATGATCAATCACTTCCTGGAATGCACTGACCTGTGCCAAGAATACAACATGATTTTTTTATGTTCTTGAGGTGTACATGAGAGGCAGACTTAAGCCAAGATCCAGTCAGTTCTGACCTACGTTTAAATATTTCAAGCAGATCACACAATTCTTCCTGCAGATCACTATGAGAATACACAGTTTGAGTTAGAGGTTGGGAGCTACTGAACGTGGGTGCTGGGGACTGAACTCAGGTCCTCTGCAAGAACAGTGTATATATGTATATGTGCTCGTAACTGCTGAGCCAACTCCCCAGCCTCCAATGTGGTTTTTTTTTTTTTTTTTTTTTTTGTTTTTTTTTTGGTTTTTCGAGACAGGGTTTCTCTGTGTAGCTTTACACCTTTCCTGGATCTCGGCCAATGTGTTTTTTTGTGTTTCTAAGTTTTTATTTTTATACATGAGTATTTTGCCTGCATGCATATAAGTGCACTATGTGCCCACAGAGGCCAGAGGATGGCATCAGGACCCTTAGAAATTGGAGTTCAGCCAGTTGTGAGCTGTCAAGTGATGCTGGGAACTGAAGCTGGGTCCTCTGCAAAGAAATGTTCCTAAGTGCTGAGCCATCTCTCTAGCCCCCATGCCCAACTTTTTACAAGTGTTGGGGACCTGAAGTCGGGTCCAAATGCTTATGTTGCAAGCACTTTACTTACAACTGAGCCCCAGCCCCAGGGTTTAAGTATGTTTTCTTAAGGAGGTTTTCTCTTTTTGATATAGAATTTCTCTATGCAACACCTCTGGCTGTCCTGGGACTCACTCTGTAGACCAGGCTGGCCTTGAACTCAGATATCTGTCTGCCTCTACCTTCCGAGTGCTGGGATTAAATGGTGTGTACCACCATTGCCCGGTCCTCAGTATGTTTTCTTATGCCCTGGTAAGTCAGCTTTTCTGAGTGATCTGTGCTGGTGGGGTAGGCGCCCAAAGAACTGGATCTCAAGCCACTCCCCCTCCTCCCCATTTTTGGCTTTGACTCTTCCTGTCTTGGAATGTCATTCCACAGAGCTTCCAAGTCAGCCACCTTCCTGAAGCACTAAGACTCCAGCTCACCACCACCTCTCCTTCACTGACGGCCTGCAGCACTTCCAGAAGCCCTCAGTTTTACATTCTCTCAGCTGGCTGAGATGTCAACAGCCTACAGGGTGAAGCTGAGGGTTCTCTCCACCTGCACCCCCTCATGGCTCCGGTGCTGAGTACAAAGGTGTTCAAGTCATGGTCAAAGGCATAGCTTACAAGAATCTGGTAATGATGCAGCGCACCCACGTCTACATTTGAGAATTCCCTTCCTGAATTCACTGCTCACTAGGGTGAAGCTACTGGGGCTTGTTTTCTTACAAAAGTGTAAACACAACAAGGCATGGTAGATCTCTGAGTTCGAGGCCAGCCTGAGTAGTGAGTACCAAGATGGCCAGAGCCACATAGTGAGACCCTTTCAAAGTGGGGAAATGCTAGCATTCCTCACAACCAGGTTTTGATGAAGCATTTAACACAGCATCCTGCAAAGAAACCCAACTTATTCCTGAGGTTTAGGTATGGTCAGAACTGTACTCTAGAGCCTGTTTTTCCAAAGTGGGTTTGGACTATCTCCTTGTGCTAACCCATCTGTCCCAGGGTTCTAGGCTACCAGCTTTATTTACTTTTGGTTTTTCAAGACAGGGTTTCTCTGCTGTCCTCAAATTCAAGAGACCTGCCTACCTCTGCCTCCCCAGTGCTGGGATTAAAGGTGTGGGCAACCATGCCTGGTCAAGGCTGCCAGCTTTCAAATGCAGGTGAAGTAGGATTTGCAAGTTGGACATGCAGACATCTCACGGCTGGACCCTGCCCACCTCTGCTGCAGCCATGGACTCTTAGCAGTATACTCAATGTCCCAGTCACTATTGCTCAACATGCCCAACACACTCTCCAGACCCAGCTCAAGAACTGTGACTTGGGAGCAGGAGGACTTATCTTGCTAGTTTGATCCAGGCTGGCCTCAAAATCCTTTTGCCTCCAGCTCAGCTGGGATTTCTGATGTATCCCACTGTTTGCTAGACGTTTTCATATGGCAACCCACAGGTTAGCTGGGCCACCCAACAGCACTGAAGCAACACTACCCCAGGAAAAGGATCAAATTCTCACTGTAGTGAGGTCCCAGCAGCCACTGTCTGAAGCTAGACTTTCTATCCAGCGACACAACTGCAGCCAGTGTTTTTCCAAGCCAGGAGAAGGTTTACTGGTTAGAGCCAGCTGCTCCTCCAGAGGAAGTTCCCTTCTGGGCACTCACAATTTGGCTAAAGAGGATCTGATGCCCTCTTCTGGCCACCGAGGCATGTGGTGCACATACATGCACAGACAAGAGCCACAAGGGTAAATCTTGTTTTTTACACCCCCCCAATGAATTTTAAGTAGTTTAGGCCTGTGAGAGGTGGTATCCACCCCCAAGCCTGACCACCCCACACGCACCATGAAGTGTGTCCCTACCCCAAAGTAAAATGTACTTTATTCAGACACCAGCCCACTGGTAGTGTTCTCAACTGGCCATCCCTGTCAACCTGCTTAATAAGCCCCTCAGGATACAACCCACCCCAAGATGCTGAGGCCTACTAACAAATACAAAGGCTAAACACCCTCACGTTGTAATGTTTGGGGTCAAGCCATCTGAGGGTGGCTGTCCTTTCCAGATCCAAAGACTGACAGCAGAGAAAGTCACGGGCAACAAGGCGCCTCTCAAAACACCACACGGACCAGGACTATTGAAGCAGTCTTTAATGAAAAATGTGGAGGTCACACCCCTACTCCTGCATCTTCTCAATCGTTTCTTCCTTGTACTTGCCCTTCTCCTTTCCGACTTGCCGAGACTTGGCTTTCCTTTCCAGGATCTTTTTGCGGTCTTTGTCCAGCTTTAGCCTGGTGATAACCACCTGCAGGAAAAGAAACCACCCGAAGCTTTAAGCAATTACCTAGGCCCACCTAGAGGTCCCATCCCATTTCCATTCCAATTAGGCGGTGGATGCCTTTTGAAAATTCTGCAAGTGATCAGTTTTGGAACCTCTGTTCAGGGCTGGAACCACTAGCCTCTATCTCCAGTCCAGACTGGAGTGAGAAAAGCCAAAGACCCAATGTATCAACACTGCACCAAGGACAAAAGACAGAATGGCCACTGTGTCTGTAACCCTGAAAACCAAGTCAGTGGGAGGCAACAAATAGGATTGGAGTCTGCTTCAAACAAGAATGTTCTTGCTGATAAAAGACACCTCCCCAAGAGGTGATGTGCTGGGCTGGAGAGATGATCAATAGACCCATGTGCATATATGCAGTAAATAGACATACACAGAGCAAAAACACTTACACATGTAAGAAATTAAAAAGGTGATGGGGTCCTGACAGTGCAGCGCACTATGTGGTGGGGAAGGGAAAAGAAACCGCGGCACAACCTTAATACTGACACGAAGGTCTTAATTACATCTTCGCACCAAAGCCTAAGCCCTAACACTCAGTATTAGGTGGTCACTGTTCATTACCTACACATTAAAGATCCCAATCACAAATCTGGGATAAATGACACGAAGTCTAGGACAAGTATCTATTATGGGATGCTCTATTTTGGCTGAGACACAACCAGTTTGCGGGACTACAACCTCAGCTCTAGGTTGCTTCCCAACACCGGTGGCTAACCCACCCCGTAAGGGTGTCAGAAAGTGGCTACTGCTCCCTCAGCTCCACTGGAGGCGCACCAGCACCATCAATCAGGCTGAAGCTCCACTCATCCCAGTTCTCAGACTTCAAGGACACTGATTCTGCTGGTCTCAGTAACCCCAAAGTTCAGAACTACAGCATTGCTTTACAACACATTCTAGCACACCCAGCACAGGGCCACCCCAGGGAGCCCCATAAATAAGCACCCCAAGTGCTGCGGTTTCCTCTCAAAACACCCACCTTGCTGGGGTGGATGCCCACGTGGACGGTGGTCCCGTTAGCCTTTTCTCGCTGCACTCGTTCGATGTAGATGACGTATTTCTTCCTGTACACTTGGACCACTTTGCCAATCTGCTGGCCTTTGTAGTGTCCTCGGACAACCTGAATGCAAGTTAAAAAATACGTGATAAAGAGCAAGAGTTCCATGGTGTAACCAGAGCATCTGAACCCATTCCCCCCCCCCTTTTGAGATGGGGTTTCTCTATGTAACAGCCCCAGCTGTCCTGGAACTCGCTCTGTAGACCAGGCTGGCCTCGAACTCACAGAGATCCGCCTGCCTTTGCACCCCAAGTGCTGGGATTAAAGGAGTGCACCACCACAGCTGGCTAAACTGCTCACCTTTAACAGATCCATGTATTTTCCTTTTTGGGGGTGGGGGGAGTTATTAGGGCTCAAATCCAGGAATTGCACATACTAGGTAAACACTATTAACTAGATCTCCTACCCTAACCCCCTTTGGTCTGGAAAGATTGAAAACACACCAGGCCACCTGGCTTTAGCAAGGGCAGGCTGTTGAAAGGTATGAGTCCACTCTGGCTTTTTTGCACAAGTAGTCCAGACTGTTTCCAAGGTCTACTGGCAAGTCTGAATAACAAGGCAGAGGCCCATGGCTGTTTGCAGCCCATACCGATCATGTCTGGGAAACTGTGTCATTTTATTTGAATGGGCACCAACCCCTGAACAGTACTAACTGCAAATGACACCTACAGAAATTTTCACACAAACAACTCTCCAATTTACCGGAGAACAGAAACCCCTCACATAGATTAAGACATTAGCTGCCAGAACAGTTACAGTAAGAGTTGAGGTGGGGCCCAAAAAAGCAACTCTTCCAAACCTAAATGCAGACACGATTAAACGAAAAGATAGGGAATCGTTCTTGTGGCCTTGTATTTGCTCACTGAAGAGACAGTGGACGGAATTGTCGGGATTTCTTTTTTTTCTCCGATCAATAATTGGAAAGTTCTAGTAAAACTCACTAAGCAAGGATTCATACCTGAACTTCATCGTCCTTTCGAATGGGCATAGACCGAACATTGTACTTCTGCCTCAGCTCTTTGGAAAGGGGGGAAGACATGATCTTCCTCCGAATGTGAGAAGGTGCATTGAAATGCCGTTTGCGGTTCTTGCTTCGGTCCGAAGTCACAAAGGGATTGAACTTCATTTTGGCTAAAACAACAACAACAAAAAACCCCAGAGGCCCGTTAATGCCTCAAGTCTCAACCGGTTCCCCAAGCAGCAGCAGCAGCAATTCCACTTCCAACACAGAAAACGTCCACTGGAAGATGTCACGTTCGGCTACTCCATCAGACCTCGCCATCGCCGAGTCTCGGCTTTACAAGGATTTTTTTCCCCTTTCGGAGCGGACACTGCCATTAGGGGCACAGGTGTCTCAAACCTCAGGCGTCTCGTGGGGGTCGACCTTTAAAAACCTCTTCGTTAGGGCAAAGCACGCCGACCACTTAACTCTGCACACAGCTTTTTAAGAGGGGTCGGCCTTTTCCCTGCCCGTGTGCGGACCCGAGGGTGAGCGCACTTCGCCCGCCCAAAGCGAACCAACAGCGGGGCTGCCCACTCGAGCCTGGGAACCAGGGCCCATCGCGCACCCGCAAACCCTTCCAGGCGGCGAGCGGACTAACAAGCGGCTGGCTCGAGACTACTAACTAACCAACCAACCAACTAACTAACTAACTCCGTCTCCACCGGGCCCGGCGGCCTTCGGCCCACGGGTCTGCTCCCCGCCCCTCTCCAGCCCCGCGGTCCCCGGCGAGGTCTCATCCCGCACGGCTCCCTGGCTGACGTCGGGCCAGCAAGGCCGTCTCGGGGCCCCGGGACGGAGAGCCTCGCTGCCTAAGCGCGGATGGCAGCGGATGGCCGCGCCAAACACTCACCGGCGACGACGCAGCGATGGCTGCAGGAGGAAAGAGGTCTCTCGCCCGACTTCCGGCTCCGTAAGTGGACGGGAGATGTCGCGAGAGTCTCGGGACGAGAAGGGAGAGGAGGTCGAGCGAGAAGAGGAAACTAGGAATGGAAGGTCTGCGCCCCCTAGCGGCTCGGAGGGGAACTGCGAGGGCTCCCCGGTGTCATCCTTTCGAGGTGTGGGTGCTCGGCTGAGTCCCTGGAGAAGGAAGTGCCCGGGGGGGGGGGGACGGAGAGGGGTGCTTAGGGTTCGTAGGCCGGGAAGATGGAGAAGATAGTGCACCTGGGCGACCCCAACCTTACATTTCTGGGCGCTGGGCGTCCCCCTAACTGGGAAAGCGCCAAGTCCTAGTTAAGCCGCCAAGGGGCTCCGGGACCTTGGCCAGACGGTTCCCTAGGTGACGCACCCTCCCAAAGGCGTGGGCTTGGCCAAGGAGTTAGTCCTTATAATTAGCTCCAGCCCTCCGTCCCCACATCTGGGTAGGTTCTGACGGCTCTGAGATTGTGATCTCAGTCTTTCTCCGAGATTGCGATCGTCCCCCGCCTGGATGGTCGGAACTAGAGCTTGGCCGGCTAATGATGCCAAGGTGCTGGTTCAGATCACGCTGAAGGAAACAGACACGGGGAGGGCTGTCAGTGCAGACTAGTGTACTCCTTAAAACTACAACTACAAAACACTTCCGCCTGCTCTCAGTTCCAGATCGGGTGGAGGCAGGGCAAGGGGGTCCGCTTCCTTGCAGATGGATTCTGAGGCATCGGTTTCTGTCGAATGAATAATATGGGTGTCATACTGACAGGAGGTACACATTTCATAAGACACAGGGAGCTTCCTGAACGCTAGGCACACTCTTCTATGCCCTTTACATTACTAACGTCTTTATGCTGATGCGGGTGTACAGCGTACAGATTAGGTAACTGAGCCACAGAGCCAGGAGAGGAAGAGCCTATGATTTACAGCAGAACCGGTAGGCTGGCTCCCCAGGCAACCCTGGAAACTATATGGCTTCTTTTGTAGGAACCTCCTGTCAAGTTGAAGAACCACTTTGAACCACACCTTTGAGGGTTCAAAGTAGAGTCATGTATTTTCATGATTTTAAAATAGTTGTGCTATCAAATATTCTGTAAAGGAAGGAGCCCCAATTTTATATGTAATTGAAAATTTGAAAACTGGGCGGTGGTGGTGCACACCTTTAATCCCAGCACTTGGGAGGCAGAGGCAGGTGGGTCTCTGAGTTTGAGGCCACCCTGGCCTACAAAGTGAATTCCAGGATGGTCAGGGCTACACAGAGAAACCTTGTCTCGAAAACAAAACAAAATAGAACAAAACAAAAGAAAGAAAAGGAAAAAAAAATGAACAAAACCAGCAATTCTAGTCAACAAACGCTGATGGCGTGCCCTTCATGGGCCAGCCTTGAGCCACGGAGTGACAAGATAATTCCAGATTTGTTCTTGCAGGAAGTCATGATCCAAGAGGTAGATATGGGAAGCAGCAAGTTCAGGATCACAGGAAACTGGAGCCAGCTGCCCTTAGCTCTGGGGTCAGGCAGACTTCCTGGGTGAGGCCAGCCCTGACTGAGTTTTTTTGTTTTTTTTTTTTCTTGGAGACAGGGTTTCTCTGTGTAGCTCTGCACCTTTCCTATAACTTACTTGGTAGCCCAGGCTGGCCTCGAACTCATGGAGATCCCTGACTGAGTTTTGAAGAATGCTAAAATTAGCTCCACGAGGCAGTGGGATAGCTTAAGGGAAAGGATGAGGCAAGGAGGTGAGAAGCAGATGGCATTTTTTTTTTCCAGGAACTAGGTTCTGTGGCTAAAGAAAGAGGCATTTAGAGAGAAGCCCAGAGTTCTGGGGTCTTAGGGAATGCCCACAGCTCCTGCCCTTCCTCCTTTTCAGACTCACTAGCTTGCTTTCAGGAAGAGCTGGGTGGTGGTGGTGGTGCAGGCCTTTAATCCCAGCACTCAGGAGGCAGAGACAGGTGGATCTCTGTGATCCGCACAGAGATGCAAATTGCCAGGAGCCCAGTTACAGTCTTATAGTCTGCTTATCACAGCCAGTGCCTGTTGGTGTCCTGGTTCCACCTTCTGTCTTCTCATCCTCCTTCCTGGACCAAAAAGATCCTTACATTGATGCTCTAGGATCATTTTGAAGCAGGTCTTTGTAAAGCTGAGATGCATGGAAGCAGGGATTTTTATCCAGATTTCACACCTAAATTGAACTATGCATGTTTTTCTAGGCACCAAGGCACCAGGTATGCATTACACAAATTTTATTTTTTATGTAGCTCTTATCTTTTATGTAGCGCTCACTATTTACTAAATTCTGTGCCCAGTTCTGTAAGCTCTAGCCTCCCCTGAAGGAGCACTTTGCCCAGGAGGAGACACAAGGCATCAAAGAGACATAATACAATGGTCCCAGGAAGAAGATGGGATGCAGTGTGTGTAGGAAATACAGCAACAGTCAGTTCACCTGAGGTAGGGTGCAGGAAAGTCTCTGGGGGTCACCTTTTCATTGTTTCTGGAGAGTTAAGTCTGGGGAGTAAGTTCTATGGTCTATCTATTTATCTGTCAAATTTTATCTTCCTGTGCCTTAAGCAGCTACCTTTCCCAAGATAGTTGCTGAAGTGATACAATTTTAGGAAAATAAAGGAAAAGAAGAAAAAGGGGAATCAAAGCAAACACACTGAAGCCAGGATGGGGGGTGGCGGCAGCAGCAGTGGTGGCGCCCACCTTTAATCCCAGCACTCGGGAGGCAGAGGCAGATGGATCTCTGTGATTTGGAGGCTAACCTGGTCTCCAGAGCAAGTTCCAGGACAGCCAAGGCTGCACAAAGAAGCCCTGTCTCGAAAAACCAAACCAAACCAAACAAACAAACAAACCAAACATATTGAATGATGGGACCCAAAGAAATCCACAAGAATTTAGGAACATCAGCAAGATGAAACATATTTTTGTACTTCTTGGTACCTGCTATGAGAAGACGTTGTGTGTCTAAATTAGAAAAAACAGCCCTACAGAGCAAGTACCCGACACTCTTAATCCATAGGACCAGTGCTTTGGCAGGTCTCAAGTGTTCTTTTTAAAGTTATTTGTAATTTTAAATATTTATTTCATGTGTATATGTTTTGCCTGCACATATATGTTTATGCAACATGTGCATGCCTGGTGCCTGTGGAGACCCGGAGAGGGTGTCAGATGCTCTGGGACTGGAGTTCTAGATGGTTGTGAGCAGCCTTGTGGGTGTGGGAGTTGAATCTGGGTCTTCCAGAAGAGGAGCGGTTGCTCTTCGCTGCTGTGCCCTCTTTCCGGCTCCACTTTACAATCTTATTAATGTAGTGTATGAGTGTTTGGCCTGCGTGTATGCGGTGTACATCACATGGTATGTCTAGTTCCCACGGAGACCAGAAGAGGGCATCAAATCCCCTGGAGTTGAAGTTACCCACGACTGTGAGCCACTGTGTGGGTGCTGGGGATGGAACACGTGTATTCTGGAAGAACAGTAAGAGCCATTTCTCTAGCCCTCAGATATTCTTGGGATGGTCTCCCATCCGGGAAAGAGGGGTGTTCACTAAAGACTATCTTTAGTATTGATTATTTTTCAATTGTATTTTATTTATTTTTCTTTCTTTTGGGTCATAGGTATTGAACCCAGGGCCTGTCTCCTGCTAAGCACATTCTCTACCACTGAGCTATCATCTCAGCCCTCTGTTCAGGTTCTGAATAAACATTTGCTTGACTTAAAAGTCCAAAATCATAAAAGACAAAGTGAGGTCTTCCATCCCATCAGTTTCTCATCCCTTTCTATGATTAATCATTGTATCAGTTGTTTTCTTTTCTTTTCTTTTTTTCCCTATTTTCCCCAGGTAATGCACATATAAACAAGCAGGATTTTGTTTTGTTTTGTGTTTTGTTTTTTTGAGACAGGGTTTCTTGGTGTAACAGTCCTGGCTGTCCTGGAACTCACTTTGTAGACCAGGCTGTCCTGGAACTCACAGAGATCCGTCTGCCTCTGCCTCCCAAGTGCTGGGATTAAAGGTGAGCACCACCATATACTGGAATATATTTATTTATTCCCTTTTCCACATAAATCATAGTGTCCAGGACCCAGTGTCCTGTGCCTGGCTTGCCTCTTTAGGACTGCAGGCCCTGGACTTCAGGATTAATAACAGGTGGCTGTTGATGATCACTTCGGGTTTTTCTAACCCTTTGTTACTACAAATACAACCACAATTATATAGCATTGTGTGTAAGCCACCACCCATCTAGATAGCTGGACCAAGAAGACACATTTCTAGAACACAAATTGCTGGGCCAAAGTGGAAATTGAGTGATATGTGTCAGATTTCATTTGATGAGGCTTTACAAATATGCATTCCCACCAACATTTCATCTGCTGCCACCACCCCCCAGCCTCACTCACTGGCAGAGCAGGATCTAATAAGCTAAGTGGTAAACAGAGGCCATTGGTTTTGATTCCCATTTCTTTTACAAGTGAGTGTCAGTGTCCCAGGGGCTTTGGGATCTGAATATTCAGTCTAGAGAATCATTCACGAGTCTACACACATTGCAAAGCCTCTGGACTCTGAGAAAATATATACTTTTATTTTAAAAATAGCTTTAGACCTTGTGTTGAAAACGAAAGAAGTAGCTTCTACAGGTGGCAGCTGAACAATATGAAAACATCACAGGTAGTTTGGAAAGGACTCGGCAAACACGACAGAATCTGAGAGGCCTCGAATCGGTTCCCTAGAAGCTCATGACACAGGTTAGCGCAGCCTGCCCAGGTGACGCCGACTCCCAAGACTGCAAGGCCATGTTCCTTGTTTCTCCAATAAATATCGTCCACCTCCCACAATCTACCTGTTCCCTCCACATGCACACAGCACCTGTGTTCTCTAGTCTCAAAAGGCGTATGAAGCAGCTGGTGAGTACCCCAAAGCCGCCCTGCTTCGTCGCATACGTCCCCTGAAGGATGAGCCGCTTCCCTAATGGTCCCCAGATGTCAACCATGCAGACATCAGAGAACTAGCTAAGAGTTCTTTCTTTCCACACAGACAGTAAACTTCTGAGGAGAAGGGTGTAAGGGGCAGATGGGCTTAGCTACTGGCACACCCTCCATGCCAACCCCCTCTTATTTGTGACAGTAGCTGGAGGTCCCTGTTGTTTTCGGTCACAAGGGACTAGCTTCCTCGAGGACTTCCTCAAGAGGGGACCCACTCGGAGGCCTTCCTTATAGGCTTCATCAGTGAGGTACCCAGCCACTCCATCGTGGGGCGCCTGGCCCTCCGCATTTGTTGAGACAGCAGTGTCCCTGACAAGCACAGCTGTTTTCTTCCCCACCCTTCCTCACCCAGCTCAGCCCTAGAGAATCCACCCGGGAAACTGGCCCAGCTGGTGTGGCCTCTAATGAGTGGTTGGGTCATGAGGAGGTGGACTTGGCAGGGAGGGAGGCGGGAGCCCCCAGGGGTTAATTTGCTCACATAGCTCTCAGCTGACTCAAGTCTCACCTGTAGGGCGTCCCCTCCACCCCTTGTCTTTTATTTTACCCTTGAGAACCCCAAGACTCAAAATCAGGCCTGCTCCTTGGGCAGGAGCAGGTTTGCAGAAACCCCGCCTCTGTGGCCTCTTTCACATGTCCCCTGTTGTGATCTTGACTACCCAGAAACCCCTTTTTCTGTTGCCCCTCACCTCCCTCCCCCGTCCTGAGATCATCTTCTCCCTCAAAGAAGCCCTTTCAAGATGGTGGGTTGGAGACAAGAAGACTTAGCAGCGCGATGGTTGAGGGTCATATTGGGGGCTAAGAGGCCGGGACACTGGACTTGGGACTCCGTATCAACTTCTGTTTGTTCCTGAGAGCACGGTAGAGAATCCTCTGAGGGAGGGTTCTGGCCTGGAAGAGGCCTTCCATGGGGCCCCACCTGGCAGGGCCGGCCAGCAGAACTTCCTTATACCTAGAAGGCCTACCTGGCTTTAGGTTGGTTGCTTGGCAGGTACAGTCTGTGACCCTAGAGGAGGGCAGTGGCCACCCACCTTCTAGCTTGCTTAGTTCCAGCCTAGAGAAGGCGTGCTTATTGGGGAGTCTCATGAGGCCACACCTGGGGAGTCAGCTGCTCGGTTCAGCGCTAGCCGAGGAGGATCCCTGCCCCTCCGCATCCCAAAGCCCTCGCTGACAAGGGATGGAAAGGCTGGAGACAAAGCCCTCAAACTTCCAGTTTAGCCCCACCCACTCTGAGCCTAGCACCTCCCCTTGGAGCTTGCTTGTCCCAGGGCTGCACTAGGACCCTCCACCCTCTCCCAAGCCGTGGCCTGCGCAGCACCGAGCCCAGCTTCGATGCCGGGCCTCGCTCCTCCGTCCTCTGCATGCCGCCACTCAAGCCTGCTTCCTCACCAGCAGCACCCAGGGCAGGATGGCAGCTACCACGGCCACCACGGCGATGAGGGTGATGAGCAGGAGGGCCCGAGACCTGCAGCAGAAGGAGCGGGTGGCGCTGGGAGCTGGGGACGCCTCGGAGATCTCCGCCAGGCTGCGTCGGGGCAGCACACTGTCCTGTTCCCCCAGTGGCATCCCATGGCGGCTGATGATGAAGATCTGGGACTCTCGGGGCAGGGTGGGCAGCAGGTCCAGGGGGAGCTGAGTCCCCTGGCTTGGCGATTGTCTCCAGACCTGCTGGGAGACAGCCAGGGGGTTTGTGTGGCCCCCGCGGTCCGGGGAGGGCATGGAGGGCAGGCCCACGGGCACGGTCAGGGTCTGTGAGCTCTTGTCCAGCATGGAGGGCCAGCGGGAGCTCTTTTTGCTGAGGAAGGTGACGTAGCGGCAGATGGGGCAGACGATAGTCCTCTGCACCTGTCCATCCACCCGGGTAGAGAGCAGGTACTTGACCAAGCAGTCGTGGCAGAACACATGGCCGCAGCTCAGGGTCCGGCTGGCACCCTCCAGATCCCGGAACTTCTCGTAGCACACAGGGCACTCGCTGCCCGAACTGTCCTTGCTCCCCCCTTCTGACATGGCCCTTCAGAGAGAGCAGGCTTCAGCTGGGGACGGGAGAGGGAAGGAAGGGCTGTGAACATCTGGGAGTCTGTCCTTCTTTCCCTCCCTTCCCGACTCCCGCTCACATCCCCTCTCCACCCGTTCTTTCTCCTGTGGCTTTCTCCTCCTCTTTCCTTTTCTGGTCCTCCTCTCCTTGGAGGCCTACCTGGGTCAAACTAAGACGCAGGGCCTAGGATCCATAGAGGGGTTGAGCAGGTTCTCCCGGGGCTGGCAGCAGGAAACAGGTAAGATCCCAACAGAGCTAGGCTTGGGTAGGAAGTGTGTGGAGCGGGATGAATACCTGAAGTACCCGATGCCTCCACAGCGATGACAAGCACTGCTGACGTCACCACCTCAGCTCTTCCTGATTCAAGGACTGACCTGGTCTCCCCCGGGGCAAATAGGTGCTGGGGAGATACATGGCCAGATGCATAGGCAGCCCTAGTCAGGGTTTAGTTTGGGTCTACACTACATACTACATGTACTCTTCTTCAAGCTTCTCCCTCAGCAGGGCTTGGCTGATCTGTGGCTGAGCTAGGATCCCATGTCTCCTATTACCACTTCCACAATTCTGTTTCCGGTGGCAGGAGTAACCATAAAGCAATTAAAAAAAATAAAGCTCAGAACTTACACATGCAACTGCCTGCTGGGCCCTGAGTGGTCACACACCAGCCATGTCCAATCATTCTTCAGATTCTCCTTGTGTGGTGACCAGCGGTGGGCAGAAGATTCGGATCCAGCCTCAGTAAAAGTAGATTCTCACTCTTGGAGGATGTGTCTGGTGTTTTGGAAATGGGCAAAGTCACCGAGGTCTGAGTCTGGTGAAAAATGAGTGGTCAGAGTCTACACAGTGTTTGGAATCAAAGCTATGGAGTCACTCTGAAGTTCCCAGCGGTTTCAGACCGCTCTGAGAGGAAACGGGAGACCCAGCAACTCCCTCCGCAGGACTGTGGGTGACTTTGAAGGGGAACATCTGCTTGGATGTGTGGCGAACCCAAGTCACTGTGTATACGTGTCTCTGGTATCACAACTGTGTAGCCTAAACGTGTCCAGAACAGCCTTTAGGGAAAGAACCAAAATGCTTCTAACTGGTACATGGTGCCATCAGTGACAAGGACCAGTGACCCCAAGATTCCCTGGGGACTGCATGGCTGCCCTGAGGTCTGACAGACGACATGGTAGGCACAGGATTAGCTACCGGGAAGAAGAATCGATAAAGATCACAAATCTTTTTGGAACCACTCACACATTCCTCCCTTTGTTTAGTTAAAAATCCCCTTTGTTGAGTTGAAAATGCATTAATATTTAAAACATTAAAAAAAAAAAAAAAAAAGGTAGTGGTGGTGGTGATGGGACCTGGAGCCATAGAAACAGTCCCGAATCTTCGTGGAGGTGTCTTTGATCTCTAAGGTGGCTAATGTGGCCTCCAGGCTGGGGGATGGAAGTCCAGCTCTCAGATGGAAGAACTGGGTTGAACGTCTTTTCTCTTGTATTAGTCTCTACCACAGCCACCGCTCCCTGTTAACATCTGAGCCCCAGTTTCTCTGTAGGGTGAGACTGAGAGCTGGACATGGTGGTCCATGCCTTTTACAACTGAGTTCCAGGACAGTCAGGGCTACATAGTCAGGGCCTGTAAACAAAAAAGATGAGATGGACAGGCGTACCCCCTTCCTCCCACAACTGGGGGTGGCACTGGCGAGTGAAGAGCATGGCACACAGTAAGTGCTCAGGAACAAGGAGAATGTCAGCGCCAAGATAGCTCAGATCCTCCCTTTTCCCCTGGAGGGGCCTGGAGATCCCTGTCACGAATCTTGTTTGCAGAGCCACACACCCCTTGACAAAGGTCAGCTCTTCTCAAAGTAGAATAAGCAGACAAGATGACAATCGATCAGGGACACCATGGGCAGGGGGGGAGTTAGGACAGCCATAGCAAATTCTCCTCTTTGTTTCCTTATAGACTGGCAAAGTCTTAACGGAATGGGCTGCTATCAGGATGACTTAAAACACCACCACCACCACCACCACCACCACCACCACCACCACCACCACCACCACCACCACCACCACCACAAACTGTTCCTCTGTACTGTATAACCAACTCCCCAGGAGATACAGTGGCGACTCCTTCCATCTGCTCATTCGTCTATCTGTCCACCCACCAGATTTCAACAGCTATTTGCCAAATACTGAGATTGTACTCTGGGGGTAAAGAGAGATTACAAAATCCTTCATGAAGCCTAGCGGACATATATGAGTTTTCTTTTTCTTTCTTTCTTGTTTCTTGGAGACAGGGTCTCATGAAGCCCGGGTTGGCATGGAACTAGGCTCTAAAGCTAAGGCTGACTGGGACTCTTGGTCCTTCCTGCCTCTACTCACTGGTTTCAGGCAGGCACCACCATGCTTGGGTATGAGTTGTGTTCTCTTAATAGATTTTTTTAGAGGAGGATTGATGATCAGGAACATAAGTTGTTTGGATAACTGAGAAATGGAGCTCAAGGTAGGCGAGAGACCCAGTGTGAATTAAAGAGTATGAGGAGGAAGACAGGGTTTAGTATCGTTTAGTGAAAACTTGTAGCTTTCTAAATCAGGATATTCAGCTTTAGAGATGGGGAGGGGTGTGTGTGTGTGTGTGACTCAAGATCATCTGGCAGTGACGGAAAGAGAGAAGAGGAGAAAGATTCGCGGATGATGCAGAGAACGTTCGTTATTAGGCCCTGTTGATAGACAGACTGGGTGACGTTAGCCAGGTCGGGAGTCATGCTAGGCTGACGGGGGAGGAGGAGTTTGCTTCTTCTCTGAGTTCTAGGAAAAGTCGAAAGGCGGTCCAGGCAGTGTCGAAGACATCTGGGGCACACACCGGAACCTCTCAGACCCATGTGCCTCAGGAGAGCCACACCATTCATGCTTGGGCCGTGCATGTCCCCCCTCTTCTCAACTTCAGCTCTCGGCGTTTTCCTGACCCCTCCCTCCTTCGTTCCTCCTTTCTCTCCATTCCGCCCCATGCTGTCCATGCTGAATGCTCGAGGGGGCTGACTCTGTCTTCAGAGCTGGGGTGCGGGACAGACAGCACACTAGGAGCGTGCTGTAGTGCGGGCACAGGCTAGGTAAGCACCATTGGAAAGCATCTATACCAAAGACAGCCACCCCGGCGCCTTCGGGAACCCGGGGCAAGGGGAGGACCGAGAAGTCTTCCTGGCTAAAGTGAGACCAGTGTTGAGTTAGTAATAAATAATTATAACAGCGGCCGTTTATTGACCACTAATTACATGTTTGGCATTTCAAATCCCTTCCTCACCGAATCCTGACAACAAGTTTGGGAGGTAGGAATTATCTCCATTTTACAGACGGGGAACCTGAGGCTTAGGGCTTCGGGAACTTTGTCAAAGTCCTAATACTAGTATAGGGAAGACCTAAGCCTCGAACTCAGCACGACTTAGCTAGACGGCCCATAGGATGTATCACCGTGTCTACTGGGGTTCAGATAGGCCTCCAAGGAGGACCTTTCAGACTTGAGTAGATGATGCAGCCCCAGAAGAAAGGTGGCTACCCCCCGTTTCTCGAGTGACCCTAAAGAAGGCTGTCCCTCTAGCCATTTATGAAGGGAGGAGAAGACAGTGGGTAGCTGAAGGGAGCCAACCTCGTGAAGCTCCTGTACCCAGGCTTCTTTACAGGAACATCATATTTCCAGGATAGAGAGGAGGAACAGGTGTCACCCACCTAAGGACCCCCCTCCCCCAGGAGACAGAGTGCTACTTCTAGACACCCGAGGTTCCCTCCCAGAGCCCTGGTGCAAGTCGGGCAGTTTCAGCTGACTGCTTCCCCACCCATGAGCAACACACACACTTGCTTTCTGTCTCCTTTCCCTCACACATCTTTCCAGTTCACAGCATCGCCCCGCTCCTTCCTCCGCCCCAGCCAGAATCCCCCCACCCCCACCCGCACACACTTTGACTGGTACCTGAGTGGTGTCCGTCTCTCCGTCTCTCGTCTCCACGGAGCAGATGGAGCCACCCAGAGGCACTGGGCTGACAGGCTGCTGTCACTGTGCCGGCTGTGGAGGCATTTCCTAATGACTGAGCAGGTCGGGAGGACCGCGCAGGGAAGTGAATGCTGCCCAACCCGTTTGAGGCCAGGGGTTGGGCAGCTGCTGGTGTCAGGTGATTCCAACGAGGATGCTGAGGAGCCCTGGCCTGAGTCAGAGGGTCTCATCATGGAAGCAGTTACTCAGGGTCCCTTTGACGGGGGCTTCCCTGGTCAGGGGTGGTCTCCCCAGCCAAAACGGTGGGAAAATCACACATAGGGATCCCCATCTCTGATCCTACGCAGAGTAAAGGGGCCAACAGGTCAGAGCCCATGTAGACTGTGACACCCAAAATCCTACACTAAGTTTGGTGTGAAGTGCCCACGTGTGACTGTTACTCGTTACACAGAGGGGCTTGGGGTGGCCGATAGGTCAATCACTACCATCGTAAACAGGCACAAGCTGGTTTGGGGGCAATGACTGTGAATGTTCAAAAGTAAATTTGGACAGCTATCATTGATAACATTATGTATTTCATAATAACTAGTAGAGGGTTTTGAATGCTCTCAACACAGAGAAATGGTTTATCATTTATATCTGAATTTATGGATATGCCAGTCACGCTGATCTAATCATTAAAGATTGAAATGCCATGCCCCACACTCTACCCCCTATATGTGTACACTTACGTATCAATTGAATATTAAAAGTTAATAAAATAGTACTGAGGAGCCTGGGGATGAAGATCAGTAGGTGAAGTGCTTGCTCTGTGTGCACAAAGCCCTGGGTTTGATTCCCAGCTCTGGATAAACCTGGTGGTAGCACCTGCATGTAACCCCAGCACTCAGAAGGTAGAGACAGAAGGATCACAAGTCCAAGGTCATCCAGCCTGGGATACACGAGACTCTGTCCCCCCAACACTTTTTTAAAAGTTGAGGTAGGGACTCATGGTTAAGAGCTTGCTCTAGAGGAGGACCCAGGTTTGGTTCTCAGACCCACATGGTGCTTCACAACCATCCATAACTCCAGTTCCAGGACATTCGATGCCCTGTTCTGACCTCGGTTGACAGCAAGCACGCACATAGCGCACATATGTCCATGTAGGCCAAACACACAAATGTAAAATAAAATGAATAAATCTAAAAAAAAAAAATAGTTAAGCTGGGCGTGGTGGAGCACACCTTTAATCCCAGCACTTGGGAGGCAGAGGCAGGAGGATCGTCTGTTTTGAAAAGCCAAAAAAAAAGTTGAGGCAGAAAAAAAAAAAAAAAAAAAAAAAAGCAGCGATGTGCACATACACAGAAGTCATTGACTGTGGGACAAAGATTCAAGTGTCAGAACTGTCTGGAGGAAAGATTGATGCGTGACAAAGTTTATAAGGAGAAATCTGAAGGGAGACATATCAAGCTGCTAATAGGAGTTATCTTTCAAGGGAATTTTTTTAAACCCTGAATATGTCTTTGTTTATTTTTAATTTTGGAGGGGGAGGTGTAGGTGCCACTGAGCACTTGTGGAGGACAGAGGACAGGACAGTGACGACGTGGGTTCTCTCCTTCCACCATGTGGGACCGGAGGACACACTGAGGTCATCAAGCTTGGTGGGTGGCGAGTGCTCTTATCTGCTGAGCCATCTCACTGGTTCTCTCTCTCTTTTAAAAATCATTAGTAGTATTGTATGTTGTGTTGGACGGGCGTGGAGGGGTGGAGGTGGGGGGGTGGTTAGGGCACATGTGCCATGACTTGCATATGGCAGTCAGGGGACTTTATGGAGTTCGTTTCATCTTTACTGGGCATGGGGATGGAACACAGGTGTGGGCTTGTGTGGTAAACATCTTTACTCCCAACCCATCCTGCCAGCCAGTAATGTGCGTTTCTTTTTTCTTTTTCTTTTCTTTTTTTTTTTTTGGAGCTGAGGACCGAACCCAGGGCCTTGCGCTTGCTAGGCAAGCGCTCTACCACTGAGCTAAATCCCCAGCTCTGTGCATTTCTTTTGTGATCATAAACAATCAAGAATAAAGAAAAATCAAAGGTGGAAATATTTTGGGGACATTCCCTCTCAGTTCCCTCAGGAGGTCTCCCAAAGCCATTTATTTTTCTTCCTGAAAGGAAAAAAAAAGGCTACTAGATACAAAGCATAGCCAGGCAGGTGTGGCCCATGGGGTGACCATTCTGCCCACCGGCCACAGTCCTGTCTCCAGGGGCATCTTGCTCCCAGACGAGGACATTCCAGAGCATCTAGTCACTTCACCAGGGACACACATCTGGGCAGGAGAGCTGTCATGGTAATCTCTCATGCTCTTTTTCCAGGAGCTCCAGGGAGTCCCAGATTTAGAAAATAAAATCACAATATGCCTAGATAAATCTGACTTTCAGATAGACACCAAATGCAGTTTGTCACCTGTCTGCCAGAGTCACACCTATACTAGAAAATAAATAAGTATCTGGAACCCCAATTTAGTTGGGTCTGGTGGGGTACAGCTTTCTTGAGACCCTAAAACAGGCAGATCGTAGGTTCCAGGCCAACCTGTGCAATCTAGTGAGAACTTGTTTCAAGTAAAAAGATCAAAACATCCGGGGATAGAGCTCAGCAGTAGAGGGTTTATTTAGTATTCCTGAGGTCCTCAGTTCAAAGCCTTGTGCTATCACCAAAATATCATCAGATAAAATTGCAGAGTTTTCAGATCCTTCAGCAGTATGGCTTATAACTCTGTCTAGGGGTTTCTGGGGTTCTAAGAAGTACCGGTCCTAGGGTTGGGGATTTAGTTTAGTGGTAGAGCACTTGCCTAGGAAGTGCAAGGCCCTGGGTTCGGTCCTCAGCTCCAGGAAAAAAAAAAAAAGAAGTACTGGTTCCCACTGTATCTTCCAGGGAGGAGACTGAATCAGACCATGTGATCTGACTTGGACTTGAACTTACTTATCTGATTTTTAGAGTGATAGGAAGCTCCTAAGTCTATTTCCCCCTGGCCTGCTATGAAGCTTGCCTTTGAAGATGACCCTTAATAGATAAATACTTATTATCATACTCTATCATGGTGCACTACATGTGTCCATACCTAGTAGTGACTAAAGAGAAATGCCATGTCCCTCCGGGAAACATGATCTGTCTGTACCTTGGTGGCTTCATTCATAAAAAATGGGGATAATGGCATTTACTCTAATAGAATTGGGGCAATAAAATGAATGATGCACATGTGTCTGGGACAACATGGGTCTGTTGTAGGGTCCTGTCAGTGCTGACATCATCATCATCATCATCGTCACCATCACCATCAATTGGCAAGAAGGAGATCGAGGGGGCATGGCTATCCCCAGATTCTAGTGGCCTGGATGCTCTGGCCTTGGAGTAGTAGATAAGATGCCCATTCAAACTAACACTGTACTGAGATATCCTGGTTTTCTCTGCACCCTGAACTGTGGGAGCAGAATTTCCAGCTCTGGAGGGATGGAAGCAGGCATTTCTTCTCTGGACCGGCCACACTGGAAAGTTGTAGTCTATTCCGGAGCGGCACTGGATGTCCTGTTCCAGAGTTTCTGAGGCACTGACGTGTCCTGGAGAAGAGGTGGGCTGAGAGTGGGTGAGTCTGGAGACTTTATTGGCTCCTAGGAGACAGGACCTTCCTCAGAAGCAGGGTGTGGTGATGCCTGTAATCCTAGAGCTCAGGAGGCTGCAGGGGGATCACAGGTTTGGGGGCAGCCTGGGCTACATGAGAACCTGACCCAAACAACAATCGTCCTTCTTGGAGAGACACTTTTGTAAAGGTAACAGGCTTCCAGGCTGAGGAAGAATCCCTGAGAAGCTGGCTGGCCACTGGCTAACTACAGGTACAATGTCTGCATGGGGTGTACATCTGGACAGATGTTTCTCAATGCCAAAATCCCCTGGAAAACTGAGTAAGAATCCAATGCTTCAGGCCCTTGTGAAGGACTCAGCAGAAGTTAGGAGAGGCCCAGGAAGCTATAGTCTTCATTTGTTTTTAAATATTAGAAGGATTGACGGGCAGATTTGTGATCATGCAAAATAGTGTGTCCAGGCCTTGGCTACCTTGATTCTCGTTGTCTGAACCTTTCAACTTTGCTGTCCCAAGCTTTTCAAAGTAAGTGTTGACAAAAGAACGCATTCAGAGGATTCAGCTAGGGTCCCTTCCCAGTTCTTCAACGTGGCTATTACCACGCACCTCTCCACATACCACACATTATAGGTTCGGATATAAACCTCAGAAAATAAGTGTTAGGAGTTGGGGGCCCTTGTGCCCTCCTGGAGGGAGTGTAAAATGACGTGGTGTCTGTGGAAAGCACTGTGGTGACAGAGTTGGGGATTTAGCTCAGTCGTAGAGCGCTTGCCTAGCAAGCGCAAGGCCCTGGGTTCGATCCTCAGCTCCAAAAAAAAAAAAAAAAAAGTTTGAACGTAGAATTACCATATGACCTAGCAATTTCAGTCCCGGGAATATAATCAAAAGTCTTATGGTGCTGGAGATGTAGAGCAGCTGGTTAGGAGTGCTTGCTTACTGTGCAAGAGGCCCTGGGTTCAGTCCTCAACAGGGCACGAAACCAGGCACCTTGGCACAGATCTGCAACCCCAGCACTCTGTGGTGGAAGCAGAAGGTTTGAGGTCAGCCTCAGCGACTCCAGGCACAATGGCACAGCTGGCAGAACAAGGGATGCCTTTCACCCCTGACTCTCCTCTCGGGTGTCCTGAGCCCACTCAGCCTGGCCTGACAACAAAATGCAGTGACCAGGGAGAGTCTAAAGTTTCACAGTTCTTGAGTTTTTAAGAGTTGAGCCTGCCGTCTAACCCTGAGTTACGACAGCCGAAGCTCAGTCTTTTGTCGTGGGCCCCCTCCCGGCTGCCTGATTCCTCCCTGACTCCTAGACCTACAGCAGCGACTGCCACCACAAAACCGGGCCTCACTGGCTATAGAGGCGCACACCTTTAATCCCAGCGCTCGGGAGGCAGAGGCAAGCTGAGTTCTGTGAGTTCAAGGACAGCCTGGTCTCCAGAGCGAGATCCAGGACAGCCAGGGCTACACAGAGAAACCCTATCTTGGGGAGAAAAAAAAAAAAAGAAAGAGCCCTATTTTATACTTCAATGCCTCATCCTTAGCAGCCACACCTTAAGAATATACATACTTTTCAATCCGTTGGGGGAGTCCAACTTTATCGATGCCATTACAACCCAAGCCTGGGAGTTCAGGTTTGCAATTCTAATTCTGTTTTCAATAAATGGTAAAATTAACACATACTTTTAGGTGAAAAACAGGTTCATGTGGTTATCACCTAAAATCGTGGTCTGCAAACCTTGGCATGCTCTGCCTTGGACACAGTGACTGAATGTTCACTACTTGAGAGCCCTGAGCGTAAGACTCAGCTTGGCAGCCGATCACGGCGGGTCATGCCTGAAACCCCAGCATTTGGGAGACAGACACAGGAAGGACCAGGAGTTCAAGGTCAGTCTGGGCAACAAGGTGAGACCCTGTCTTGAACAGCAAACACAAAGAAAGAAAGACGACTCCTTGTGACTGAGCCCAAGGTCAGGTTTACATACTTGACCTGAGAGCCCTTGGGACAGGGAAGCTCTAGACGACAAAAACAGCTTGGATGCCAGGAGAAACTCAAGGAAGGCCTGTGTCCGGGAAGGAGGCTGACCCAAGGGGTGGGGCACGGGGGAGCAGGCTTGGGGCCGCCTTCCGCCTTCCTGACACTCAACTGGGCTACCTGTGCTTTCTGCCCTCCGACTGCCTCTCACTTGCCAGCAAAATGCCCAAGTGCAGGTGCAGGGACGGGTGAGTGACAGATGCAGGAGCTAGCGCACAGTGAGGTTTGTCCTCAGGAACGCTGGAGTGGCAGCGGAGCAGTGGAAACAGAGGGGGAGGTAAGCTGCCTCTGGGGCAGGATTTAGATCGTCATCACGCCTCACCCCAGAACCTAAGTGTTCCTTGACAGCTGAGAGGCCTCAGCTTCTGAAGCCAGTCAGGCCGAATCAAGGACAGGATAAGCACTTTAAAAAACAACTTTTTTTTTTTTTTATGATAAAAATAGTACAACATTGAAAATGAATGTGGGAAATTCATAAAAACACAGACACAAAATAAAAACACAGGAAGCATGCCATTTCTGCAGATAACCAGTCTTACTATTTTGGTGTTTATTCTTCCAAGATAAAATACAACCACACATAACATATTGTTATGCTAAAATAACTATCTATTACATGTCCACAGATAATATATAATTATTTTTAAGAGAAGTGGGATCATATTGTATACATTCTTTTAAGACCTCATTTTTTTCAACAGCTATCACGTGATCCCAATAAACATTCCTTTGTACCCTCGTTTTAGGTTTTATTGTTTATTTATTTTTATGGTACTGGGGAGCCGGGAGCCTTTTGGATGTTTTGCAAGAGCTCTGCCATTGTGCAAGCCAAGCCCTTTCTCCAATTTTCTTTTCTAAATAAAAAAACAATTATTTTATATGTACCAAGTATGTCTGTACACCGTGTGTGTGCAGTGCCCATGGAGACCAGAAGAGGGCATCTGATCCCCAGGACTGGAGGAGCAGAGGGCTGTGAGACAGACAGTGTGGATGCTGCGGTTCACATCCGGGTCCTCCGAAAGAGCAAAAGAGCTTAACCACTGAGCCATCTCTCTAGCCCCATTCTTTTTTCTTTAAAACCTTTTTACTTTGTGTGTGTGTGTGTGTGTGTGTGTGTGTGTGTGTGTGTGTGTGTGTGTGTGTGTGTGTGATGCACATGCCACAGTGTGCAAGTGGAGAACCTGAAGTTGGATCCTAGGGATCAAACTCAGGTCCTTAGGCTTGTCAGCAAGTGCCTTTGCCTGCTGGGCCATCTCCCTGGCTCTTCTTTTGTATTTAAAAAGTTTTATGGTAGCCAGGAGTGGTGGTGCACACTTTTAATCCCAAGCACTCTGGAGGTAGAGGCAGGGGGATCTCTGTGAGTTCAAGGCCAGTCTGTTCTATATGAGGATATGTAATAATAATAATCATTAAAAAAAATAGAGCTGGGGATAGAATTTGGAATCTGCTGAAATTCACATAAGGGCTCTGTTTCTGGGCTACACCCTCAACCATGGTATTAATTTTATTTATTGTTTTTTGATTTGTTTTTCTTATTTAAGTGTACCTATTTCTGTGTGACTGTGTGTGTGTTTGTGTGTGCGCGCTGCTGAGCCATCTCTCCAGCCCCCCAGCCATGTTTTTTTTTTTAAATTTTATTTTACAATACCATTCAGTTCTACATATCAGCCATAGGTTCCCCTATTCTTCCCCCTCCCACCCCCTCCCCTTACCCCCAGGCTACCCTCCATTCTCACCTCCTCCAGGACAAGTCCTCCCCCGAGGACTGCGATCAACCTGGTAGACTTAGTCCAGGGAGGTCCAGTCCCTTCTCCCAGACTGAGCCAAGTGTCCCTGCATAAGCTCCAGGTTTCAAACAGCCAACTCATGCAGTGAGCACAGGACTTGGTCCCACTGCCTAGCTGCCTCCCAAACTGGTCAAGCCAATCAACTGTCTCACCTATTCAGAGGGCCTGATCCAGCTGGGGGCCCCTCAGTCTTTGGTTCATAGTTCATGTGTTTCCATTCATTTGGCTATTTTTTTTCAATAACTGAGTAAAACTGAAATTTATTATAAGCCACAGTCGTCCTAGAGACCTCCATGCTATATATATAGCCTCTATGGTTCTATGGGTTGTGGTCTGATTGTTCTTTATTTTATATCTAGAATCCACATATGAGTGAGTACATACCATAACTGTCTTTCTGGGTTTGGGTTACCTCACTCAGGATGATTTTTTTCTAGTTCCATCCATTTGCCTGCAAATTTCACGCTTTCATTGTTTTTCTCTGCTGAGTAGTACTCCATTGTGTAGATGTACCACATTTTTTTCATCCATTCTTCCGTTGATGGGCATCTAGGTTGTTTCCAGGTTCTGGCTATTACAAATAGTGCTGCTATGAACATAGCTGAGCATGTATCTTTATGGTATGAATCAGCATTCCTTGGGTATATGCCCAAGAGTGGGATGGCTGGGTCTTGAGGTAGTTTGATTCCTAATTTTCTGAGAAACGGCCATACTGATTTCCACAGTGGTTGTACAAGTTTACATTCCCACCAACAGTGGAGGAGTGTTCCCTTTGCTCCACATCCTCTCCAACATTGGTTGTCATTGGTTTTTTTGATCGTAGCCATTCTAACAGGTGTAAGGTGGTATCTCAGAGTCGTTTTGATTTGCATTTCTCTGATGGTTAAGGATGTTGAGCATTTCTTTAAATGTCTTTCAGCCATTTGTAGTTCTTGTTTTGTGAATTCTCTGTTTAGCTCTTTAGCCCATTTTTTAATTGGACTGTTCAGTACTTTGATGTCTAGTTTCTTGAGTTCTTTATATTGTGGAGATCAATCAGCCATGGTTTTTAATAGACTGCAGTAATTAGTTAATCTGAGGTTGACTGGTGTTCAGGTTGTTTCTGATTAGTCCCTAGTGTAAAATTTCTCTGCAATAAATGTGTCTATTAAAAATCTGGTCTTGGGGCTGGAGAGAGGGCTCAGAGGTTAAGAGCACTGGCTGCTCTTCTAGAGGACCTGGATCCCAGCATCCACATGGCAGCTCACAACTGTCTATAAATCCAGTTCCAGGGGACCCGGCACCCTGACACAGACATACATGTAGGCAAAACACCAATGCACATAGAATAAAAATAAATTAATTAAAAAATCTCGGTCTTATGGTGATGTGTATTTCTATGAGGCATGCAGAAACTGTTTGTGAAATTTTAGTTATGATGACTGTAGATCGTACATGATGGCATTGTTTAAGAATGCTTTGCCTGTAAAATGTGAAGGGAAATCAAAGGCTCCTGTTCTGATTTTCAAGTAGGCCTCTGAAGCATCAAGCTGTCTCCTCGTGTGTGGTCTCACTAAACAGCTCTCGGAATTGGGCATTTGTATCAAGTTGCTGAGCAAAGTTGAGAGCCACATTAATTCACCAACTTGAGAAGACGATTTGGCAAGGGTTGGGTATACAATTTTTAAACCCTCTTTACATCCCAAGGTGGGAAGATTACATTTATATTGACTAGAGCTATTCAAAAAGTATACTTTTCTATTCTGTAGAAGCAGGAAAGAAAAAGAAATCACACAGAAAATAGACACACCATTCTGTGTCTCTGTGTGTGAAAGTTTGGTTTTTATCTTTAAAAATGAATGAATGCCCATTAGTGAATTTGCTATTCCAAGGATTAATATCTCTTTAAAGATGTGAGTTGAAAGCTGGGCGGTGGTGGTGCACACCTTTAATTCCAGCACTTGGGAGGCAGAGCCAGGGGGAATCTCTCTGAGTTTGAGGCCAGCCTGGTCTACAGAGCAAGATCCAGGACAGGGATCAAAACTACACAGAGAAACCCTGTCTCAAAAAACAAAAACAAAAACAAAACAAAACAAAACAAAAAACCCAACCAACCAACCAAAACACGAAAAAATGTGATTTGGGCGGCCAGCTTTCTTTTCAGAATAGTGGTACCAACTTGAGCTCCTCCAGCAGCACACGGCACCGCCTCTGGTCCCCTTTAAGCCTTGTGTATGCAGTCGTGACTTCAGTGTCACCAGAAGACAGAGGCCCATAGTCTCCCACTTCTGTTGTCAGCATCAATAGTCTTGCTCAAGATACCGTAGGCCGCTTGGGTGGAATTCTAAACACAGCCTTTTAGCTTCTCTTCCCGGCCTGTTGACTCTCTTCTCACCCCCCTCCTCTCCTGTCAGTCTCCCAGAGAGTGGTCAGAATTACCTTTTTAAGAAGTGTGCCCTTTTTAAGAAGTGTGCGTTCTATGACTTTTGCTTCTGCCATGGGCGGATTGTATCATCAGATGTGGATGCCTTCTGAGAACAATGTAAAAGATCTTCAGCAACACACAGATACAGACACACACACACACACACACACACACACACACACACACACACACACACAGCTGCTTTAATTCATCAGAAAGCAGTCAACTTGGGTAGTACTGACGTAAACAGTTGTGGAGAGGAAACAGTCTGAAGCGAGGGAGATCACTTCTTTTGCTTTTATCCTCAAGCGATTTGTCCATTTGCTTGGGAGACATTGCAGCAAGGCAGAAAATGGCCTAAATCCTTGGCAATACTGCAGGGCTGGAAAACTGCAGTCCACTGGCTGGCGAGGTGGCCCAGTGAGTGAAGGGACTTGCCGCCTTTCCTATCCTGAGTTCCAAGCCTGGAGCAGACAGCTGACCCCTGCACGTTATCCTCCGACCTCCATAAGCAGGCCATCCACATACTTTTTTAAAATGTAATTTAAAAATTGGAATCTGGGGCTGGAGAGATGGCTCAGAGGTTAAGAGCACTGGCTGTTCTTCCAGAGGACCTGGGTTCAACTCCCAGCAACCACATGGTGGCTCACAAACATCTATAATGAGATCTGGTGCCCTCTTCTGGCCTGCAGGCATACATTCAGGGAGAACACTGTATACATAATAAACAAACAAACAAATAAATAAAATCATAAAAAAAAGTTGGAATATAAGCTGGCTGTATTGGTGCACACACTACCCAGTGAGTTCCAGGACAGCCAGAGCTACATAGAAAGACCCTGTTTCAAAACAAACAAAAACCAACCAAAACAACCAACCCACCAACAAACAGAAACAATGGAATCCAAAGCAACAAGAATTTGAGGAACAAAGATTAGGTAAAGGGCATAAGAGAAATGAGCCCCACATCCCAAGTAGCCCTTTCATTCAGATAATTTGCTAAATAACACTCGATCCGTGTTGGGGAATGGGGATGGCCAGAAACAAAGCAGAGGGCTACTGTAGAGTGAAGCATGGCTTTTGACCTCAGAGAGCGGCAGGCTCAACCCTGGAGTCCGGCACCTGATGAGAAGCTGACATGGTGACATGCCTCTGTAATGCCAGCACTCAGGAGCTACAGACAGGAGGACCTGAGCTGAAGTGCTAGCCTGTGCAAGTGCTAGCCTGTGCTGCCTATCGAGAGCCTGGGGAATGCCCGGAGCAGGAGTGGGCGAGGCTGTTCCTTGAGAACAGGATTCTCGTTATCACACAGGTGCTGATACATTAAAAAGGAAGATAACGAGAAACATATATGTATGTATATATGTAAATATATTTTATATATAAATATATATGTATAAAATCAAATGTAAAAGATGGGGTAGAAGAAAGGATTAGTAAAGGTGAAGACATGTCCTTAGGAAATACTCAGTGTAAAGCACAGAGTGAAAAATACAGACAAGCACATAGCTGCTTCTGGAGCATAGTGTAAGGCTTAAATACGACAATTAGAATATCTTTTTTTGTTTGTTTGTTTTGCTTTTTGGTTTTTGAAATAGGGTTTCTCTGTGTAGCTTTGTGCCTTTCCTGGATCTCGATCTGTAGACCAGGCTGGCCTCGAACTCACAGAGATCCACCTGCCTCTGCTTCCCAAGTGCTGGGATTAAAGGCATGCACCACCACCGCCCGGCTAGAATCTCTTAAGAAGGGCTGGAGAGATGGCTCAGTGATTAAGAGCAGTGGCTGCTCTTCCTAGAGGTCTTGAGTTCAATTCCCAGTAACCACATGACAGATCACAACTGTCTGTAACTCCAAGATCTGACACCCTCACACAAACATACCTCCAGGCAAAGTATCAGTGCACATAAAATAAAATGAAAAATGAAAAAGACATAGAAGTAGCTACAGTGAGAACGCTGACAACTCAAGGCATGTTTACAATGGATGTTAAGGACACACACGGTCATCTTCAAGAGGCTGAAAGAAAGTAGATGTCTATTTAGATTTTTTTCCCCTTTTGAGTATCCCAGGCTGGCCTCAGACTCGCTGTTTAGCCAAGGATGACCTTGAGCTCCTGGTCCTCCTGCCTCCACCTCCCAAGTGCTGGGATGACAGGTCTGTGCCACCAGGATCCAACTCAGGGAAAGCACTCTTAACCCTCACTTCCCAGACCTAAAGGAAGATCTTCAGCAGAAAAATGACTGCCAGGAAAGCACAGAAATACAGGAGCAAATCACTCCAAAAGAGCAAATACAGAGGTAATTCCAGCTGCTGTCTCGAACTTAAAACAATGTCTTCAGTCTAAAAACATTTGAAGAGTTCCGTCTTACCCATCCATCAAGATGGTTTCTTTCTTCTTGCTTTCTACATCATATATTTCCCTAGGCTGAGGAAAGTTTAAAATTTAGTGCTTCCCATATTTTTGGGCTCTCTAAAAATAGCATTAGATGAATAATAATAGCTATTATTGGGGATATTATTCATTACCATGTATTTTGTTTTCTACCTGAAACTAGGATAAGTTTCCTTATTCTTTTCTTTTTAAGCAACCAGGAGATTTAATGTTATGGCTATATATGTCTTTCTTTTCTTTCTTTCCTTTTTTTGTTTGTTTTTTTAAATATTTATTTATTATGTATACAAGTATTCTACCTGCATGTATGCAGGCAGGCCAGAAGAGGGCACCAGATCTAACTACATCAGATCTAAGTACAGATGATTGGGAGCCACCATGTGGTTGCTGGGAATTGAACTTGGGACCTCTGGAAGAGCAGCCACTACTCAACCTCTGAGCCATCTCTCCAGCCCTGTTTGTTTATTTTGTGATACAGAGTTTCTCTGTGTAGCCGTGGCTGTCCTGGAACTCACTCTGTAGACCAGGCTAGCCTCGAACTCACAGAGATCCACCTGTCTTTGCCTCCTGAGTGCTAGGATTAAAGGCACATACCATCACTATTGGCCCTAATTCTTCATATATATTTGGATTTTTTAAATGTTTTATTCAAGCTGGGCAGTGGTGGCGCACGCCTTTAATCCCAGCCCTCGGGAGGCAGAGGCAGGTGGATCTCTGTGAGTGTGAGGCCAGCTAGGGCATACTAGTGAGATCCTGTCTCAAATATCTGTTTCTGTATGAAGAATTGACAACAGCTAACAGGCAGAGTCAAACAATTTGATTTAAATGACTCTGAGGAATGGTAAAATACTAGTTATAATAGACTGATAATTTAAGGATATATGTAATCTCCAAGGCAACTATTAAAAAAGACTAATAGAAGAATGTGCAACTAAGTTCATGGAGAAATGAAAAAAATATTTAAAGTTCTAATTATTATCAAAGACCGGTGTAAACTAAATAAAAATTACAAATATTCTTTGAGACAGGGTCAATATCTCTATGTAGCTCTGGTGGTCCTGGAACTCGATATGTAGACCAGGCTGACTTCATGGAGATCTGCCTATCTCTGTTTGCCTGAATGCTGGGATTAAAGGAGTGTACCACCTCGCCTGGCTTAAAATCATTTAGAAAGACTTATTTTATTTTATGTGTCTGAATGTTCTGCCTTGAATGCCTGGTGCCCTGGGAGGTCAGAAGATGGGATCTGCCAGAATGGGAGTCATAATGGCTGTGAGCTACAGGATGGGTGCTGAGAACCAAGCCCGGCTCCTTTGCAAGAGAAACACGTCCTCTAAACCACTGGGTCATCTCTCCAGACCCAAAACTAATAAAAAAATTAAGTGTCTTTTCCTTTTTCGTTCTTTCTGCTATGAGTCTGTGTCTTTCATCCAATTTTCTTTTGGGGTGGCTTCCTTACTGTTTTTCACTTTGTTTTTAAGGTTCTCACTATGTAACCCTGGCTGTCTTGAAGCCCTCCATGTAGACCAGGCTTGCCTAGAACTCCCTGAGATCCTCCTGTCTCTGCCTCCCAAGTGCTGGGATTAAAGGTGTGCGCTGCCTTGCCAGGCTCTTAGATGGCTGTAAACATAGGTAACTAGGGACATATCCATGTGAATGCTAAAGATGTTTCATTGCTGGACCAATCAAATCTTTATGCTTTTATTCTTAGTTGGAACACAAAGGGTGACGACCCTAGTCGGAAGGGTGTCCCCGGGAAGTCTTAATGTTTTCCATGCTAGTACTAAGGCCTGATGACCTGGACCGAATTGAGAAGGCCGAGAAAGCAAACGTGGAGTGATGCACTGTTGTTATTTAGAGAGTAAGGAATTGTCTGAACCAGTCATTTCCTGAAAAAGGAATGGTGAATGTTGAAGGAGCATAACTAAACCCCGAGAGAAATATACAGAGGCTCGGGCAGAGCTGCTGGGAGGTGATACCCCAGCAGGAACGAGGGACTAGAACCAGCAGGTGGCGCTCTATAGACATCCCATCGCTGTCCAGATTTCCACTCTGGTCCAAGGTCTTGCTGGCATATTCAGAATGTTGAAATTCGACTGGTGTGGAGAGCTTCCCAGTTCTAGCTTTTGACTCTGTGCTCCATCCAGGGGTGAAATTCTCAAAATCAAGAGCCCTGTGAGGTTTAGGGTTTTGTTTTCTTATGCTTGCTTTGCTTTTGGATACCTGTACAGTACCACCCATCAATTCAGTGTGAGCCTATGTGGCCTCTCTTTGAAGAGCACACTGGGTACCTAGTTTTCCTGTGATGATGTAAATTCTGATACTGTAGCTGTCGGGTGGGGCCTGATTCTGCTTTCCTTCCTTCCTTCCTTCCTTCCTTCCTTCCTTCCTTCCTTCCTTCCTTCCTTTCTTTCTTTCTTTCTTTCTTTCTTTCTTGTTTTTTTGAGACAGGGTTTCTCCTTGTAGTTTTGGTGCCTGTCCTGGATCTCGCTCTGTAGATAGGCTGGCCTCAAACTCACAGAGATTGGCCTAGCTCTGCCTCCCGAGTGCTGGGATTAAAGGCGTGCACCACCACTACCCATCCTGATTCTGCTTTTCTAACAAATTCCCTTTTTGGTGATGACTCATGCTCAGACGTTCTGAGTTTCGTGTGGGCTTACAGTGCAATGCCCTGTCTCTGTGAAACGGAATGGAGAGGGAAGTACACCTGGGCTCTTCCCTTGAAGACGTCACAGTGTCCCAGAGCAAATCTAAATTCCTTTTGTTGTTATATTTATTTATTTATTGTGTGTGTGTTCACCTTCAGAGGCACAGAGGGTTGAACTAAAGATACAGGGGGTTGAGAAGATACAGGCACAGTACCAGTCTGGGTGCTGGAAACTGAACCTCAGTCCTCTGGAAGAACAGCCAGTGCTCTTAACTGCTGAGCCGTCTCTCCAGCCCCCACAGTTTCACAGATGCATGCAAATGATTACTTTGGATCCACTCACTGTGTGAGCTTGGGCAACTTTTGTGAACACGTTGGCTCTCAGTTTCTAGATCTGTAAATAGGAACAGCCTCTGCGTTACAGAGTTCCTTGACGTTAAATCAGGATGGCTAAAAAACAAACAATAAAAAACCCTTAGTGCAATGCCTAGCACATAGTAAACTTCAACAAAGCTTGGAGAATTGGATCCAGGTGAGCAATTCTGGTGGCAAGGTCCATTGCAGAAAACAAAGGGTGGGACATCCATCTCAGCTGCCAGGACAGCCATCATCTGAGAAGAAGGGGGTCAGGGAGATGAGGGCAGAGAGCCAGCGGCCAGGTCTCTTGGTCAGCAGGTAGCAAACCTGGTCTGAGGGGAGTTGGGTTTAGCAGGCTAAGCAGGTTTCATCTGGAGGTGGATGGGGTGAGTGGCAGGAGACCTTCAGGCAGCCGGGCAGCTTTTGGTACACACCCTTTTCTCTCCTCCTCCTCCTCTTCTTCCTCCTCCTCCTCCTTGGTCTTTTTTTTTAGACATAGTTTCTCTGTATAACCCTGGATGTCTTGGAACTTGCTCTGTAGACCAGGCTAGCCTCAAAATCAGACCCACCTGCCTCTGCCTCCCAAGTTCTGTAATTAAAGGTGTGCAGCACCTCCACCACCTGACTAGCACACACCTTTTTCACATCTCTCAGAGCTTTGGAGGACTGAGAACCATGAGAATGGCTTTTAAAGCATACCAGAGTGGCCTTGGCCTTGCCTTCACGCAGAGCTTCGCCCTAACCTACAAAACCCTGACCCTACTGCTATGGATTTCTCGGCTCAGGTACCAAAGCTGGTCTGTGTACTTTTGTGTGGATTCAGTTTGACGTGACCACAGCCATCTTGAGTCATAGCCACCACACCATGATTGCCCCTGAGTAACCCCAGCTGGTTTTTCCTGTGTAGTCTCCCAACAAACCACAAATAGATAAAACCACTAGAGTCAAATATGGGGCTTGACACAGCCAGACCCTAGCCCCAGGAATGCATCCAACTCTTTGATATTAAGATAAACGGGGTGCATTCCAGCCAGGATGAAGTCACTTTTGTCCCAGCCCATAAGCACACTCCTCTTTCTGACCCAGGTTGTGGGCTGTCATTTGTTTTACTGACACTCAAGATTATACTTCCCTTAGCAAGTCCTACAATAAATTGCTCTCTGTGTAATCCAAGATGTCTGCCTACCTGTCTGTGGTATCATGTCGCCTTGGGGGTCAGTTCTCAGACAGTAGGACTAGGTTGACCAAGAACAGCTTTAAATGGGGGCCATGTTTCTATCAGATCGACAGGATCCACGAATATGTCTAGACTAACTTCCGGTACTTGCTGGCTCCTCCTAGGCACAGAGAGGCAAATATGCACAGCTCCTGCTTCCCCTGGGTAACCTTGGGAAGAAAGACGCCCACATGGGGAAGGAATTTTCAGTGACGCGCCCTGTGTGGTGTCGTTAACTGCAGATAGGGCATTGTTTGTTTTTCATTAGACGGACATTGGCAGGCTAAACACAACCAGCCAGTAACTTTGGCATGTTATCAGTGCCCACTCTTATCAGGGGTTCCTGTGCTAGTTGGTAAGACTAATGGGCACGGGAGAATGCAGTCACTGTGGAGGCAAGCGATGTGGACGGCTCATGTGATCTGATGAAGGCTCAGGGAATGGTCCAGCCTTGGGAAGGCAGGAAGGGGACAATGAGGACAGCTCAAGGGACTCAGTGGATCTGGGGATTTAGGTGGAGCCAGCCATACACATTATCCCATTTGAGCCGCAAACAGCGCCAGGAGTCAGTACTGGTGTTATCTCCGATTCCTAAGCGGGAACTTGAGGCTCAGCAATGCTCTGTCTAAGCTGGCTGACTTTAAAGATTGCCTTCTCCCCTCTCTCTGTGGTTTGCTTTGATTTTCAGTCCTGGGCACAGAACCCAGGACCTTACACAGGCTAGGCAAGTAGTCTGCCATGGAGCCACACCCAGCCCTAATTGGAGCTCTCACAAGTTATGCTATGTGCAGCGCCGGGTTCCCTGGCACGGAGATAAAAGCATCCGCAGTCCTTCATCTCCTCCACTAATTCAGCTAGACGGCTCCCTCCACTCGACTCTATCCTGCCAAGGGGCAGAGGCAAGAAGGTGGGCGAGAGGGCAGGCACCCAGCAGCTCACGCACGTGCTGTAGAGGTGGGGAGCCTCGCTCGGGCTATGACTGGCACTTCTCACTCCCTTTCCCAAGCTCTGAGGTCTTGCTCAACTCCAGCTGAGTAACAAGGCTGGCAAGGTTACCTCACTTCTTGACAGCAGGCCCCAACCTTCCTGGCTCAAACCCACTTCCTGCCCCAGAGTCTCTCGTCAGACATGATTGATTCTCAGTCTTCCTGTTGACATCTGCTTTGTTCCAGCTGGCCCCGGGGGGCCCCCCACGTGCTGCTGTGAACCCCATCAGCTGAGGACCGGGGACCAGGTGCCTTGTGACTTCGGGGAGGTGGGGTGAGGGGAACGGGACGGGTGGTAGCCTGGGCCTAGCCCGAGAGAGAACGGAGTGGAGGCTTCTGGTGCCTGAGGACCCTTTCTGCCCATATGATGGCCAAAGACTGAAGTTAGTCTGTAAAGGTCACTGTGTCCCTAGTGGCAGGGGATGCGAGGAGTCTGCTCGGGTGCATTTTTCTGAAACCACAGTATCTTCCCTCATCTGGATTCTGATCATCTTTCCATTTCCTGGGTTTCCTGCTAGTATTTCTTCAGGGGCTGGGGAGCTCTTTGGGGCCAGACCAGTTTACCTGGAGCTGACAAGACACAGTCAGGGTGAGGCACTGGTGTCTCGCTGGACTGGACCAGGGAGGGGCTTGGGTTGCGATCTTGCCTACTTCTAAGTCGCTTAACTGCTTGGGGGCCACTTGCTTCCTTCAATATGTTTTCTTGTCCACAGATGGCAAAGAATCGTTACTTTATTTGAACTTGGGTAGAGATTGTAGGAAAATGGTTGTGAAAATGTTTCCTAGACTGTAAGGTTGTATTTTTTTAATGCTTGGGGCTATCTTTCTTTTCTTTTCTTTTTTCTTTCTTTCTTTTGGTTTTTTGAGACAGGGTTTCTCAGTGTAATTTTGGTGCCCGTCCTGGATTTTGCTCTGTAGACCAGGCTGGCCTGGAACTCACAGAGATCCACTTGGCTCTGCCTCCCGAGTGCTGGGATCAAAGGCGTGCGCCACCACTGCCGGGCTATTTTATTTTCTAAATGGAACTAGACATACTTTTTCATGATAATGTCATATTTGATACAAACCTGAACAATACAGTACAGAGACTCTGCAAATCTTTGTATAAATGTGCCCCTAAATATAAACTCTTTGACATATAAACTTAAAATTTTACCTATGTTCATGTGTATGTCTGTGGGTGGGTATGTGAACACAACTGTGGGTGTCCTTAGAGGCCAGACACTCAGATGCCCTGGAACTGGAGTTAAAAGGTGGTTGGTTGTAGGCCTCCATGTGCATGCTGGGAACCAAACCCAGTCTAGCAGCAAGTGCCTTCCAGCATTCAGCCATATCTCCACCCCCGCCCCTTGATACACAGTCTCAAGTCTATAAAGTCTTGGCTGGTCTAGAATTTGCTATGCAGACCGGGTTGGCCTCGAACCTGTCTGGATTTTCCTCCCCTGCCTTCTGAGTGCTAGCACCACCTCACCCACTTGCCACAACCTCACCTGGCTTCAACACTTTGTTTCCCGGACGGATTGTTACGTAGCGCTCAGGCCAACCAGACCCCACTATGTAGCTGAGAATGACCTTGAACTCTTGCTCTTCCTGTCTACACCCACCCAGAACTAGGATTACAGGCATGAGCCATCACACCCAATTGACATACAGGCTTTCAGTAAAATTTTTAATGTTCCAATTCTATTTACTGTCCTGGAACTTCTCTGCATTTAATGGCTTCTGAGTCATCTTATGTTGATTCACAAATACCTATGCTGTCTTTCCGAAGAGCTGCGTAGTATCCCTTATGTGGATGTACCATGGTTTGTTAAAGTAGACTCCTATCAGTGGGTATGATAGGCTTTCAGTTTGTGTCTGTGATAGTGAACAGTACTACAGAAAACACCTGTAAGCATACAATCTCCCAATACCAGTTCCAGTGTTTCCTTAGAATTAGTCCTTAGGAGACAGATTTTTGGGTAAAAGAAACATACATACATACACACACACACATATGTATATATACACACATCTGCATATGTATATATTCTTTATGTAACATATATGTATATTTACAGTTTTATTGATTTGTTCAGATTTCATTAAGAAAGGTCATGTTGGGGCTGGAGAGATGGCTCAATGGTTAAGAGCAGTGGCTGCTCTTGCAGAGGACCTGGGTTTGGTTCCCAGCACCCATATGGAGGTTCACAACCATCTATCTGTAGCTCTATTTCTAGGGAATATAATGTCCTTTTATGGCTTCTGTGGGCACCATGCATACAGGTGGTGAACACACATACAGGGCAAAACATCCATACACATAAAAAATTAGATTTGTCGGGCAGTTGGAGGTGCATGCCTTTAACCCCAGCATTCGGGAGGCAAGGGCAGGCAGATCTCTGGGAGTTCCAGGCCAGCCTGGTCTATAGAGTGAGTTCTAGGACAGGCTCCAAAGCTACACAGAGAAATTCTGTCTCAAAAAAAAAAAACCCAAAAAATTAAAGCTTAAAAAAATAAATGTCATATTATTGAATTTAAATTTATTTATTAAAGCAGAACAAATCTTACAATGAGAGATAAGACCTCCCTGTTCTCCCTCTCCATTTCCAACTTTTCTTTACTGGAGACAAATAGCTGGAATTGTTTTCTTTGTATTTCCAAATAAAGTGCCTATGTGACCTGTATGGTTCGATTGCTCTTTCTGTCCTCCCTCCTCCCCTCCCTCCTCCCCTCCCCCCTTCCTCCCCTCCCTCCCTCCTCTCCTCTCTCCTCCCTCCTCCCCTCCTCCCTTCCTCCCCTCCTCCCTTCCTCCCCTCTTCTTCCTTCCTTCCTTCTGTTCTTTCTTAGACATAGCTTCACTGTGTAGTCCTGGCTGGTCTGGAACTTGCTATGTAGACCAGGCTGGCCTCAAACTCACAGAGATCCCCCTGCCTCTGTGCTGGGATGAAAGGCGTGTGTCATCACATCTGGCCTATGTGGCTACTTTTTGTTTTGTTTTGTTGTTAATAAAAGGCAAAGATACAGCACTCATCTATCAGCTACCCTATTATCGTTCCCATCTTCCCAATACAATGATTTAGTTAATGTTTATCTTGATGCTGTCTACATCATGCTATGACTGTTGTTTCTGTTTTCTGAACTATGCGGATGGTGATGATGATGATAATGGTGATAATGTTTCTTTTCTTTGTTTTATATTTTGCTCCTGGGATTGATAGTTGCGTCAGGTTTCTTTCCTTTTATTTAGTTTTAGTAATTATTCTATTGTGTGTGTGTGTGGGGGGGGGGGGCTTTCTGGCCATTAGGCCTGTGTGTAGGGTGCTCCAATCTGGAAGAGGCTGTGTAGTTGGGAGACCCGTTAAAGAATTCCCTGAGGTTTAGCCGAAGAGGGAACCCCACCTTGAATGTGGGTAGCACCATCCCATAGGCTGGGGTTCCAGACTGAATAAAGGAAACAAATAAAGGGCAGGCTGAGTGCCAGCCTGCATCTTTCTCTGCTTCCTGACTGTGGCCACAGCTTCCTGAGCGTGGACCAGCCGCCTCACACCCCTGCTGCGATCCCTTCCCTGCCAGCATGGACGGTCTCCTCAAACTGTGAGGGCCAAGTAAATCCTTCTGCCAGCATTTTGAGGGGTTACCCAGGGCAGGGGCTGAGGCATCGTGGACTTGGAGGAGTCTTTTCTCCCCACACCCCCTTTCTCTTTGTGGTGAAGTGATTTAACTCTCCTGCTGGGTCTTCTGTTGGGTGGGACTGAGGCAAAGGCTTCGGTTTGCCTGTTACCTGGACTATCTACATCAGTGGTTCTCATCCTGTGGGTCACGACCCATTTGAGGGTCAAACGACCCTTTCGCAGGGGTCACCTAAGGCCATCAGAAAATGCAGATAATTACATTATGATTCATCACAGTAGCACAGTTACAGTCATGAAGTAGTAATGGAAATAATTTTATAGTTGGGGGTCACCGTAACCCGAGGAACTGTACTAAAGGGTTCAGGTAGTAGGAAGGTTGAGAACCACTGGTCTAAATGCTCTGTAAACACACTGCCTCCAATAAACCTTCCTAATTTTCCCATTCCACATGCTTTCTGAAGCAGCTAGAACCCCTGCCTCAGGAGCCTTCCTGAGTCCAGAGGCGTTGCTCCGTCTAGCTTTCAGCTTCCGACTGTTGCCGGCTTCCACTCCTTCACATACTTTCAGGCTTGCAAGATCACGTGTGGACATCTCTTTGGTTTTGGGGGGTGTTTTGTTTTGTTTTTGAGACAGGCTTTCTCTACGCAGCCCTGACTGTCCTGGAACTCCCTATGTAGACCAGGCTGTAGACCAGGCTGTCCTTGAACTCATAGAAGTTCTTCTTCTGTCTCTTGAATGCCGGGATTAAAGTTGTTCACTACCAGGTCCAGCAAAACCCAGAGTCTTGCTCACACTAGGCAAGCAGTATACCAATAAGCTCCAGCCAGCCGTATTTATTATCTGTTTATGAGACAGGGTCTTTATCTTAAGGCTTGGTTGGAACTCACTCTGTCGTGCAGGCTGACGTGAGTTTACAGTAGTCCTCTTGCCTCAGCCTCCCGAGTGCTGAGATTGTGGGGGTGAGTTCCGAGCCAGGCAGTGTTTATTTTGTTGCTAAGGACTGAGTTTAGGGTTTCATGCATGCATACATTCTACCACTGAGCTGGAGTCCTAGCCTCTGTTTATTCACTTTTTGTAATTTAAGCCATAAACGTAATGATGTAAATAGCAGTTATACTTGTTACTACAAGTAGAGTAGTGAAGGGCTTGTTAGGTGATTATTGACCGTTTATATTTCCTTTACGATCACCTAGTTACTTCTCCCCACTAAATTAGGGTAATTGTTAAATTGCATAGTCAGCTCTGTAAAGAGACTATAGTTGATCTCTTTTCTGTCTGCCTTTTCTTTCTTTCCTTCCTTATTTCTTTTCTCTTACTTCCCTTCCCTTCCCCCTCCCCTTTCTCCCCATGGGATTGCACCTAGAACCTTCCAGATGTCTGGACCTAGCAAGGTCTCCAGCACTGAGCTAGATTCCTTTTTTGTATGTTCAGACTCAGGGACCAGGCTTTGAAAATATCAACTTCCAGTGACACGTCTGAAGTGTTTGATGATTTTTCATCCCTTAGATTATGAAAGTAATACAGGTTCATTGCAGAAAACAGAAAAGAGAACCACAAATTAGAAAGTATAGCTGACCCAGAGCTTCCTGTATCCTTCTAGTCTTTTCTCTGTGTCGGTCTGTATTTATAAAAATAGATAGAGGTGGAGCCATTCACCGGCTAAATCACGTCATCACCCACAGTCTGAGACGTCATTTCCAGGGGTTGTACAGTATCCTACTTATGTAAATATGGTCACTCTAGCTGATTCCATATTGGTGATATTCACCTTCTTTTGGTTGTTTTTGTTTTTCAAGACAGGGTTTCTCCATGTGCAGCCTTGGCTGTCCTGGAACTCGCCCTGTAGACTAGGCTGGCCTTGAACTCACAGAGATCTGCCTGTCTCTGCCTCCTGAGTGCTGGAATTAAAGGCATGTGCCACCACCACCACCACCACCACCACCACCACCCAGCTGATACTCACCTTCTTTTTAAAAAGATTTTATTTTTAAAGTTTATTTTGTTTTATTTATTTATTTATTTTTTGAGATAGGGTTTCTCTATATAACAGTCCTAGTTGTCCTAGAACTCGATTTGTAGGTCAGGCTGGCCTTGAATTTACAGAGATCTACCTGCCTCTGCCTCCGGAGTGCTGGGATTAAAGACACACTTGCCACCACGACCAGCTTAAAGTTTATTTTCTTATTAAATATGTACATGTGTGGGTCTGAGCATGAGTGTGCCAGTGTCCCCAGAGGCCAGAAGAAGGTGCTGGATTCCCTGGAGCTAGAGTTACAGGCAGTTGTGAGCTGCTTGACTTGGGTTCTGAGAGCCGAGTTTGGGTCCTCTTCAAGAGCGGTGTGTTCTCCTAACTGCTGAGTCATCTCTTCTTCCCCCCAAACTGCAGTCTAGGCTAAGATTTTCATTAATAGGCATCTTTTCTCATGACCTCACCTAATCATGTTTCTGTGAAGTAGCTGCTTAATCTGTTTTTTTGTTTTTTGTTTTTTTTTTTTTGGAGGTAAAGTTCAAACCTTTTTTTTTTTTTTTTGGTTAAATTACTACTAATTCCAGGAGCTGGAAAGATGACTCAGCCGTTAAGAGCACTTGTTGCTCTGGCAGAGGACCTGGGTTTGACTCCCAGCACCTACAGGGTGGTTCACAAACACCCGTAATTCCAGTTTCAGGGGATCTGATGCCATTTTCTGACCTCCTCGGGCACCAAGCACATAGTGCATGAACTTACATGCAGTCAAAATCCTCACACATAAAATAAAGTGAATAAATCTAATAAAAATATTTTAAAACAATTATTATGTGTTCCAAACTAACGAATGTAGATGTGTGGAGATTTTGTAGCTCTTTCCAGGTTCTTTCCTGTGCCAGAGGGAAGCCTAGAGAAGGGCCAGTCTGGGAACCCCTTTGCTACCTCCACAGCCTCCCTTTAGCCTGGAAGCAATAAAGGGCAAAGCATCTGGGAATGAGTGGGGTATAGAGAGGAAAAAGAGTGACCAAGTAGGAAGCTAAAGAAATCGTAGCTTCAAGCTGGGTGGTGGTGGCACTGGTCTTTAATCCCAGCGCTTGGGAGGTAGAAGCAGGAGGATCTCTGTGAGTTGGAGGCCAGCCTGGTCTACAGAGTGAGTTCCAGGCCAGCCAAGGATACATAAACCTCCAAAAAAAACCAAACCAAGCCCAAACAAACCAAAACAAACCAACCAACCAACCAACCAACCAACCAACCAACTAACCAACCAACCAACCAACCAACCAACCAACCAAAACAACAAACAAAAAGAAAATGAAAGTTGCCATGGCTTCAGAGAGGCAGTCTGGAGGAAGGGACTGGGTTGAGTTTGGTCTGAGGTTGATGGGCTGACTCTGTCCCTGAGTCTGCTAACTTGATGTCCTTGGGCAGGTCGCTCAATGTCATAGTGTTGTCACTTGTCCTCTTGGATTTCTGAAGTTCTCTGAAAACCAGCTTTGTCATAGTAACTACTGTAATCCTGGAGAAGGTGGAACACTGCTCGGCACCTCACAGGGCTGGTGGGAACTGATGTCCGAGAAGCGCCTCCACAGGGTCCGAGCCATAGTAAGGATCCAATATGCGATAGCTATTTTTATTACATGCTGAGTGTTATGTAAGATGAGGATAATTATGTCATCCCACACTGTTTATAGAAAGAACTCTGTCTTCTCAAAAGTAGTTTCAGAGTTCAATCTGCAGCTGGGAAAGGTGCCAAGGGCCATAGTACAAAGTCACCGCTGGCCACTGACTCCCCTTTTGGCTTAGTCCTCCCTAGGATCTGGCTGCCGTCCAGATGTGGGTCAAGTAAACAGGCTACTGTTGAACACAGATAAGTCAGATCCCCAGATGTAGGTCGGTGGGGGAAAAGAAAGGAAACCCACTCCTGGAATAGAGAACAAAGCTCTGGGTACCTGGGAGCGTAACAAGAGGGAAGTAAGCCAGGGCTTATCTGATGAGGGTGCCTGGGATGCTCATCAGAAAAGCTGATGTACCTTCAAGTTGTGATTAATAAGTACAGAGACACGAGGCAGAAGCTGTGGGAATGGCTGAGGTTTTGCTGGTGTGCGTTCTCAGACACGCTAATTTTTTTCTGTAAAACCAGAAAGCCGGCCGGGCGGTGGTAGCGCACACCTTTAATCCCAGCACTTGGGAGGCAGAGGCAGGCAGATCTCTGTGAGTTCGAGGCCAGCCTGGGCTACCAAGTGAGTTCCAGGAAAGGTGCAGAGCTACACAGAGAAACCCTGTCTGGAAAAACCAAAAAAAGAAAAAAACAAAAAAAACAAAAAAATAAAAAACCAGGAAGCCGGATTCTATTTACATTCCCTGAAGGATGGTCTCTGTACTGCCGGTGGCATGTGAAGGGATTTATATGGTATAGAGATGAACATTTGAAATCTTGATAGTTATGTGTTTCTTTTCTCCAATCAAAGGGCTCCGATTGCTGCCAGTTTTTTGGCTTTGTTGATGTGGCAGTTTAGGATGAGGAAAGGGTGGGTTTAAGTTCCTTTTTCAGACAGGTGCGTCAATTTAAAGACAGTATAGAAATGGCAAAGATTGTACAGGTGGTAAAATGGGAATGTCCAATGTGGGAGGCAGAATAATAACTCCTTAAAGATGTCAACGCCCTACTCCCCAGACCTGTATTGTGTACATCAAAAGGACTTAGCATATATTATGAAGGATCTTGAGATGGGAATGTGTGGACCCAGTGTAGTCTGAGGTCCTTAGAGGAGGGATGTAGGGGGTCCATACAGGCAATGATGAATGCAGCACATGGATGGCCCTAAGCCTATCCTGTGGCTTCTAGAGAAGCCAGGAGAGCCAAGGAACTGATTGTCCCCCTGGAACCAAAGAAGGAGCCAATACCTTGATTTATAAAATTTGGAATCTGTGACTTCCAGAAGTACAAGAGAATCAGTATGTGTTGTTTGAAGCCACCCAGTTTGAGGTCATCTGTTACCATAGCCACAGGAAATGAATACACTGGGTATTAAGAGGAACTTAAAGCGATACATTCTGCAAGTTCAGCGTTTCCCTAGGGCAGAGGAAGGGACATTGGTCACCTAATCCATCCGTCTATGAGGAGACTGGCCCAGTCATCATGTCTGGCAGTCTGGACGAATGTAGGGAGAGCCCTCCTTCCTACAAGGAGAATGCTTGGGTCGGTGACATAATGGGCCCTGACTCATGGACACTGTCAACAGCTGCCATTTAGTTCAACCAGCTCAATTCGTAGATGGAGAAACTGAGGCCTAGGAATGGGAGGTAACCCGAGCAAAGTCACCAGCAATGGAGCTGCTTAGGCCTGGATGAAAAAAAAAAATGGCTCAGTTCCCAAGACAGGGGTAAGGGGTGGCACCCTGCAGAGACATGCCTGGGTTCCCAAACGAGGGTGTGGAGCTGGTGAGGGGCGGGGCCTACACCTTCGGCCAGGGTGGATCATTCCACTCTTGGGTCATCTCTGTGTGGGCCTCGGAGTCTCATGTGCCTCCCTCTTCTATCTTTTAATCGGGGTTTCAGTAGCCGTTCTGTTAACACGTGACCTTTAGAAGATGGTTGAAACTGTGATGTGCTGGGGACCAGGGCTCCTCTGCTCATCCCGCCCCGAGTCTGAAGTGCTTCCCGGAGTTTCCCTGTGCTTGGCCTGCCCCCTCTGCGGGGACGCCCATTTCCCTTTTATGGAAGGGACATTCTTCTGCGGTGAATATGAAACCTGGGATGTTTCATTTCTGTAGCTAAGCACAGGGAATCAGAATTGCTTCTGTGGTATGAACACTCCTGAACAAACCAGATTCCTAGTTTTGAGCAGAAAATATTCTCCATATAATGCTTTTTTTTAATTTCCAGTACTTAGGAGGTAGAGGCAGGCAAATCTCTTTGAGTTCCAGGCTAGCCTGGTCTACATAGTGAGTCCTTATTTAAAAAAAAAAAAAAAAGAAGAAGAAGAACCGAAAGATTGCAGGGTGGAAATTTTACGTCTTTAGACCAAACATATGTAATTCCATACATATAAGGTAATGAGCTGCACATGCATCAGGTCGGACTAAATTAGGGAGCCATGGCAGAAGGGGGTGAATTCTTATGAGTCAAGCAATAGGGAAACTTCCCAAGGAAACTTCAGGACCATGAAGGCCCCCCCCCCCCCCCCCCCCCAGTTACCAGCTCAAAGGCTGCAGTTTGCTTTGTTTCTTTTGCTTTATTTTTGAGATAGGGACTTGTCTTGCGGCCCAGGCTGGCCTCAGTCTTCAGTCCTTAACCCATGGCTGCTTCGGTTACAAGTGTGAGCCAGCATACCTGGCTCAAAGGCTGTGTTAAAATAAAGGTCTAAGCCCACCAGTTTGAGAAACTGCAAAGAATATAGAGGAAATGAGCAAACTTCAAGTTTGGATGTGGTATTGTTGCATGAGAATGAAAAAATGACCCACTTAATATATTTTTGATCAAAATGCAGAAAGAGGCTGGGTGGTGGTGGCGCACGCCTTTAATCCCAGCACTCGGGAGGCAGAGCCAGGCGGATCTCTGTGAGTTCGAGGCCAGCCTGGGCTACCAAGTGAGTCCCAGGAAAGGCGCAAAGCTACACAGAGAAACCCTGTCTCGAAAAACCAAATTTAAAAAAAAATGCAGAAAGAAAGGAGAGAGAAAGAGATAGAGATAGATAGAGAGGGAGGGAGCGAGCTGTACTCATGTTCTGAAGATAACTACTCTTGATGTTTGATTGACATCCTTTGATGTCTACATTTCTAGACCTTTTTTCTAATGTACAATGTATGTTCTTCTATGTTAAAATGGAATCCTATACTGCTTTATTCATGTAGCTGAACATGGGGGACATTTTCATTGTTAATATTCTTCTGCAACAATACTGTGTTATTAACATTATCCAGCTTGCCTCCCATAGGATTCTATGTCACCAACCTTGCAGTCTAGCTTGTTTCGTTCCTTTCACTAAATATGTTGTGTGTATGAGAGTTTTGTCTGCATGTATGTCCAAGTACCACATACATGCAGTACTCATGGAACTCAGAAGGGGGTGTTGGGACCCCCGGAACTGGCGTTACAGATGTTTGTGAGCCAGCATGTGGGTGTGAGGGAACTGAACCTGGGTCCTCTTACAAGAGCGGCTAGGGCTCTTAACTGCTGGGCCATTTCTTCAGCCCCTGTCAACTGGTCCTTGTTCTCACTTTTTACTGTTTTATTAAATTATAAGAATCGTTTTTGTAAAACAAAGAAAAAAGAAAAGGCTAGAGTAGGAGAAGAGCAGCTGTGGAAACGAGTTGGGTCTTGAAAATATCTGAAGACCTTCCCTTCCGTCCACAAACATCCAGTGCCTCCCGATGCATGGCTGTTGCCCTAAATGCTGCTTTTCTTAAATGCAAAATATCGAAAAGCTAATTGTTCTCCCCAGTAAATATCACTGCCTGACATCCGAATGTGACTGCCGCACTTTCCAGTTCCCTTCTTCCCTTTCATTGTTAGAAAACCTGCAAGCACTCTGCTGGAGAGATGGCTCAGTGGTTAAGAGCACTGGCTGCTCTTCCAGAGGACCTGGGTTCAATCCCCAGCAACCACATGGTGGCTTACAACTGTCTGTAACCCTTGTTCCAGGGGATCCAGCACCCTCCCAGATATATATATATATATATATATATATATATATATATATATATATATATATATATATATATGCAGGCAAACCAACAATGTACATAACATACACACACACACACACACACACACACACACACACACACACACACACACGAAGCTGGGCATAATACATGCTCGGAATCCCAGTGATGATTTGTTTCAAAAATCCAAACCAATAAAAATAAAACCCAGAAAACCTCCAGGAGGAAAGGGACTTGCTTCTTTTGTTAGTTGCTTCCCCTGGGGCTAAGAACAGTGCTAGGCACTCAATAAATATTTGTTGAATGGCTGAATACGTAATCTCTGGGTGCCAGTAACTGACTCATCGGCTTACCCAGTGGTGGGAATTAGGCTGAGACTGTGATACAATCAGCGCAGGCTGGTTAGAAACATTCCATTTCTTTTCTTCCCTGTCGTTGCACAGTCTGGGTTGAGAGCAGGCAAGCAGGTGCCCGGCTTGTCTGTGTAAGGTATGTGAACAGACACCATTTTTTTTTTTCTCCAGGGACAGTCACAGTGTTTATGTAAATGTGATGTCAACAGCTCTTGGCGTTGCCAGGTGTTAACCAAATTAGCCATGAACAGTGTTGGCGATTCTTTCGTGGGCAGGCAGTTGCCACTCCAGGGTCTAGGCTGTGGTTGGAACCAGGGCTGAAGCCTGAAGCTTGGGAGCCTGGAGGCTCTGCAGCCGCGAAAGTCACACAGTCCCAGGTTGGGAAGAAGTTCAAAGCCAGGTAGGCGCCTGGGGAAGAAATCAGGACAGACTCCAGGAGTGATGGGTCGATGGTAGTACATCGGGTTCCACTAGGAAAAGATAAATGTCTGGGCAGGGATTCTCCCGAGGCCCTAGTTTATCTTCCCCGATAAGAAAGAGGGCTGGCTCTTCCCTCCCAGGGACCAGCGGGTCTGTGAGAGGAAGGTCTGTTGCAGCCCCGACCTCAATGTTCTTCCATAGTCTAGCCTCCAAGAGCCCCCTTCCAGCAAGGGACACTTGCAGACGTGCAGGGGGCATTCTCTGTCAGACGCAGTGGAAAGGGGAGCAGGAAGGAACTTTGGAACCCAGAACAACATATACTGAGTGCAGTGACAGATGCCTGTAGCCTCAGCCACTTGGGAAGCTGAGGCAGGAGGATCACTTGAGCTCAAGGTTTTTTTTTTTTTTGTTTGTTTGTGTTTTGTTTTTTTGGAGACAGGATTTCTTTGTGTAGTTTTGGTGCCTGTCCTGGATCTTGCTTTGTAGACCAGGCTGGCCTCGAAGTCACAGAGATTTGCCTGGCTCTGCCTCCCGAGTGCTGGGATTAAAGTCATGCGCTACGGCCACCCAGCTGAGCTCAGGTTTTTTTTTAAACCTTTTTTTCTTTTTAGATTTATTCATTTGATTTTGTATATACTGGTGTTTTGCCTGCATGTATATTTGTGTACCGTGTGTGTCCTCGGAAGTCAGAAGAGGGCATCAGACCTTCTGTAACTGGGGTTGCAGATGATGGTGAACTACGATAAGGTGCTGAGAAGGGAACCCAGGTCCTCTGCAAGAGCAACAAGTGTTGGCTCTTAAACATGGAGCCAGCTCTCCACTCTGGCACTCAGGAGTTTGAGGCCACCTTGGGCATCCCAGTAAGACTCTTGTCTCTTAAAAACAACAACAAAATCGAACAGACACACCACAGAGTAAATTCATCACCTCCCGCTGCCGCCTTCCTGCTGGCTTATGGACAGCTGGAGTTTGCAGGCAGAAGTCTGACGGAGGAGCTGAGGTTGGAGAGTGAGCTTCTTGGAGTAGCGTGTAGATATTGTCAGTTCGAGAAGGTACTGAGGCTGCAATAAAGACAAGTAACGGAACTTTCCTTCAGGAAATACCCCATGCACACTGTCTGCGGCTTTCCTTCTCTTCTTCCTTTTTACTTGGGGGGGGGGGCGCCTCACTATGTTGTCCAAGCTGTCCTCCAACAATCCTGTTACCTCAGCTTCCCAAGTAGCTGAGACCAGGCCTGTGCCACCATACCAGGATTAGAAGTGGGCATATTGGTATTAAATTCAACCAATTGTCTGTCATTCACAATCTTGGAAGAGGAAGTACATTGTCTGGTCAAAGGCTCTGGCATTCTGTAGGTAGTCATTCATCCCGCCATGTTTATTGAGTGTCTAATCCATGCCAGGAACTATGATGAAAAAATATAATATATTGCCCCCCCCCCTCCCCCGGAGCTGAGGACCGAACCCAGGGCCTTGCACTTGCTAGGCAAGTGCTCTACCACTGAGCTAAATCCCCAACCCCGTGATATATTTCTTTAGCTAAGACATCTGGATATATTTTTAACTTATTTAGTTTTATGGATCTTTTGTATCCTCTTGCTGAAAAGGTCTTGACAACTTAATGGAAGTAAAAAAAAATTCCATGGATATTATGTCCTGTTTTCACTCAGAAAGCAGGTTTTTCTGAGCCAGTGTTTTACTGTGTATCCCAGGCTGGCCTTGAACTCACCGCAGTCTTCCTGCTGTAGTCTCTTAGGCATGCAGGCATCATCACCACGCTTGGCTAGGGAGCACTTTCTGAGCTCTCTGTCCATCGGCGTAATGACTGTCTTCTCTGTTCGAATATAAACTCTAGGGGAGGGGTGGGAGGAGGGCATATTTTAAAGTTGAGTGTCTTGGACCAGCAATCACTAAACTCATGGTATATGGTTGTCAGGTTTTCTTCTCTATATAAAACCGATTCTTGTCTGAGAGCCCAGGTTTGTTGGATTCTGTTTTTCCTGAGACAGTCTCATGTAGTCTAGGCTGTCTTTGAACTCACTAAGTAGCTGTGTAGCTGAAATGGCCTTGTACTTCTAATCTTCCTGTTTCTACTTTTTTTTTTAAGTAATTGATTTATTTTTATTTTATGTGCATTGGTGTTTTGCCTGTGTGAGGATCCCCTGGAACTGGAGTTATAGACAGTTGTGAGTTGCCATGTAGGTGCTGGGGATTGAACCCGGGTCCTCTGGAAGAGCATTCAGTGCTCTTACCTCTAAGCCATCTCTCGAGCCCCCTGGTTCTACTTCTTGAGTGCTGGGATTACAGGCACACACCACCATACCTTGTCTGCACAGTGCTGGTGATGGAGCCCAGACTTCACGACTTCACACATGCCAGGCAAGCACCCTACCAACTGAGATACATCTGCAACTCCAACAATTTATTTTTATAACAGTAAAAAAAATAATATTACTATTGTCTTTTTTTTTTTTTTGAGACAGAGTCTCTATGTAGTCCTGGCTGTCCTGGAACTTGCTATATAGACCAGGCTGGCTTTGAAATTACAGAGACCCACCTGCCTTTGCCCAAGTGCTGGGATTGAAGCCAGAGGTACTTCAGTCCTATGCTACTGCTGTCTCAAATGACAAGAGTGTAGATGCTAAAGGTCAGGTTTAAAATGTGAATGAAGGTCAAGGCCTGAGCTATGACCTGAATCCTGGCTCCTCTGCAACCTGGCACCAGCTCATGAAGCCTTTTATACAGTTGAAAATCTCTGTGTTAGTTTTCAGGATTTGGAACATTTTCCAGAAAGTTCTGTTAGTCTTGCATTAGAGTTATAACTACCTAACCATCAATTCATTCTTTTATTTTTTTCCCTAAGCATGTTAAATGAGTGTTTTCCAAGTGCCTGGTGCTATGGGGATATTACAATAACTAACATGCCCTTACCTTGCTAGAACTTAGCGGGTATTTTTTGGGTGGTGGTGGCAGGGGGTGGATATCTCTATGACTAAAAAGCAGTATTTAAATTTTTTTAGTATTTATTATTATTATTATTATTATTATTATTATTATTATTTATTTTTGAGACAGGGTCTCACTAGGTAGCCTTGACTGGCCTGGAACTCACTATATAGACCAGGCTGGCATCTACCTCTTAAATGTTGGAATTGAAGGTGTGCAACATCAGGCCTGGCAATACTTATTTAAAATAATTTTTATATGTGTGTGCACGTGTATGTCTGTGTGTGTGTGTGTGTGTGTGTGTGTGTGTGTGTGTTTGTGTGTGTGTATGCCTGCGCGCTCACGCGATACAAGTGCTGAGAACAGAACTCAGGTCCTCTGGAAGGGCAGTGTGTACTTCACCGGTGAGGCCTCCTTTAGCCCACACTGGTTATGTGTTTATTTGTGAGTGTTGTCATGGCACATATGTTGAGGTCAGAAGACAACCTGAGCAGTTAGTTCTTTCCCTCTACCATGTGGTACCCAGGGATCAAGTCAGGTGGTCATACACCATAGCCTAGCAACTTTACCAGCTCAGCCATCTTGTTGGGCCCCAAAGGCAGTGCTTGTAAGTTTTCTTTTAACTATGTGGCACTCTATTTGTGTTTTGGATATCAGGGAGGGCTCCCTGGAGGAGGAAGCTTGTGAATGAACCTAAAGAAGGTAGAGAGAAAGGTGGCAGACCTAGCTTCGGAGGTAGTCACAGTGCACAAGGTGGTAGGAGTTGATAAGATGGTACTTGAGAGGAAGGGGACTGTCTTCCGGGGGTGTGTCTTAGTTACTATTCTAGTGCTGTGAAGGGACACCATGACCAAGGAAACCTATAGAAGGAAGCATTTAACTAGGGCTTTGCTTATAATTTTAGAGGGCTAGTCATGATTATCGTGGTGGGAAGTATGGTGGTAGGCAGGCATGGCCTTGGACAGAGCTTGCATCCTGGTCTGCAGGCAGGAGGCGGAGAGGAAGAGTAAGACTGGGTTGGCCTGGGCCTTTGAAACCTCAACACACCTCCTCCAACAAGCCCACAACCCCCAGCTCTTCCTAAACGAAGTCCACCATCTGGGGAGCAAACATAGAATATATGAGCCTAGGGGCCATTCTCATTCAAACCGCCACAGGAGGACACAGTGGTCAGTCTGCTCAGACTCAGGTGACCTGCAGGATGCAGACTGCTGGGGTGGGTTGGAGCTGCTCTGTGGGCTCTGATCACCAGACTGTAGTTCACCTTCATGGCAAAAGTAACAAGGAGACAAGTCAAGCTTTGAAGCAGGGATGCTCTGGATGCAGTGGAATTTTAGTGATACTGTTCTGTTAGCTATGGAGAGACTGCTAGGGTGGAACAAGATGTCAGTCAAGGGAGGGGTGGGAAGTACAGGCAAATAGGAGGCTTTGGACTGCGGGGAATGCAGGAGAAAGAAGTGGGAGAGGAAGGGACTTGAGTTTATAAAGGGAAAGTCGCTGGAGCATGGTGATCATATGAGTGAATTGTAAGCCAGTGAGGGGGACCATTAAGGTAGATTTGATGAAGGCTTTGTGCTTCAATGACTAGAACACGGCACAGTTGACAAACATGTAAATCATTCTAGAAATTTCAGTTGAAACAAAAGGAAGATCTGTTGGGGTTTAGGCATGAGAGACAGGTGGATATATGAGGCAGATCATTAGCAACTGAGTATTCCTCACTTGACCTCCTCATCTGTACCCTTAAGGATTACCAAAAAAAAAACAAAACAAAAACAAAAAACAAAAACAAACAAACAAACAAAAAAACCAAAAACCCAAAAAAAACCCAAAACAACAAAACAGCAACACCACCAACACCAACACCAGCACCATACTGATTAAAGGGATATAGAAAAATTAGTTCTCTCTCTCTCTGTGTGTGCTTTGTTTTTTTAAGTCAGGTGTTCTTATGTAATGGTTTAGGCTGGCCTGGAACGTTCCCAGATTACAGGCATGCACCAGCAAATCCAGTGAGCCTTTGATTTTGAGGTGTCTTATTTATGTTTTCCAAGACAAGGTTTCTCTATATAACAGTCATGGCTGCCCTGGAACTTACTCTGTAGACCAGGCTGACCTCGAACTGAGAGATCTGTCTGCCTCTGCCTCCCGAGTGCTGGGATTAAAAGTGTGCACCACCACTGCCTGGTGAGGTGTCTTATTTACTTGCTTTATTAAATATGTTCCATCTCCTCAAAGTTTTTGTAGCAGTTTTTTATGCACTGTATTATTGTGCTGGCTAGTCTTACGTCAACTTGGCACACTAGATTTAGAGTTATCTGAAAGAAGGGAACCTCAATTGAGGAAATGCCTCCATAAGATCTGGCTGTAAGGCATTTTCTTAATTAGTGATCATTGCAGGAGGATCCTGGATTCTATAAGAAAGCAGGCTGAGAAAGTCAGGGGGGAGAAGCCAGTAAGCAGCACCCTTCCATGGCCTCTGCTTCAGCTCCTGCCTCCAGGCTCCTGTCCTGTTTGAGTTCGATGATGAACAATGGAATAAATAAACCCTTTCTTCCTCAATTTTCTTTTTGGTCATGGTGTTTCATCACAGCAATGGTGACCCTGACTACGACAATTAACTTTTTTGAATATGTGATGGGCCAAAACCCAGCATTCTCTCTGAGTATGGGCTTGGTCCCAGATCTCCCCTCCGGTAGCTGATTACCCTCTACTTGTTTGAGGGGTGGAACTTGATCTCTGTTTCTTGTATTTTGGAGTTTGTAGCAGGGAAGATGTTGTGGTATTTATGCATGTTCTCAGAGATTAAGCTTTCTGGCTCAGTACAAGAAATACCTTGTACTGGAACCTATGCAAATCGCTTTGGAATGCTTTATCAAGGTAGAAGGGTATGACAGTCCTCGCTTTTTCTACCCTTACAAAGCTGGTTGTATAACTCGTGCTTCCTTGAGACTGACTGGCATAGTGGAAGAAGGTGGGGTAGTTTGCTGACTCTGGCCCTATCCCAGCCCCTGGGCTAATGAGGAAGATCAGAGCAGGGCCTTTGACTTTTGAGAACTCTGCCAAGCTAAGCCCATTCATTAAGGTGGGAATGACACACAGATATTGACAAACACCAGTCCTAGGGCCAGAGCAAATGGGAGGGGCAGCAGCCTGGGAGATGATGTCAATGTTTTCTGAACGGCCTGGCTTGCCATTAGGTGACTCAGTTTCTTAGCACCTCAGCCAGGAGGCAGGACAGAAGCTGAAGGCTTTATCTTTTCCTCTTCCGGGTGGAATGTTCATGTCTTGGCACCGGGTCTAGAGGAAAGCCTTCGTTAATCACTTCCCTGCCTGAGATCTGATTAGACGGAGCACAGCTTCAAGCAGGAAAGCAGAGCTCCAGTCTGAGTTTCAAAGCTGTTTTTAGGCGGGCCTGGAGAGCAGACCTATGAGTCTTAGGTTACAATATAGAAAATAGAGCTAATGATTCCAACCTCATAGGTTGTTGAGGGTTAAAGGGTAGTGTATGCAAAGCACTTAGCAGCGTGGTCTAGCCCAGTAAATGGTGTTATGTTTCCCTTGTCAGCACAGCAGTGGATAATAGTATGGTTTCTGAGTTTGAATTCTTGCTGTAGTTGAGCGACCTTGGGGCAACTTCATCTTGCTGCTTCTTTGTACAATGAGGGTAACATGGAGGGACTGGTACATCTGCCAGAACAAGCCGCACAGTGAATTCATAATCATGTTTTAAAAACCCTATAGACTTCACAGTCTAGTTCAAGGTGCTTCCGACCCCACTAATCCTCCTCTGCTCCTCATCGATCTGGGTTCTCCTTAAAAATCCATCTTGTACCTTTTTTGCTTATACTAAAAAGTGCAACTGGGCTTCTTGGGCTCCCCTTGCGGTACGTCTTAGGCTATGTTGTGTCTCCAACCTGAGAGCTGAAATTAGAATCACACTGAGCATGAGACAGCAAAAGTCCCTAAAATTGTTCCTTTTACCATTTAAGTTCCCACTCTGCGGACAGTTGCACATCCTTCCTGGCTTCTTTTGGAGCCAGTACTCCTTTATGCCTGCTTCCCTTCTTACTCCGGGGGACTACTACCCTCGACCACAGCACAGTTTCCAAAAAAAACCGCAGAGGGCTAACACCCACCCCTTTGCAGGGGCGTGGCGGGGGGGGGCGCCTGCGCAGGACTGTGTCGCCGGTCTGACGTCAGCGCGCCGGGCCTGGGTCGGCCCCGTGTGACGCCGGCCCTCCCACAGCTCCTCCCCGCGCCCTCGCGTCTCTGCGCATGCTCCCGACTCCGCCCCCGTGCGTCACAGAATGGCCTCCGACACCCTGGGAGCCCCTGACGTGTCGGGGAGGAGCCCGGTGCGGGGGTACGCGGAGTGGAGCTCAGGGCTGCGGAAGGGAGCCGAGCTGAACGGCTGGGCGGGCCTGGCCAGGCCAGCGGAGCGGAGACGTCGGCCGAGCGGCGGCGAACATGCGCTTTTGACACGTTGGCGGTGAGCCCCGAGCGAGGCAGCCCCTGGGGTCGGGGCGGGCGGGCGGCGCCGAGGCCTGCCCCCGGGGAGCCCGCCCGCCCGCTCGCCCGTCGGTCGGCTGTGTCTCAGGCCCCGCCGGGCCGGGGTGGGCTTGGGTTCCGGGGCGGCCGGTCCGGAGACAACTGATCCAACCGCTCTAACTGCCCCCCTCCTGACTGTCGGAGGTGTGGCCCACCCGGGGCACCTGCAGGAGGGCGAGTCCTGGGCTTCCCGAGGAGGGACGGAGGCCGGGACGTGGCACCGGGGGCCGAGGCGCTGACGGCTCCGAGGAGTGGCCCTGTTGGGGTGGCCGCGGCGCGCCCAGCTTCTCGCTCCACCCACCCCGGATTCCCTTGAGCCGCCAGGGTGGTTAGGAGCCGGGCTGGATTTTGGTTTCCCAGCGCCCCTTCCGTGGGAGGCGAGAGCGGGAGCAGCCCGCGTTGGCAGCGACTGGCAGTCTCGTGACTGCCCGCCCCGAACTGCTAATCACCCGCTTTGGAGTTGGGGAAAGTATCACCAACCGGCTCCGGTCGCTTGGGCTCGCCTCTTGTTTTTCTCTGGGAAACGACGAGGTAACTAACCCCTTAAGTTGAAGGCGAGGGAGGGGTCTTTTCATTATTACGGTCCATTCCTGTAGCGTTTGTAAACATTTGCTGTTGGCACTTGTGACGGATTCTGTAAGTCACTCTTGGCTGGATGGGGAAATTGAGTCCAGATACAGGGGCAATTAAGTGATTTTTTTTTTTTACTTGGATTCCATCAACTAGAGAGAAGCTTATCTTGGATCAGAGTTTACCTTTCTAGGCTCAGGGGTCCGGTTTCTGTTTTGCTTTTCCTTCTTCAGCCAGAAAGAGGCCAGAAATTGGGCTTGTCAAAGATAATACCAGAAGTTAGGAGATGACTTCTTTATTTTCGAGTAAATTGATTAAAAAAAAAAAAAAACAACCATTCGGTTATTACAAAACTGTTACCTGAAGCTTGCTCCTGAGTGGCTGGTTATTAGTCTGACGAGTTATGTTGCTTTTACCGCACTTGAGATAGATGGGGCAGTGTCTGCCCAATGAGAGAGTTGATAGTGTAAATAAAACTCAGCATGATGAAGCCCAGAAGCCGAAGGACACTGAGTTGGGGGTGTCTCTTCAGAATTGTTGCTAAAATCTTTATTTAGACTAGGAATGCATTAGAACAAAAAAAACTTTTAGCCCCAGTTAGAGATGGACCTAATCTCAATAGAAGTTGCTAAATCTGCATTGGCTCTGTTTTGAATTAGATAAGTTGAAGTTGAATACAGAGCATTTGAAACAAAAATAAACCTGAATATGCTTTCATGAGACCAACAAAACTTATTTTCATTTGTATTTTAAACCAGGCTAAAATAAATCTGAGGACTGAGGAGTAAAGTTAAAATTGTTTCTAGGCACTTCGTAAGGGAGAAAAGTTTTGATAGGACCTACTCCATTCTGCACATGTTAATAATCTAACATGTAAAATAGTTTTTCTTAGTGCTGTACAGAGTGTCTTTGCCAGTAAGGTGTGTTGGGTAGGCTGTTTAAAATCCAAGTGAGTTAATTGTCAGTTGTTAGACATCTGAAAGTCATACAGAGTTGTGATAATGTCTGAGGTAAAAGTTGTAATTTTGAGGCTCAAACTCCAGGTGAGACATAGCATTAAGGAAAGATTGAGCGGAGCAGAGAATACTTGTCTGTCTGCATTGCAGCTTCAGAAGATTGTAGATGGGCTGTTTGAGCAGTTTTTTAAAGCAGGGAAAAATGTGGCATTGGCTAACTTTGTGCAGCCTTAACTTTCTCCACTTACATAATCTCAAAGGACAGTGAGCACATCTTCCCAGAGTAACTGGAGGCACACTCCACACAGTCTCTGCAGTCTGAAACAGTTTTGGTATATCTGCAGTGGTAGCACATTTTGTTATCTATTTATCTGTCTGTCTGTCTGTCTGTCTGTCAGTCTGTCTATTATTTTTGTTTTTTGACACAGGGTTTTTTTGTTTTGTTTTGTTTTTGCTTTTTTTTTTTTTTTTTTTTTTTTTAGGTTTATCAAGACAGGGTTTCACTGGGTAGCTTTGGAGCCTGTCCTGGATCTCGCTCTGTAGCCCAGGCTGGCCTCGAACTCACAGAGATCCGCCTGCCTCTCCTTCCCAAATGCTGGGAATAAAGGCGTGTGCCACCACTGCCTGGCCTCCATTTTGCTATTTCTAAAGGACCCGATTTTTGGAAGGATAAAGTTGATGAATAGGTGTAGTGGGTTAAAGCTGGGTACTGCCAGGCAGGAAGTGACCAACACAGAGTGTGACTGGAGGGCAGGAGCCCCTGCTTGGTTTTAAATCCAGCTCATAAAGCGTATTCCAGGAGAGAAGTTTCAGGGATCTTTTTGTAATGAAATGCTTTTGAGGAATCATATGTGTTTTTAAATTTGGAAGTCTGTTTACTCTGTGGTCTAACTTTAGTCCATTCCTGGCCTACTAGTTTCTTATAATTGAATTAACATTTATGCCATGTTCACTATGCACCAGACTCTGTTCCAAGTGGTGTACAAATAGTAATTCAAACTTAAAAACATACCTCATTTTTCTGTTTTATAGGTGAGGAAGTGAGATACTGAGTAGTAGGATAATCTCACGGTCACCCAGATAGCGTGTAGTTTGGCTCTGCGCTTTTAAGCACTTTGTATGCTAATATTCTGTCTTATTTTTCTTTGTAAAATTAAAATTTCTTTGTAAAATTTGTGTGTGTGTGTGTGTGAATGTGGGTAGCTGCAGAGGCCAGCAGACGAGCTAGAGGTACAGGGGGTCGTGAGCTTCTTGATGTGGTTGCTGGGTACCAAATTCTAGTCCTCTGCAAGAGCAGCAAGTGCTCTTAACCACTGAACCATCTCTTCAGCCCCCTCTGACTTGTTCTTTTAAAAATAGATATATTTATTGTATTTAATGCTGTTTAGGTGTGTGTCTGCATGTGGGTATGTTCATGTGAATGCAGTGCCCACAGAGGTCTTGATTCCCTGGAGCTGGAGCTGTAGATGGTTGTGAGCCACCTGATGTGGGTGCTGGGTCCTAACTCTGGCCCTCTGGAAGAACAGCAAGTACTCTTAATCACAGCCATCTCATTCCCAGAATTTTTTTTAAATTTTTTTTTTTTTTTTTGAAAAAGTCTCATGTAGCCTAGGCTGAGCCTCAAGCTTGCCATAGCCAAGGATGACCTTAAACTTCTGATCCTCCTGCCTCCACCTACTGAAGGCTGGGATTACAGATGTGCTGTACCCTACTGCTTTATGCAGTGCTGGGATTGAACCCAGGGCTTCCTATGTGCTATGCTAGGCAAGTACTTTACCAGCTGAGCTGCATCATAACTCTCCTCTGACATCAAGAGATTAGATGGTCTTTTTGGTCTCTTCGAGACAGGGTTTCTCTCTGTAGTTTTAGAGCCTGTTCTGGATCTCGCTTTGTAGACCAGGCTGGCCTCGAACTCACGGAGATCCGCCTGTCTCTGCCTCCCGATTGCTGGGATTAAAGGTATGCGCCACCACCATTTGGCTTTGATTAGATGTTCTTAATTTGGTTTGTTTTTGTTCTGGATTAAATTCTTTTTTTTTTTTAAACAGTGTCTTGGTGTGTAGCTCTGGCTGACACGAACTTTGTGTAATTGAGGCTGGCCTCAAATTTGTGTTCTTCCTGTCTCTCTGGGTCCTCTTACCTCTTCAGTGCTGGAATTACAAGCTTACACTTCCACACCAGGTCTAATGATGATCATTAAATAAAAGAATTAAAAAAAATACTAGCATAGGTAACAGCATATCTTGAAGGGCCAAAAATAAGCTGTGAGATGAGCTTGTTGATTAGAAAAATCATGGTGAACATTCAGTTCACCTAAGATTTATCAAGAAAATTGAGAAGCACATGTGGAGTAAAAGCATTAGAAATTTTGCTAGAATTATTTGATGCTGAAGTACTGGGACAAAGATGATAGAACAGCTAATACTATATTTTCAAGAAGCTGTGTGCAAAGACTACTTAAAACCTGCGTCTTCAGGATTGAATCCCAGCACTTAGGAGGCAGAGTCGAGGAAGGTGGATCTCTGAGTTTGAGGACAGCTTGTTTTACTCAGGCCAGCCAGGGCTATCTAGTGAGACCCTGTCTCAAAAAGCAAAACAAACACCTTGAAGACAAAGCCACAAAACAAACCTGTGTCATCAGGGGACACCGAGAGGAAAAGTTGGTGGTTGTATTAAGACTACATCCTTTTGGACTGGGGAGGTGCTTAGTTGGTAATGTGCTTGCAAGGACTGAGTTCAGTTCTCAGAACCTATGTGAAAAATCCTATGTGGTCATGGGAGCTTGTAATCTCAGTGTGCTGTGTGTGTGTGTGTGTGTGTGTGTGTGTGTGTGTGTGTGTGTGTGTGTGTGTGTGTGTGTATGCGCGCGTGCGCGCATACACATGCACAGAAAGAAGTGGACCATTGGTGCTTGCTGGCTAGCCAGTAGAGCCTAATAGGTAAATTTTAGTCAGTACCAAAACCAACAAACCAACAAACAAAACTCAAAAAGTAGATAGCATTCATGAGGAATGACATCTGAGCTTGTACTCTGGCCTCTACATACATGCACACAAAGGCATGCAAATCTGCTTATAAACATACCCCACCCCCACCCCCACATGAACATACACAGAAGGACACAAAAATAATATAAAGGAATATATAACTTTAGACAATGATTCTGGATTGTACATTTTAAAAGAGCTGCTGGAAAGATTTTGAAAGTTTTTACTAGCGAGAACTGATAATTGATGCAGGAGAATATGTTTAATTCTATTTGAGTAGCATGTAGTGTATTCATATATCAAACATTACGTGGTAGTCTATTGATATGTACAACTTTTTATGTTTTCTGTGTAACCTAAGGAACTAGGAAAATAGTATGTCCCTACTTAAGACCAAATGCTGGAGACAAATGCATAGTTTAGAACATACGCAGAAGTGTAAACAGTGTTCTTCCCCAGGGACCATTGCTGAGCTGAATGCTCTTCAAAGCAGTAGCCACCAGTAGGTCCCTTTATATTGTATATCAGAGTTCAAACAACAAAAACAACCTCTACACAGAAAAGTGAATGGGCAAGTGAATAAAATTTATAGATAAAACTGATTCGGACCTTATTTGTAGAAAGATTGGTTCCACATTCAAACACCATACATTAAAATAAATGTTAGCTGTCCAGAAAGGCATTAGTAGCCACTAGAAATGCCCATGAGGACACTGGTCCTTGGTACACACAATCAGCAATAATATCAAATGCTGCATAGTAACAGAAGTATAGAAAACTCAAAGAAAATGTCCCTGCTGGTGAATAAAAAGTCAGTACTCAAACGTAACACTGGTTCAAAGATACGTGTAATCTAAGAGCAGTGTACAGTATGGCAGAAAAAAGAGAGGCCTGAAATGGCTGCTGAATAGGCTAAAATATTCACCTGGGGAACAGCAATACTAGGATATTATTATCCGTGTCTACCAAGATCAGACAGGGTGTAAAATGGAGAACACAGACTTACTTATTAAACCCTGGAAGCAACATACAAAACTTAGAACACATTCAAGGATGAAAATAGAAAGTTCGTTGATGTCTAGGGTTAATGGACTTATCCCAGTTGTTTAAAAATAATATGTAATCTATTGAGTTAAAAAATATAGATTTGTGGGCTGGAGAGATGGTTTAGTGGTTAAGAGCACTGACTGTTCTTCCAGAGGACCTGGGTTCAGTTCCCAGCACCTACATGACAGCTTACAACCATCTGCAACTCCAGTTCCAGGGAATCTGATGTCCTCTCTGGTCTCTGTCCCCCCCCCCCCCACCATGGTACACAGACCAAAAAATCCATACACAGGAAATAAAAATAAATAAGGCTCTAACAAAGATGAAAGAGATTAGATTTGAAATCATAAGTTAAAGGCAATCTTAAATTGTCTCTCTTCCAGAGGTAGGTAGGTAGAGGTGTGTGTGTGTGTGTGTGTGTGTGTGTGTGTGTGTGTGTGTGTGAGAGAGAGAGAGAGAGAGAGAGAGAGAGAGAGAGAGAGAGAGCGCCAGCCCAAAGCATTCAGTTACAGCTTTGCTAATTGACAAAAGAGTAAGCACTTGTACTTTGCACATTTAAACAGCTTTCTAGTCATAGTACCTATTATGTGTGATTTTTTTTTCCCCCTCCTTATTTTTAGAGCCATCTCAGTATTTGAGTCACTCTGGGCTATTGGCCTAGGCTTTACCATGGGACTTCATTGCAGTCTTGGGTTGGAGCTGCTATGTTCTTCAGCCTGTGCCTTCCAGGTCATTTATTTCATATTTCATAATAAGGAAGATCTTATTTATAACTGAGGAACTAACTCGAGAGATTAGCCTTTAATTCTCTTCATTGGTTTCTTGTGGAAGATAGTGTCAGCAACACAGTGGGACTTTGCTCCTTATGCCATCTCTGGTCTTTGTAACATTCTAAAAATCCATAATTTATTGGCTTTTATATTAGAAACTGGACATTTGAGCTCCCCATTGACACATGGTTGCCAGTATTGAAATAATTAATCTAAATTTGGGGTCAGGGTTGGATTTATTTGTTTGTTTATTATAATAGGGATGAAACCCAGGGCCGTATACATGCTAGCTAAATGCTCTACCACTGACCTATATTCCCAGCTCTAGGGAATATTTGTTCTCATTTTCATTTTTTTTTCCCCCGACACAGGGTTTCTCTGTGTAGTTTAGGTGCCTGTCCTGGATCTTGCTCTGTAGACCAGGCTGGTCTCAAACTCACAGAGATCTGCCTGGCTCTGCCTCCTGAGTGCTGGGATTAAAGGTGTGGGTCACCACGCCCGGCCTTATTTTCATTTTCATGATTTCATGTATATGAGTGTTTTGCCTGCATGCAGCACTAACATGCCTGGTACCCACAGAGACCAGAAGGAGGGCATTAAACCCCCTGGGACTGGAATCCTGGATGGTTGTGAGCTGCCATGTCGGTGCTAGGAATTGAACCCTGGTCCTCTGGAAGAGCAGCAAATGCTCTTAACTGTGGAGTGCTCTCTCTGGCCCTTGTTATATAGATTCAAATTTATCACAGTTTTTGGGACACTTTGGGAAAAGATCTTATGTACTGCATTAGAGGAGACAGGGATTGTTGCTTTAACTCTAGGTGCTACCACACATTTCCTGTAATTTTTGTCTTCATCTGGATTGTTAGGTTACCTAAGGAGACGTCAGTATTAACCCTGAGGAGTTTCTAACACCACAGGGCGATGCCTGTACCATAAATAATGAGTGCCTCTGACTGCTGAAGAGCCAGCCCCTCCTTATCCATAGACTACCAGAAGTCAGCCAGGGACCTATATTTGGGCAAATGAAGTGGGAATTTCTGGAACCTTGACAAAGGGACAGAATTAGAGAACCAATCAGTATTTATCAGTCAGTACACATACTTGAAATAGCCACCTAGTTTAGTCCACACCTTTATTAGATGAAACAAACAACTGAAGCCCTAAGATAGTAGGCAGTTTGTATAAGTAATTTAATGGCCGAATTGGAACCCTAGAACTCAGCCTCAGCAGGACTCCCAGCCATGTGTGGTTCTCAGATTAAAGTACTCTCATGCTCTAAAGACATCTCTAAGAATAAAGTGATACAGACAGATCTGTGCTAGTATAGGTGTAATCAGATTAGAGGATAGTGTAGTTGGTCAATAAATACATAAATAATTAGTGCTTAGTAATATCTTGTTAGTATTCGGTAAATGATTGGCGTATTAGGTGCCTTCTCTTAGCAATCTGTTGTACTCAGTGCCGTGAAGGAGTACAAGGTGTGCCAAGAATCTAGCCTTTGAAATGACTTTCAGGGTGATTGGCAGTTTAAGATACCTGGAAGATTTACTAATTAGATGTCAAGATACTAATAGATGATATGATTAGCAAAGACTTGGTTTAGGAAAAATTGGCACTGTGCATCAAAAGAATTAAACTTAGCATATAAAGTTATTTTTAGTTTTATTCCCACTAAACATCATTCTCATGCATTTGGAGTTCTGTAGGTGCTGTGGTCTGTGATTGGGTTATTGCTAAGCATCTAAGTGAACTGTTTAGATGAGCTCTGAGTTCTCTGCATTTCTAAGGCTTGTAGTTTGTTTTGGATTGTTCTTCAGTCTCTCCCCCACCCCCCCAGACAGGGTTTCTCTGTGTAGCTTTGTGCCTTTCCTGGATCTTGCTCTGTAGACCAGGCTGGCCTTGAACTCACAAAGATCCTCCTGGCTCTGCCTGTTCTTCAGTCCTTACTGGCTGGCGCACATTGTGGTTTAATTCAGTAGACATTACTGTGTATCTGCTATGTGGATGTGGTGCTGGGACAGAAGTAAAGAGGGGATTGTGGGAAAGATGTGGCAGGAATCTGGAATGGGCCAGTCATCTTGGTGTTTTTAATTTGTACTATGATCATTTGGGAATTTTAGGTAGTTGAAATGGCAAGAACAACTAACTAGGTCCCTCCTTCTGTGAATACCTTGGGGAAAACTGAGACGAAGATGATTCAGTTGGAGATGAGTGGACCTTTGGAGTAAAGTTGGATTGAGGGATGACTGAGGATGTTTCAGAAGTGTGATTTGAGAATGTGGGTCTTGCCTGATGTAGAGTTTCACTTGGCATGAAGGTTCTCAGCAGCTTTCTTCCCCTCCTCCTTCTCTCTTCCCTCTTTTCTCTCCCTCTCCACTTCGTTTTGAGACAGGGTCTCATGTAACCCAGGCTGGCTTTGAACTTTCTGTGTAGCTAAGGATGACCTCCTGCTTCCAGTTCTCAGTGCTGAGATTTCAGGTGTTGCCAGAGGTCAAACCCTAGGCAAGCACTTGAATAGCCGGGTCACACCCCTTTTATCCCCAGGGAAGCGTGGGGAGTGGCAGATTCTCTGATACTTGTTTGTTTCTGTTACTGGATTCCCTGAAGACCAGTTGGCCATACACTAACTGCTGGACTTGTAGGGTAATTCTGTGGTTAAATTATCTAGAACCCAGTGCTGTAGCTGAAAATGCCTCATTCCCTCTGATCCTGCTGATGTCATCTGCTGTCATGACCTCATCCACAATGTTGGTTGTCCTGAGTGAGGTAGGATGTGTGCTCATGTTTTAGAAAGTTCTGGCCACTCCTAGAACCTTGGAAACTACCAATTGCAGTATTATGCTTTCACTCACATCCTGGGTTCTTTGTCTTTAATGTCACAGGCTTTCTTGACCATGGATGGTGAAGATATACCAGATTTTTCAAGTTTAAAGGAAGAAACTGCTTATTGGAAGGAACTTTCCTTGAAGTATAAGCAAAGGTACTGTTGAAAAACTGTTAAAATAGGGGTGGGATTTGGAATATGCCATGCATAGCTTGCCCATGTTTTTTTCTTTTGGAGTACAAGGCTAAATTTAGAGCTTCAGATTTAGGATTGTGATTCCATAGTCAAACAATGTTTGTATTTAAATAGTATAAAACTACCACCAATTCAAACTAAAATGGCAGGAAGCTATGATTTCTTCTGATTGCCTGCCTCCTGTGACTTGTCACTGGGCTGTCTTTGGCCTTCTGTGTGTACTGGTACTCCCTCATCATTTGCTCATTTGAGATGCTTAAAACAGCCTTTAGTCTTTCCAGGCATGCATTATTAGTGTTGGGAGGCAGCTGAACTTCCAAGATATAGAGCATGTTATAAAATTGCTTTTATAAAATAATGTTTTATTTAGTTGGGAAGAAAATAGCTCTTTGGCCTCAAAACTTAATCTTAAATTTATATTATTTAATGAATCTTTCTTATATATATTTTTGAGATTTATTTGTTTTTATTTTATGTGTATGTATGTTTTGCCTGGATGTATGTCTGCACTATGTGCATGCCTGGTGACCATACAGACCAGAAGAGGGTGTTATATCCCCTGGGATGGAGTTAAAGATGATTGTGAGCTGCCATTTAGAAGCTAGGAATTGGAATCTAGTCCTCTGGAAGAGCAGCCAGTGCTCTTAACCACTGAGCCTTCTCTCCAGCTTTAAATCTTACTAAAACAATTAGACATTTTCCTCTCTTGATTGGCAGAGTTAACTAAGCTTTATCAGATCCCATTGTTCTTTCCTATGGTTGTAACAGGCCAAGGGGATGAAGATGCTCTGTGTCCAGCAGAGATTCTTCATTTGTTCTAATGTTACAGATTCCTCCAGAGGCAAGAAAGCCTGTAAACCCTTTCTTAAAATACGTTTAAATGCAGAAAATTAAGTAATGCCATTATAGAGCAAGCTAGTTACTGAAAACGTTATCTAAATGTTAAGCTAGTTTGTAGTATTAAGATAATGTATTAGTGCATTGAGTAAAAAAGATGGAGAAGCATAGTAAACTGCCCAGTTCTGAATTAGTGATAGGAGTGAGTGATGCTTAGATCTGCACCAGCCATTGTGGTTTGAGAGAATGTGTTGATGTCTGTTGACTAGAATTGAAACTAATGCCCAATTGAAGTTACTTAGTACAATACACACCCCTCCTCTTTCAGTTTATGGAGGAAGAAGCTTGCGAATCTGAGTTATGTAAATACTGCAATTACTGATTTATGTAGGTTTTTTGGGGGAGGGCGTATAACTACTTTTTACTGAATCCTGAATATATGTGGAGCAAGAAGTATAAGACATTTTCTTTACTGTTTCATATTTTATGAGAACATTAATTTTCAGTTAGAAATGACTGAATTGACATGTTGTATGAGAGGACTCAACTATTAACGTGTCTTTCCCACTTTGCATCTGCTTAGCTTCCAGGAAGCTCGGGATGAGCTAGTTGAATTCCAGGAAGGAAGCAGAGAATTAGAAGCAGAGTTGGAGGCACAGTTAGTACAGGCTGAGCAGAGAAACAGAGACCTGCAAGCTGATAACCAAAGACTGAAATACGAAGTGGAGGCACTAAAGGTACCGTGCAGAAGCTGCTTCCCTGGCTGTGCAGTTCTGTCCAGTGGACTGGCTTTCTTCAGATGAGAATGGAGGGCCAGCCGGGTGGCTTGGTGGGACAGGCACTTGTCACTCACCCGACAACCCCACGGGGTGGGAGAAGAGAAACTTTTCCTTCAGGTTGTTTCTGATCTTTACACGTGTGCGAAAGTGTACACATGCATGAAACTTAGTAATATTTAAAAAATGAGAAATGTATTGTTCAGTAGTACTGAAAGAAGCAAGCAACCAAAAAATACATATTTTTAAAAAGCCCAAGATAGACTTTTGAATTTTTTTAAAAAATAGAACCAAGAGGTGGTTCAGAGTTTAGAGTTCTCCTAGGAATGTTATGGCTGTCAGTTTTCTGCCTGTCATGGTCCTCACTATATTTTAGTTCCTGTATTTTCTAATGCTTCCTGATTATTTGTTTAGACAAATTGCTTGCCTTGTGTATTACCTTAAAATGATATTTATGACATGCACATTCCTTTTTTTTTTTTTTTTTGTATTGTTCCTCTTGAGTTTTGGGATTTAATTTGGGTTAGAAATTTTCCTTCAAAAAGGAGTTGTCAGGCCTTGGGGATGGGGTTTAGTGGTTGGTAGACTGCTTGTCTGGCATGTGCATGCCCTGAGTTCAGTTCTTCTCTTCATCAACTGCCTTAGAGGCTTAATAGAGTATCCCTCTTTCCCCCCTTGTTTTTTTTTTCCCTCAAGACAGGGTTTCCCTGTGTAGCCCTGATTGTCCTGGAACCTGCTCTGTAGCCCAGGCTGGTCTCAAACTCACAGAGATTCCCCCTGCCTCTGCCTCCTGAGTGCCAAGATGAAAGGCATGCGCCACCACTACCCCACTGTATTTCTTTTTTTAAAATAGAATATCTTTTTTATTCTTTGACCATTTCACATAAACAATGTATTATGATCACATCCACCACCAGCTTCCCTCTCCTGTCGCTCAGCTGCTCTCAACATGTTCTCTACCCCTTTCTTGTCCCTTTCCCCCCTGTAACCCACGGAGTGTAGTTGGTTCTGCCTGTTGTAATGCTAACTGATCTTGTTACCTTGCTCTTACATAGGTCTTATGGAACCCTAGCTGCAGTGATTGCAAGGGTCATGTTGTCCTGAAGACAGCCTTTTCAACATTTTCCAGAACTCCTTCTCACCTTTCAGCTCTTACATTCTTTGCACCACCTCTTCTGTGGTGTCCCCTGAGCCTCGGTGGTGGGGTAGGATGATGGTGTTGTTAGAGATGTCCTATTTAGGGCTGAGCATTCACTAGTCTGTTTCTTTGGCTAGTGTTGAAGGCAGTACTAATCTATGGGTATAAACAGATAGATGTATTGTTTAGCAAAAAAGCTATAAATAGGTTCCTTACTAGGGCCTGTGACCTTTTGTCCAGGTTTATAATGCAGGCATGACTTCTCTACCATGAGGTAGGCTTCAATACAATCCAAAAGTGGTTGATTACTCCTCTAACCTTCCTGCTGTTACTGCATCAGTGGGCACATCTGGTCTGGCAGGCCAGTACTGTTGCATGTGGGGCGCTCTGCTGGGTAATACCAGCAGCCTGTATGGCAGCTTCTAGCACTGTGAAAGCTGGTCAGCAGAGAGGAAGCTTTCAGTGCAGTTCCAGCTTGACTTCTCTATGTCCTGTAACCAGCATGTGCTATGTCTTCAGTAGTAGTTCATTTTATTTTTTATTTTATTTTACTTTTTGAGACAAGATTTTTCTGTATAACCTTGGCTATCCTGGAACTCCCTCTGTAGACCAGGCTGGCCTTGAACTCAGAGATCTGCTGCCTCTGCCTCCCAAGTGCTGGGGTTATAGGCATGTGCCACCACTGCCCTGGCTAGTAAGTAGTGCAGTAGGAGTAAGATCAGTGGCCAAATATGGTTTGAAGGCATCTTAGGTCCTTGAGAATATTTGTTTGGTTGTACTCATCTGCAGACCTAGAGGTTACCCAATCAAGTTTATGTTTCCTTTTTAAAGATTTAATTTTAAAATACATGTCTCTGTGGCTATACCTGTGAGTACAGTCCCCATGGAGGTTAAAAAAGAGCATTGGCTCTCTTAGAGCTAGAATTACATGTGGTTAGGAGCCGCTTGACATGCGTACTGGGAATCAAACTCTGGTCCTTTGCAAGAGCATCACTTCACTTCAGAGTCCTCTCCAGCTCCCAGGGTTAGATTTCTGAGGCAAGGTTTCTATTTTTTTGAGACAGGGTTTCTCTGTGTAGTTTTCGTGCCTGTCCTAGATCTCACGCTGTAGACCAGGCTGGCCTGGAACTCACAGAGAACCTCCTGCCTCTGCCTCCCGAGTGCTGGGATTAAAGGTGTGCACCACTGCCACCCAGCGGTTTCTATTATTTTACTCCTCAGAAAGATTTTTTTTTTTTCCTGAGAGAGAATGGTTATTATGTAAGTTTTTCATGAATTAAAGACATTTAGAATGGTTCTGTCCGTGTAGTTTTAAAAATATTGCCAAAAGGAGGTGTGTGCTATCAACTCAGATTGTGGTGAAGTCCTTTGATTTTTTTTCTCCTTTGATTAGGGAAATTCTTTTATTAATAGACGATTCTATATTAATGGTGCGTCTTTCTCTGCACCTCTTCTTTCAGGAGAAACTGGAGCATCAGTATGCACAGAGCTACAAGCAGGTCTCAGTGTTAGAAGATGACTTGAGTCAGACCCGGGCCATTAAGGAGCAACTGCACAAGTATGTGAGAGAGCTGGAGCAGGCCAATGATGACCTGGAGCGAGCAAAAAGGTACAGGACCCTGTGCATTGCATGAGGACAACCATCGTCAGCTCAGGCTCCCCCTGGACCTTAGGAACCCAGTTTCCCACTCGGTATCTTGTGTCATGTCTCATTGAATTGAAAGGAACCAAAAAAAATAAACCAAACTAAAACCGCAAGCCAGGCTTGGTAGTGCACACTTATAATCCCAGCACACGGGAGACTGAGGCAGGCGGATCTCTTGAGTTTGAGGCCATCCTGGTGTACATAGCAAGTTACAGACCAGCTCCAAAACAAATCTCCCTAAAACCTTTATCTTCCTAAATAAAGAACTTCACGTGCTTTCGCCATCCTCTTGTCTCTGTTCTTCATAGTGCTGGGGTTACAGGCACATACAGTATCATGCCCAGTTTGGTATGTGGGTGCTGGGAGCTGAACTCAGGTGCTCATTGCTGTGCTGCAAGTACTCTATTATTTTATTTTATTCGAGATGGTGTAACAGTCCAGGCTGTCCTGGAATTCACTCTGTAGACCAGGCTGGCCTTGAACTCACAGAGATCTACCTGCCTCTGCCTCCCAAGTGCTGGGACAAAAGGTGTGTGCCACAGCTGAGTATGGTTTGTGCCTGTAATCTCAGTACTTGGAGACCGAGGTAGGAGGATTTCTGTGAGTTTGAGGTCAGCCTAGACTAAAGATCCTGACTCAAAACATCAAAAAGCAAAGCAGGGGTGCGCCTCAGGCATCCTTTCTTCCTTGTGTGTTCTCATTACCGAACTCCTGTTCTGTAGGCCTGTGCATCTTAAGCTTGGATTCAGTAGTTATAGTCACACTTTCACTCTCTTTAATATTGACCAATGGATCCTTTAATCACTGCTTTCATCCCACAGTGGCTTGTTGTTATAATCAGGTTTTTATGTCTCTGTATTGTTTTTTTTTTGGGTTTCTCTGTGTAGTTTTGGTGCCTATCTTGGATCTCGTTCTGTAGACCAAGCTGGCCTCAGACTCTCAGACATCCGCCTGGCTCTGCCTCCTGAGTGCTGGGATTAAAGGCGTGTGCCACCACCAACCACCTGGCTGTTTCTTAACTGTTCTAAACCAACATTCTAAACCTAACTATTACATTATAATTATTGCCTAGTACTTTTTTTTCTTTTTGTTTTAGTGATTTATCTATTATGTTTGCAGTATTCTGTCTGCATCCATGTGTGCTTGTACACCAGAAGAGGGCACCAGATCTCATTATAGATGGTTGTGAGCCACTATGTGCTTGCTGGGAATTGAACTCAGGAATGAACTGAGCAGCAAGTGCTCTTAACCTCTGAGCCATCTCTCCAGCGCCAAGCCTAGTACTTTTTCTTTAGTATTGACTCTTGATTGACATGATACTATTCACTGTCCTTGGAGCTGATCCCTCAGAACTTCTACTATAATAAATACTAAAAAAATAAATCCAGTAAGAAGGATGTCCAAGCTGCTCCAGAGCAGCTATAACACCTGTGGGAAATGGGGAGCCTTTTTACAAATTGGAGCTGAGTCTGCAAAGAAGGAAAGTCACTAGGCAGAGAGACAGTGCAGAGGCTGAGAGGCAAGAAGGTGTTTGAAGAACTCCATTAATAGGCTGCTTTGATTGGCAGGTCTAGTGACAGCTGAAGGGTGTAGGAATTGAAGGTGCTTGGGGCCAGGTTGTGACTGACTCTGTGTGCTGTGCTTGAGAGTCTCTTTATTTCTTTGAAAAAAAAAAAAAAAATCTGAACTTGAGTTGAGAAGGCAATACTGAGAAGTTTAAGTAAGGAGGAGATGTAAAACCATTAGGCAGTAATCCAGATGAGAAAAAAGAATTAAGGCAGGAGAGGGGAGACTGTTGGGGACCAAAGACTAAAGAAGAAACACTTTGGAGAGACATTTTGGCAGCTGACTAACTGATAAGATTGGAATCGCATTCTGAGTTCTAACTTGAGGTTGGGGAATTTTATTTCTGTAGTAGATAGCGGGGAATGGGAGGCCACAGGATAGGTGCATACTAATTTTTGTTGAATGGAGTGAGATCATCCTCCAAATTGGGTCAGGCTGACTGGGTCAGGAACAGCAGGAGATAAACTGACTGCTTCCCTTTGTGCTAGCTGTTTGTACATGTTGTTTAATTCATGGGCTTTTACATTTTTTTTAAAGGGCAACAATAGTGTCACTGGAAGACTTTGAACAAAGGCTAAATCAGGCCATTGAGCGAAATGCATTTTTAGAAAGTGAACTTGATGAAAAGGAATCTTTGTTGGTCTCAGTACAAAGGCTAAAGGATGAAGCAAGAGGTAAGTGTTAGAACTTAGCAAGTATTTATCCATTGCCTTGTCCATGAGCCCGGGAGGGTGATCTGCTGGGGAGTTAAACCCAGGGCCTTGAGCATGCTGGGTAAGCACTCTGCTTCTGAGCTATGTCTCAGCCCTTAATTTCTAGGAAGCTCTAGTTTTACATGCATTTACGTGCCTTTTAATCACTGTGCAAATTGCTTTTTTTTTTTTTTTTTTTTGGTTTTTCAAGACAGGGTTTCTCTGTGTAGCTTTGCGCCTTTCCTGGAGCTCACTTGGTAGTCCAGGCTGGCCTCGAACTCACAGAGATCCACCTGGCTCTGCCTCCCGAGTGCTGGGATTAAAGGCGTGCGCCACCACCGCCCGGCGCAAATTGCTTTTAACTTGGTAATTTCTTTCACACCCATACATCAATGCTAAGAAGTAGGTATGACCTCCATATTTTAGATGAGAAAAGTGAGACAGAGTTGGAGTTTTTCCAACATAGTACTGCCTTCCGTTGGGATTTTTTTTCTTTACTGATTCTTTTTAAATATCTTCACGTTATCTACATAGAACCATGTATGTGTTGTATATGTTGCTGTTTATACATGTAGCTAGTACACGCTTTAAGACTTCTGTCTCTCCTTAGAAGCACAGTAAAAATCAGAATATTAGAAAAGCCCACTCACAGTGTGACATATTTGGTTCAGTTTTTTATGATGGACATGAGATATCCTTATATTTTTCTCTATATAACTCCTGACTACTTCCTGTGAGCAGACCAGTGAACATACACATTCCCTTTCTTCTGTTTATATAGGCAATATACATGCTATCACAAGTTTGTTTTTTTTTTTAATTTTATTTTATGTGCATTGGTGTATGTCTGTGTGAGGGTGTCGGATCCCCTAGAACAGGAGTTATAGACAGTTGTGAGCTGCCATGTGGGTTCTGGGAATGAACCCTCTGGAAGAGCAGCCGGTGCTCTTAACCGCTGACCATCTCTCCAGTCCTCGCCATCACAAGTTTTTAAAACAGGTTTTGAGTTTGGAGAGATGGCTCAGCAGTTAGGAGCATTTACTGTTCTTTCTCTTATTTCCTTTATAATAGTCTGAATGTCATTGTGCATCTGGGGAGAGAGGAAGTTTTAAAGGAAGTATGTTTTAACTATATGTAATCTCTTACAGATTTTCAGTGCCTTTTTATTTTTTTCCTGAGTGGGATGACATTTGAAAAATTTTTTTTTTATTAGAATTTAAATTTTTTTTTTTTAATTTTTGTGTAGGGCTATTTTGTGTGTAAGGGTGTTTTGGCTGCATGTATGTGTACTACCTGCATGCTGGGTGTCCCCAGGAACTAGAAGAGAACATCAGATCTCTAGAACTGGAGTTTTAGATGGGTGTGAGCCCCCATGTGGGTGCTGGGAATCAGACCTCAGTCTTTTGGAAGAGCAGTGAGTGTTCTTTTAACTGCTGAGCCACCTCTCCAGCCCCTGAAGAACTACCTATTTTAGTGTATGTAATATCTATACAAATAGTAACTTGGTACTGTTTGTTAATAGCTTTTTTGTCTTGTGGTGCTAGCAATGAAGCCATGGCCTTGTGCATGGTGGGCATCACTGCCCACGTGCTCCAGCCCCAGGCTCGCTCAGTGCTTCTTGGTTCGTTGGTTTGAGGAGGTGTCCTAATGCCTGCTGGACAAGTGCTCTATCCCTGAGCTGCAGTCCCAGCCCCTTACTTATTTTTAATTGTGGTAAAAACACAGAAAATTACATTGAACAGCTTACCTATTTTGTTTTTTGAGACAGGGTCTTACTGTAAAGTAAAGCCCTGACTGGCCTGAATATCACTATGTAGACCATAGTGGCCTCCAACCCACAGAGGTCTGCTTACCTCTGTCCTCTTGAGTTTGGAGATTAAAAGTGTGTGCTAACTGATTTTTTTAATTTTTATTTTATTTATTTATTTATTTTTGGTTTTTTGAGACAAGGTTTTTCTGTTGCCCTGGCTGTCTTGGAGCTTGCTCTGTAGACCAGGCTGGCCTCAAACTCACAGAGATCCCCGCCTGTCTCTGCCTCCCAGTACTCTCTGCCTCCCAAGTGCTGGGATTAAAGGCTTGCGCCACCACCCGGTCTAGAAAACTTTTTTTACTTCATTGGTTTTTGTAGTAGTCTTGAAACTACCATTTCAAAATTTGATATATGTACACATATATGCAAATGAGTTGGTTAGGAGTATTTTGTGTTATTTAGTTTTACTATGAGTTTTATTTTGTGCCCTGCTCTAATTTTTTAAATCGTTTGTTCGTTTGTTCATTCATTCATTCATTCATTCATTCATTCATTCATTCATTCATTCATTCATATATTCACATGAGTGTATGTGTATGTAACTTTTGTGCAGGTGCCTGCAGAGGCCGGAAGGAGGATATCAGATCCCCTGGAGGTAGAATTACAGGCAGTTGTGAACCGACTGACAAGGGTTGGGAACTGAACTTGTCCCATGGAAAAGCCACCTCTCCAGCCTCCTTGCTTTTGGCCATAATACTGTTTGTTCTCTGAGGTTATAGCATTAAATTTTTTTTTCCCCCAAGACAGTGTTTCTCCGCAGTTTTGGTGCCTGTCCTGGATCTCACTCTATAGACCAGGCTGGCCTCGAACTCACAGATCTACCTGGCTCTGCCTCTGGAGTGCTTGGATTAAAGGCATGTGCCACCACCACCCAGCCTGCCCCACGTTTTTAAGTTCTAAGAGATTATTTAAATTGTAGAGCTCATATCTTCGTTCTTGAGATGAAAATTTTTAGATAGAAAGTTTGTTTTGTGAAGTACTAACTTAGGAAGAATATCTTTATGTTTTGGTTGGGACTTTGCAGGAAATATTTGCTGCCTCTAGTGAGGATTCCTGCTTTTGTTTGCAACATTTTGCAGATTTAAGGCAAGAGCTAGCAGTCCGGGAACGACAACAGGAAGTGACCCGAAAATCTGCTCCCAGCTCTCCGACTCTGGACTGTGAGAAGATGGATTCTGCTGTCCAAGCTTCACTCTCCTTGCCTGCAACACCTGTTGGGAAAGGAACAGAAAACAGTTTTCCTTCACCAAAAGGTTTGTATTTTCTCCTTGAGGTCATGTTAGAGGTCAGTTTCAATGCATTTGCTGATGGGGCAGGAGCTGCTACAGTTTCAGTTACTCTAGTGTCCATGAAGCAAAGGAAGGATTCTTTTCTTTTCTAATTTTTTTGGGACAGGGTTTCTCTGTGTAGTTTTGGTCCCTGTCCTGGATCTTGCTCTGTAGACCAGGCTGGCCTCGAACTCACAGAAATCCACAAGTGCTGGGATTAAAGGCGTGCACCACCACCACCACCACCACCACCACCACCACCACCACCACCACCACCACCACCACCACCACCCAGCTTCATACTAAGGTTTTTGATCATACCTAAATATAATTTTATTTCTTGCTCTTGTCTCTTAGTATGTCAGGGAAAACCATGGGCTTTACACACAGATGTGAAGAGACTCTGTGAGTTACTGTTCAGATTGATGGAAGGTTGACTCAGATAGAACTTTCTGTTTGATGCGTTATGACCTGCCCACAAAAAATACTCAGGGGGCTAATGAAATTCATCTAGTACATTTGTTAAATCCACATAAGGAGGTAAACCATTTTGTAGCCAGGCTTAGAACCTTGAAGTGCAATCCCAGTGCCTTTTAATTCCAGTGTAGGTAGTTTGCAGTTCATATCTCAGCTTTCTCCACTCCCCCACGGTTCCTTCACCCTCAACTGAAGCTATCTGTCCTGATCTTAAAATCCAGACTTTTATCCTCTAGAGTGATAGGAGAAGGTTCTCTTGGCTATTAGAACAGTAAGTTTTCTGTATTTGTGCTGCTCAACTAGCTACATGTGACTCTTAAAATTTATATTAATTTAAATGAGTGGTGAAATTCAATTTTCTTGCATTAGTCACATTTCAAGTCATCATTGAGAGCATTATGCTGATTACTGGTTTGGTGCAGTCTGTCTGTCTGTCTTTTCTTTTTTAAAAAGATTTATTTATTTATTATGTATACAGCATGTATGACAGCAGTCCAGAAGAGGGCACCAGATCTCATTACAGATGGTTGTGAGCCACCATGTGGTTGCTGGGAATTGAACTCAGGACCTCTGGAAGAGCAGTCAGTGCTTTTAACCTCTGAACCATCTCTCCAGCACTATCTTTTCTTTTTGTTTGTTTTGAGACAGGGCTTCTCTGTTTAGCCTTGGCTGTCCTAGAATTTGCTCTGTAGATCAGGCTGACTTTAAACTCAGAGATAGATCCACTTGCTTTTACTGCACCCCGTTTGACGTAGTATTCTTTTATTTTTTTTAATTGCAAATAGTTTTTTTTTTTTTTTTAAATACAGTGTATTATGATCATGGTGTTCCCAAATCTGTTCCCAGATCCTCCCACCCCCAAGTCCACACCTTCTCTCTGTCCCTCTCTGTCTCTGTCTCTGTCTCTCTCTCTCTTATTAAAAAAAAAATAAATTAACAAAGCACAAACAAGAATAAAATAAAACTAACAAGCTAACAAGAAAAGAAACAGAGTGAGAAACATGCATACGGAGACACAGAGACACAGAGGCAGACAGACACACACACACACACACACACACACCAGCCCATAAAACACAAAAGCAGAAGCCATAATGTCCAAGCAAAACACCAGTAAAGTTAAACAAAAAAAACAAAACAACAACAAAAAAAAAACAAAGCAATATGAGACAATAAAAATCTCCAAAAATACCTTTGAGTTTGTTTTGTGTTGGTCGTCTACTACTGCTGGGCATGGGGTCTGCCCTTAAGTGTGGTTTACCTGCCCTGTGAGGCTCCCTTGGAGAAACTAACTTTACCTTTGTGGGCAGTTTTCAGTTGGAGATAGCTTTTTGGTTAGGGACAGAGCTCGTGTCCACTTCTCCTTCTCAGCACTGGGCCGCTTTCTGCCTTGGGCCTGTGTCGGCCTGTGCTGCCATAGTCTCAGCGTTCATAGGTGGCAGGTGTTGTACTTGGAGTATCTTGGTAGTGTCTGTTAAGGACAAAGTGGGCAGCCCTCTGCCCTCACAGTTCTAGTGTTAGGATCTCCAGAAATACCTGTTGAGATGGTTAAGGGTCTTTGTCCTTTCAGCAGTTTGGAGTAGTGACACGTGGATGTAGTCTAAGTTATCCACCAGTTGCCAAATGGCTACGCTGCTTTCTGACCCCTCTCTTTTATATGCTGTCTGTGTCTTGAGACAGGATGACTTTGTTTCGGATGTGTTCTGTCTGTAATATGAATACAATTCAGTGTAAAGGAGCTGCTGAGGTCATCACTCTGCTTTTCTTTTTCTGTAGCTATACCAAATGGTTTTGGAACCAGTCCGCTAACTCCTTCCGCTAGGATATCAGCACTGAACATCGTGGGGGATCTCTTGCGGAAAGTAGGGGTAAGCATTTAATTATTTATCACCAGGTGTTCCACTGCTGGGGTAATTAATGTTGAACTGTTTCTTTCCTGTGGTGAGAACCCCGATGAAGCTGAGGAGTGTCCGCATCCACGACTGATGAGACCAGACTGGAGAAGCAGCACAGCCCTGGCTTAGGGCATTCTGGAAGCCTGGGCTGGGGGTTACTTGTGGGCCCTCTTCCGTTTCGCCTGCTGTGCTGGCCACAGTGCAGCTCCTCAAAGCCTGTCCTTGGCCCCGGCTCTTAGCCTTCTGGTCTCTCCCTCATCTTGTATGCTGTGGGACAGTGTCTGACTTGGGCATGGCCAGCCATTCTTGTCTGGGTCTCATTGCTCTTGGGCTACCTCAGCGTCAGTGCCTCCTTCATGCTTGTTTGCAGCTGGTTTCTTTATTAATTTTAATAAATTAATATTCATCAATATTTAATATTTAAAATAAAAATTATTTCATTATTTTATATGTATGAGTCACATGCATGTCTGTGCACCATGTACCTGGTGCCTGCCGAGGTCAGAAGAGGGTGTCAGAGCGATCCCTGGAACTGGAGTTACAAATGGTTGTGAGCTGCCATGTGTGTGCTGGGAATCCAACCCGAGTCCTCTACGAAAGCAACAACTGCTGTTAACCTCTGAGCCGACTTTCCAGCTCTGGTTTTTCTTTTTCTTTTTTTTTTTTACAAGAAGTTTAAAGTGTGTGTGTGTGTGTGTGTGTGTGTGTGTGTGTGTGTGTGTGTGTGTGTCTGTCCATCCGTCCACTGGGTACATAGTTCACACTGGCCTAGAACTCAATATATATATCCCAGGCTGGCCTTGAATTCAGCTTCTTCTGTCTCTGCCTGCTAGTGCTTGGGCTTACTTACTAGACCTAGCCATTTTATTTTTAAAGGCAGGGTCTCACTATGTAGCCCTGACAGGCTGGTATTTGCTAAGTAGACCAGGCTGGCCTTGAACTCATAAAAATCTGCCTGGTTCTGCCTCCGAAGTACTGGGATTAAAGGTACTTCCCACCATGCCTGGCTTTTTGAATTTTAAAAAGCAAAACCAAAGACCATTCTTTGTCTTTCTCTCTCTCTCTCTTTATATTACATCTCTATTTTACCATCACCCTTGTTGGCATTTGGACTGCATATGTACGCTAGACATTCTGGTCTCTGTTCCCTGAAACTGGTGATGCCAGTGTGGTCAGATGTAATGTGTACTGGTCTGATTTTATTGAAACATTCATCACTAATCATTCAACACCAGTATGCCCCCCTCCTTCAAATGTCCTCTTTTCTTGGTGTCCCTGAAGCCGTTTCTTGGCGATTCCCACCCATCTGCCCATCTCTCTTTGACATCTTGTTGCGTCTTTTCTTTAACTGTCTCCTCTTTCAGTGATGGTCTTAATCTCCGAGCCACTCTTTTCCTTTGAAAAGACTCAGTGTTGTCCTCGTGTCTGTGTGCCTGAAACAGAATTTTTGCCTGCCCTGTGGCAGATGCTCAGCAACTGTTTACATGGACGGACAAGTCCCTTCATTGAATATAGGAAATGAAAGATGTCAGTGTGGATGTTGTATTTACAAGTCACTGATGGATAGTCCTAGAGCATCCCAGAAGGTCATTATTTCTGTCATTATTTAACTAGCTCATTGTTCTTTTGCTATAAGAAAGGGGCAGAAGAAAAAGAAGTTTCAGTTTGTTTTTGGTGCTGTTCCATGTTTTTGTTGAAATGTTAGGGTCGGATGTCCAAACAGATTCTAAAATTTTGTATTACCTGTGGATTTCCTTTAGTGTTGTGAATTTGAATGGGCTGTATCTTTCCCCCCATGGCCTATGTTTTCCCTTTTTTTAGGGGGCTAGTAGAGAGATACTTGATTTGGGAGAAATTTTGTTGGGGAGGAGGGATTTCATGATATCCAAATGTGGAAAAAGGAGAAGTTCCTCTTGTTTTCATATCATCCATTTGCTGGTAGAGCATGCATGTGATAGGTGTAAAGGAAAGATAATTAGATTTAGAGGTAAAGGATAAAGGGTCAGTATCGTTTACAGGTGAATTAATTATAGACAAAGGGTATCAGGTATACAGTTTACAGTATGCTATCCAAAGAAAATGACTTTGTTTTATGTGAGAGTGGAATAGATCTGTGTGATTGCAGTGGGAAAATAGACCAAAGAACCTATACAAAGAGTGAGTGCATTAAAAACATTCTTACATGATAATTTTTGTAGTGCTTGCTACACAAATGCACAAAGTCCCAACCTCCACCAGTATTGCAGAACTTAACAAATAATGGATGGGTTGAAAGATCTGGGGTCTTTCTCTACCTACTGGTACCATGATTTTCTTAGTTGTAAGGTGTTCCTCAGTGATACTGGGAGGAATTAGTTAAATTTCTGAGCTCATCAGAAAGGGGGGCAGTGTAAATGTTCCTTGTTCTCCTAGAAAGACAAATGATCTTAACTAACCACCATTGTCCTGAGGGTAAGGGTTGAAGCCTGAAATAGAAAGGATTTGAGATGCAGGTGTTTTCTGTATGGCCAGTGTTTTGACAGCTATTCCTTCTTTCTTTGTAGGCTTTAGAATCCAAATTAGCAGCTTGCAGGAACTTTGCAAAAGACCAGGCATCCCGAAAACCCTATATCCCGGGGAGCGTTAACTGTGGGGTGACGAACAGCAATGGCCCTGAGTGCCCAAGGTCAGGGCGGGCCACCTTCTTCCATAAAGGGTAAGTCTTTGACTTTTTTTTTTGGCCGTTCTAGGGATATCACCTAGGGCTTCATGTGTGCCAGACAGTTTTTCTACCACTGAGCTACAGCCCTAACCCTTGGACTCACCGATCAGTTTTAGTAAGTTTACAAATTCTTACATGGTGTTACCAAAGTCTTGAAGGTCACTTATGCTGATGAGCTTCCCTGAGATCTTCTTATTTAAGTCCCAGAGGACAGAGGTTTTGGTTCTGGTCCCCAAGGAATTTGTCACCCCTGAAATCTGCAGCGACTGTCCTGGGGGCAGTCTCCTAAAGGCACCTGTGCTGGGCTCAGGAGAACATGCAGGGTCCTGTGGGCCTGCTCTCCACGTGCTTATAGCTTGGAAACTCTGAGCAAATTCTTTTAAGAGAAGGGAAGAACACTGCAATTATTTGTATTCAGACTCTATGGCAAACCCTTTATTTGAATAGTTTAGAAAAATACAAAGTCCTAAAGTCTTTAGACATTGGGTCAAATACAGGTCAGAGTTCAGGTCAGCCTCGTGTACCTAGTGAGTTTCCAGCCAGCTAGAGCTCCATAGCGAGACTGTCTCAAAAAAGAAAGAAGAAACAAAACCAAACATAGAAAACAAAGGGGAGGGGGTGTGTGCATTTAAATTTTAAAAAGCTTTGAAGCTTGAAGAAGTGATATGTCGTTAGTGAAAAAAATTTCAGTTGGCGTAGAAGATTGTGAAGTAAAAAATAAGTTTCCTACTTTCACACTGTTTTCGTCTTTTCTTAGAGTTAATTTTCAGGCATGTAAAAGCAGATTTTTATGCATCTGCTATAAGCTTCTTGCAGCACATCTCCAAGAGTGCACTTTAATATTGCCTGGTAACTCGCCTGTTTGATTTCCTCTGCCAGCATCTTCCCATGGCAGTGCCTTTCATTTGACTTGGTTTCTCTCTAATGTGCATAGCTATCTCCTTGTTATGGTCGGGACTTACTCTAGGGAACTAGCTGGGACCTGTAATCTGTCTGTTGACCGTTTACTTTAGGTAGTTGGTACTGGAACAGCAGCTGATGTTCTCATGATCCCTTGCCATTGTCTCTTGTGAGTGGAATAGGCAGCTTTAAAACCAACAGCAAAGCAGGGACAGCTCTAGAACAGGTCACAGGATTTTTAAAGGCACTTTCATTTCCTGATGTCTTCAGTAGTTACAGCTTGTTTATGGAAGACCTGATTGTCCTATGGAGTCCACTGTTTTTTAATTTTTTTTTTTGTTTGTTTTTGAGACAGGGTTTCTCTGTATAGCCCTGTCTGTCCTGGAACTCACTATGTAGACCAGGATGACCTCATACTCACAGAGATCATCCTGCCCCTGCCTCTGAGTTCTGGGGCTAAAGACATGTTCCACCATGCCTGGCTACAGTCTACTCTTAACGTTTTATTGTTCATCCCTGTAGTGGAGTATTCTGGTCTATTGCTGTTTCTTATGACATTTCTGTCCTGAAGGTTACAACAAGGACCTTCTACTAAAAGCACACTGTAAAATATCATTATATAAGTCAGAACTCTATTCTATCTCTTAGGGTTTCTCAGGTGGATAAGTATAAAATTAACTGTCATCAGGCTTGGGAGTGCCCATTTTTGAACTGTTCTGGAACAGCATGACACCAACAGGCATTTTCTCATTAGAATAGCCATCCCCCCAATGATACAGAGAAAGTTTGGAGGAAGTCTTCAAGAGTGTTGAAAACTTGTGATTACTGCAATAGAGTAGTTATTCATCTCTCTGTCTCTGGGACCGTATTTCTTGGTGGGCAGCAGCGGCATCTCACAGTGTGAGAGGAGACATGAAGCAGAGATGGATTGTGGGAGAGTGCTGGCAGGTGGCCCTGGTGAGGGGAGGAGTAAGTTGTCAGTCAGGCTCACTGCGCTCTTGCACTTACCTCCATCCCAGAGGACCAGGGCACCTGTCCGCCCTTGGATGTAGAGCCTCAGTGTAGGCTGAAGGGAGTGACTGTGGAACTCTGCTCCCAGGAACAGCTAGGGCAGTGTTTCCGTTTCCTGAACTGGAGATGGGAACGTGCTTCCTGACAGACAGAACCAGACAGCTGTGTTTTGTCTTAAATGATGGAAAGTTTATGCTGTACTGTTTCTTCCAACAATGAGACATGCTTTTATGGATTGGCCCTTGGTACAGTGTTTGCAGTGTTCACCTGCTCTTGCTTCCGGAATCCCTGTCTCTTCGCCGTGCTCCGAGGGTGGGCTGTATCACTGCTTCCTGCCGCTTTGCTTTCGTGTGCTCAGCCTGCCTTTTCACCCGTTACTAGATAAAAACCAGGGTGTGTGTGCCAACTGGAAGAGGAAAGGAGCAGCCTGACTCCAGATACATTATTAGTTCTGGCTTGTCAAAGAAAAGCCAGTCTTTGTAGACATAGGGAAGTGGCTTGGGACTGGAGCATATAAAAAGCCCCATCTTAAAAACCATGGCTTGGTGCTGGCCTTTTGTCCTGAGAGGCCTCTCTCTGTAGCTCCATCACTGTAGCTAACTAGTGGACTACAGACTGACGGGTGCATTTTCTCGGGCAGCCTTCAGAGGCCGCTGAGCCTTGCCACAGGAAACTACATACGCTTAAACTGGCCAGGTCCATGGCTTAAGTGAGTCACAAGTATTTGCAGATTCTGCTTGTCTGAGGACTTCTTAGAACCAGGAGTTGGTCCTCTGGGGTTTCTGCTGGCCCCTCAGATGCAGGCTGCTGTGCCTGCTCCCCCTCCTTCCTCCCACCACTGACACTCTTTATATTCCAGACCAGATTTGTGTGCAGTTTGGGTATTAGTTACTTGAATTTTCTCTAAAACATTTTTTTCCTCCATAACTTTAGTCTGGTTTCATATGTATCACTTGTGCATGGTGCAAATGGGGGGGCCAGTCAGTCAGGTTCTCCTGGGTGTCTGGAGGTAGGCGTGGGCTCCTTTCAGGGCATGATGTGAAAATAGTGTTTGTATTGCCATTTAATGATTTTTTCCTTTTTTTTTATTAGGCAAGAAAAAGTCATATTTCCCACGTTGTTCATGGGTAACTCAATTTGTTTGCTGTGCTATTCTTTGTCTTACTCATGCTGTGTGGTGGAAGACACATTAACACACTGGTTTACTAACTGCATGGGGCGGACTCAGCTTTAGCCAACTCTTAGCCCATGAGTGAGCTTTCTAGGCCTGTCTGACTCGATTGCAGCATTGCTGTGAGTTCTCTGTGTAGACAATGCCTGTCAGGAGTGAGTGCCTGTGGTCTCAGTAGCTGGGTGGCTGAGGCAGAAGGTGGCTTGAGCTCAGGAGTTGAGTGTGACAAGAGTGGGACACCACTTGAACAAAATCAAACAAAACCTCAGTGTCGTGGTCCGGGGTGGCCGTGAGAGATGGCCTGTGGCATTCCCTGCGCCATGGCTGGGTGGTGTTTGAGTCGAGGGTTGGAGGTGATGCTAGGCTCCAGGATCACATCTCACTGTCTGCATGGGGAAGGGCTTCCTTCTGGGTTCTCCTGTCGGAAGCTGGTGTTACCGAACTCCCTGCTCTGTGCTCGGTTTTGTGTTCCACATTAACTGGGATGGTAAATGGGAGGTGTGTAGACTCTGCCTGCCCTTTCTGAACTGTTTGGTTGTTGGCCTAGCCTGGGTAGAGGCCTGGAGCTGCCTGGGACTGCTCCATGCTTCTGTTTACGTTCAGGGAGAATCGGGCTCTGGATGTCCATTCTCTCCTGTTGTGGCCAGTCAGCTCAAGCTGCCGCCCGCCCGGCCCCCCCCACCCCCGTGCGCCCTCAGGACAGACCGAGCTTTGGTTTTTGTATTGGGAGATGGTGGCTCTCCTGACTGGCTGCAGAGGTGCAGTTGCTGTTGCTAAAGCACTTTCTGGAGTTAGAGTCAGTTTTACCTCACCTAGATTTGGGGTGTAAGTTCACTGATTGCATGTTGAGAGCCTTTTTCTGCATACTTGATTCCCAGGGCTGTCTCCAATCTGCCTCTGCCCTTCCTTTAATTCTGTGTGGCCCACTGGGCACGTATTTCTCTACACTTGCACCTGGCGTAGTCAAGGCTTTTCTTCTCTTGGGTGAATACATTTTAGTTTCCTGAAGGGGCCTCTCCAGACCAAAAGCACTCTTGGAGATCAGCTTTCTTTTCGGGTTTTAACTTCCTACCTCCTGATTCAGAAGGGAAGTGCTCAGTGAGGCCCTCCGCCCAACCCACCTCCAAGTCCTCCCGCCGCCACCCAGATGTCCTGGCTTCCCACCAGAGCTCATGCGTACTGGGAGCATGGAAGTGGTTGCTCACTGAGGGCTCCTGAGTGGCCTGGGGCTGGAGGAGGCCGGGAAGGTGGGATACTTGGAGGTCGTTGGGGCTGAACAACCCAGTAGTAATAGCCTGGTGAGTGAGCCTGGGCTCATGCCTGGTCTTCTCTTGGTTTCCTGTCTGACAATGGCGATGAACTTGGTGCTGCTGTAAAGTGCATTAATTTAGTCCCACACCTGTCCCGTGTCGGGGACTGCCCTCGTGGCTGCTGCCTTTGCACACCCCAGGTGACCCACAACAAACTCTTAGCCACCTACAGTGTGGCCTGTCAGATGAGTGGAGGCTTCTGTAGTGGAGCTCGCCTGCCCCTGCTGAGGACAGGGATGGAGGTCCGTGGGTGGACACGAGGTCTCCCGTGTGGTCCTCCTGTGGTTGTTGGAGAGCATCGGGAGCTCTGGCTCTGCATAGGCAGAGGACAGACGGGGCTGTGAGGTAGGTGCTCCCTGGTGTGCAAACAGATGGTGGGCCTCGGCCTCAGGAGAAGTAGAGGCACGCGGCTTTCGGGGAAGATTTAGAGAGAAACTCTAACACGGAAGTGGAACTAGACATGGAGCTGGGGAGCTGGGGAGTAGGGTGTATCGGGGTGTCCGGAAGTAGAACAAGGCATGGGGCTGGGGGCTGGGTTAGGTTGTGTCGGGGTGTCCTTCCTGCTGCTGTTAGTTTCTGTGGCTGGCTGGATTGCAGGTTCCAAGTATGCGCTGTGTTCAGTCCCTTGAAACGTGCACTCTTGTCTCCTGAAAGTGGGTGGGCTTCTTTGCCCAGACCCCGTGCATGTCTGTTTCTGTGAGCCATTAGTGACTGTGCAGGGAATATGTGGCTCCTTTAGAGAATGTCTTTATGAGTCTGTATTCAGCACGTGGATTACAGAGGTGGCAAGAATGGTGGGTGGTGCAGGGTGGCCCCTCAAAGTCGCTAATAGGATGGATTCCCCTAGGAAGTGCCTTAGACCAGCGGGGCTGCAGTTGCCTCCTGAGACCTTGGGCCCCTCCCTCTCTTTTCCCTCCCCCTTGCTTCCTGTGGCTGCATGCTGGTGGGTGGAGTGGGGGTGCCCTCCACCTTGTGGGTGTGCCTGGACGTTGGTGCTTGTGTGGAGCTGGGTTGCTGTACAAAAAAAACCCAGCTTTCCCATCTGGCTTTGCTTGCTAAACATTCTTTTTTCTCCTTGAGATACTGGTATTGCAATAGTTATAAAATAATAAAGTATAATCTAGTAAATTTATCTATAACCCAGAGAAAAAGAATTTTGTTAGAATTTCCTTCTATGATATAGATAATTTCATTACATATATGTGTATATGTAATATAATCCACACGTTTATGTGTGTGTGTGTGTGTGTGTGTGTGTGTGTGTGTGTGTGTGTGTGTGTGTGTGTAAAGAGTTATTCATTCTAGATTTAACTACATAAATCCATAGTTAAGAGGCTGGAATAGAAGAGAATCTAGGCTATACACTGCTTGCATTTTCTTTTTCCTTTTGTTTTTTACATCACACTGAAAGGCAGTTTGGGTACCTGCCTCTTTTTCCTTGTATCATTAAATACATACTGAACATTTCCCCTTGCTATTAAAAGTACTGTACAATCCATTCTTTTTTTTTTTTTTTTTTTTTTTTTTTGGTTTTTCGAGACAGGGTTTCTCTGTGTAGCTTTGCGCCTTTCCTGGAGCTCACTTGGTAGCCCAGGCTGGCCTCGAACTCACAGAGATCCGCCTGGCTCTGCCTCCCGAGTGCTGGGATTAAAGGCGTGCGCCACCAACGCCCGGCAATGTACAATCCATTCTTAATAGTTGTATTTATATTTCATTGTTTTGTTGTATAATTATTTATCTAGCTTTCTATTGCCAGACATTTAGACCTTTTGATGGTTTAAAAAAAAAAAACAAATTTGTGGTTATAGTGACCCACATGACAGAGTTGCCTAGAAAGGGGTACATGCTCTCAGTACCCCAGGACTGTGAACTATCTGTCCATTCTCTCATCACCGTGCCTCTGGGGCAACTACTTTGGGGTTCGAGATTCTACTGTGGACAAGGAAGAGCACGAGTTACAGAAAGCAGTTAAGTTTCCTGTGTGTAGAGTGATGTTAAATAAGCCTCTTTTTCTTCTCTTCTTCCCTTGCTATTCTGGTCACCCCACAGGGCGGTAAATGGCTTCGATCCAGCTCCTCCTCCTCCTGGGCTGGGCTCCTCACGGCCATCATCAGCACCGGGTATGCTGCCTCTCAGTGTGTGAGTGCCCGGCCTCCAGGTGGGGCCCCTGCTCTCCTCCAGCAGCCCAGGACACCTACGCCTCGTCCCTCGGTCCCTGGGTCCAGCCCTGTGCCCCTGTCTGCCTCTCCACCGCCGGCAGAGGGCAGGCTGCATGCAGTGGTGGCTGCTGGGCCCTGCCCAGCCCCAGGACTCTGCGCGATATCAATACTGGCTATTTTCTCTTCTCGCCGTAGTGCCGTTGGTTTCACATGATTGCACTTTTGTGGGTCACAAGTGATACATACGTGTATTACTCGATCACTGGATGTGGAAGTACCCGTTCATCACATCTGCCTCATAGCCCCCATTTTGCTGTGCTGATAGGATTTAGTTATGTTTAGGACATTGCAGATCTTCTAGAAGTTCTCCTCAATCAGGTTGACAAGACCCTTCTAAGGTCCCACCCAAGCATCTTCAGTGCTCACAATCATGTGTCCCCCAATCTCACCCTACAGTTCAGACCGTTTCAGGCAGAGTCAGGAACGTCTCTGAATTAGGGAACATTGTCTGTACCTTCTGACTTTATGTAAGCAGCCCATTCCATAGGCTTGCTTTTAAAGCAGCAAGATGCCTGTCTGACCTACAGGAGGCAGGGGCATCTGGGACCTGGGCACTTCAGGGCTGAGCCTCTGTGTGCCTCAGACTCAGAGGAGGCAAGTGGCAACTTCCTTGCCAGCTTTCTGGTCCCTCAGTTCAATGACATCTCTTAGAGCATTTTTATTTTCTTGTCTGAAGGTCCGTCCAGTTGCATTGGGAAGGGTTGAGGGCCCTGATTGTGGTCTGGCTGGTGCCAGCTCCTGGGGGCAGACTGGCCAGAGTGTATGTCTCTTTCCCCCTTTGTTCTTCTCATGCTGCACTTACTGTTTACATTTGTTTTATTGTACATAGGTTTGTAAACATTATTGCCTAAGATATTTGTATATAACTTGGGCTTTGTAGCTTTTATTTATTCAGACTCATATGGCATGTTAATTAATGACTTATGATGGTGTCCTACTCTGGGCAGCTGTATAGGATCATCATGTGGTTAAAAGAAGATACTTCCCTCCAAAAAAAAAAATCTTTTAATGTGGAAACAATAAATTTCACAGAAAAAAGGGGTGGAGATTGCTTTATTTGGTTCCTGCCATCCCACGAGAAAAGAACATAAAAAGGCAGTGCAGTGTCTCTTCTCCCACATAGGATGTGTGATGGTGAACAGATAGGAACTGAGACCCAAGATGGAGGCCGCAGAAGATGCCTACTCATGCATGTTTCTAGGTGTGTGCCATTTCCAGGGGCAGCCTGAGAATGGTCCAGACTCCCCAGGATAGTAGGGAAGTCCAGGACTGATGCGTTTGCCAGGGCATGGAGTACCCCATGGGCCCAGGAGCTGCTCTCCAGTTGCACTGCATACAGCATTGTGTGCCAGAAGTCCTGGGATTAGAGAGATGACATGGACAGGAGCTTCTCCCACACTTCTTTCCTTGGGTTGATGCTAGCAGAGGAGAAGTTCCAGGTGCCATGTTGAGGAAACTGCAGAATGGGGTATGCGTGCGTTGTGTTCGGAACCCTACCTGCTTTCAGCAGCACTAACACACCAGCGTCCTTTACAGCTTCCACCACAAGTGTGCTGCTGAGGGTGGTGGCAGAAGCTGCTGATCTCAGTTCGAGTTGGAGCCAGCCTGGGGTACATAGTGAGCCCCAGGACAGCCAGAACTATGTAGAGAGAGAGAGAGAGACCTTGTCTCCACCCCCCTCCTCAAAAAACAAAACAATAAAACAACAGCAAAAAACCTAAGTGAATGAAGTTAAGGGAGCCAGATCCCTAAGTGAATAGGAAACATTAAGATGAACTTTCAAACTTTTTCTGTTAACAAATGACAAGAATATCTGTTGTTTGTTTTTGGAGATTTTGTCCTAAGCTGACTGACCAAGAGGTATCTGCAGTCATGTGTGTGAACGATGAAAAACAGTCTACACTGTTTCACTGATTGCCCTGAATGGTGGAAAGCAGTCTACACTGTCCCACTGACTGCCCTGAATGATGGAAAGCAGTCTACACTGTCCCACTGACTGCCCTGAATGATGGAAAGCAGTGTACACTGTCCCACTGATTGCCCTGAATGGTGGAAAGCAGTCTACACTGTCCCACTGACTGCCCTGAATGATGGAAAGCAGTCTACACTGTCCCACTGACTGCCCTGAATGGTGGAAAGCAGTCTACACTGTCCCACTGACTGCCCCGAATGGTGGAAAACAGTCTACACTGTCCTACTGATGTGCAGCATCCTTCAGCTTCCTGCCAAACTGCCTTTGGAAGGATTGGAGTAGGTTTGAGCAGTTAGCAGACACCTCTGTGGAAGCAGGATGAGGCTGAGTCTTCATCTCTGGCTCCCAGGGATTTCTCAGATGTTGAGGCTTTGTACCCATGAGCTTATCCAGACTGCTCTGTCTATTGCTGCTCTTATAGGGATGAAATCCTACTGCTACTTTGGGTCCAGGTCCAAAGAAGCAGCAGTGTGTGTTATACGTCCTGGCTCTTGGGGAGATGGCCACTCAGTTTTTTAAAAAAGACATGCTTGTAGCAAGCACAGCCCCATGAGGACACTGGTTGATCGTCCTCCTTAGCACCCTCTGAGATGGATGATTCAGACTACATTGTACTTGCTGGCGTAAGTCTGACTCGAAAAACGGTTCTCAACCTTCCTAATACTGTGGCCCTTTAATACAGTTCCTTATGTTGTGGCGACCCCAACCATAAAATTATTGTCATTGCTACTTCATAACTGTAATTTTGCTACTGTTAGGAATCATAAATATCTGATATGTGATTTCGAGGGGTTGCAACCCACAGGTTGAGAACCACTGCTCTAAAGGTTGCCCCCCCCCCCCCCCCCCCCCCCGAGTCCCTGCTTTCCTGGTGGGTGCCTGTGACCTGGCTGGTGTTGAATCCTCAGGGCTGGGAACTGGCTGATCTTGCCTCCCCAGATGTCTGCTTCTTGGCTCAGAGTCTGAGACCTAATGTGTGAGGCAGGGGGACTACATACATGAACACAGGGTAGCCACTGCCCCCAGTCTGCAGAAGGGACAGGGCAGAACAAGGCCAGGATTGGAAATGGGACTGTTATCTTTTTCTACTGTGCTCTCTTCCCAAACTGGAGGCCTAGCTACCCACTAGGCAGTATGGACCTGGGCATTCCTCCCGCCTCAGCCTCCTGAACACTGAGATTTATATATGTGCCTGGCTTAAAAAGGCAAATGTGAAACGAAGAACAAATCTGTGAGTTCTGTGTTGGGGACCAGATAGGTTTGTGCTGTTTTATGACTCCTTGTCTTGCCATCCGTCTGCACCCACAGGAATTCTGTTAGTGCTTCCTGTCAGCTCTTTAGGAAGCCTTCCCTGAGGCAGGTGTGACCTACCAGAATGGAGTTTAAACTTTTCACTGACTGGGCGTTTTATAAGCAGGTGCCATCCTCGATTGCCATCTCCACTAACGCCCATAGGTAGAATCTGCCTGGATTGTGGTCATGGCCGGATGCCAGGCAGGAGCGCGGGGCTCACTTGGGTTGGGCTGGCAGTGTGGGCCTGAGTCAAGTCAACCTGTGAGCTTTACACTTAAGTGAGGCTCAGTGGCCAAGCCCTGCTGCTCCAAGGGTGGAGCTAGGAAACACTTATTTTCATAAGTTTTAGTTAAGAAAAAAAGTGTCTGAATATTGTTCCCACTGTTGAGGGGAAGAGATGTACTTTTGAGTCACTAATTTCATTATGTTATTCTCCATGGCTTAATCTGGCCTTACAGTATGATAGCTATAAAAGCTTGCTTTTGGGATTATTCCCCAAGAAATCGATAAACTTCAATAAAGTAAAATAAATTTCAGTGTCTACGGCAGGGGATGGTTAGGATGGCTTACCATTATAAATCCAGTGTAGCCAAGCAGTGCTGAGATACTGGTGGGGAGAGCACACACAGCAGTAACACTGAGTGCAGCTCAAGTTCAAGACTGAAAAAGAACCGACCCGAACATTCTGTCCAGGGCCAACCCGGGGCCCAGCTGCCCATCCTGTAAAGCCCAACAACTTGGAGGCTTTGGTGAGATTGTCCTACTGATCAACCTATTCAGCTGAGACCCATTCGAGAGGTTTCAGAAGCCGGCAGCCTTCAGTCTGAGAAACCAAGATCAACTGAGGAGTTGGCGAGCGAGCAAAATGTGACCTGAGAACGCAAGAGAAGGAGCCACCCAGCCACCGAACCAGATCACTAGAATCATAAGCCCACCCTATACCGACTAGGAACGGGTAAGGCCCCATCTCCGGACTGGCAGACCAGGTCTCTAGCCCCTAGGCCTGAGCCACCAGAACCCCACGGACCAGGCAGCTACCTTTCCCTGCTCCTTCACAAAACAAAACAAAACAAAAAACCCCCCCAGCCCCTGCGAATCCAACAACCACTGGAGCCATAAGCCCACCCTGCACCAATTGGGAACAACTGCTCCCTGAGACAGAACCCACTAACACTGATTGGACTAAGCTGCTCCTGGAGAAACAGCCCAACAGCACTGATTTGACCAAGAACTTCTAGTGGATCAAGATTATCAATTAGAACAAGAGAGGCACCTTCAGACACAGACACCTCCGTTCTGCACCAAGTGGAGGAAGAGATGAGTAGACGCCAGTGCAAAAATACAGGCAACAACATACAGACCTATATGACAACATCAGAACCTAATGATTCTACACCTGCAAGACCTGAACATACCAATGCAGAAGAAGCAGAAGAAATCAATCCTAAAAAAGACTCTAAGAAGATGATAGAGGTCCTTAAAGAGGAAATGAAAAACTCCCTAAAATAGGAAATAAAAAATTCCCTTAAAGAAATGGAAGAAAAAACCAAGCAAAAAATTGGAAGAAATAAAAGAAAACCAAGAAAAAGTAATTAAACAGATGAAGGAAACAGTTCAAGATTTGAAAATTGAAATCGAGACAGTAAAGACACAAACTGAGGGAATGCTGGAAATAGAAATTCTGACTAAACGAACAGGAACTACAGATGCAAGCATAACCAACCAAATGCAAGAGATGGAACAGAGAATCTCTGATGAAGACACAATAAAGAAAATACATTCATCAGTCAAAGAAAACATTAAAGCCAAAAAAAGTCGTAACACAAGACGTCCAAGAAATTTGAGACACCATGAAAAGACCAAACCTAAGAATAATAGGGATAGAAGAAGGAGAATACCAACTCAAAGGCACAGAAAATATATTCAACAAAATCATAGAAGAAAACTTTCCTAACCTAAAGAAAATACCTATGAAGATACAAGAAGCTTACAGAACACTAAATATCCAAAAAAAGTCCCCATGCCATATAATAATCAAAACACTAAACATACAGAACAAAGAAAAAATATTAAGAGCCACAAAGGAAAAAGGCCAAGTAACATATAAAGGCAGACCCATCAGAATTAACATCAGACTTCTCAATAGAGACTATGAAAGCTAGAAGGTCCTGGACAAATGTTATGCAGACACTAAGAGACCACGGATGCCAACCCAGACTATTATACCCAGCAAAACTGTCAGTCACCATAGATGGAGTAAACAAAATATTCCATGATAAAACCAGATTTAAACAATACCTATCCACAAATCCAGCCCTACAGAAAGCACTAGAAGGAAAAATCCAACCTAAGGAAGTTAAACACACCCATGAAAACTCAGGCAATAGATAATCCCACACCAACAAAATATCAAAGAAGGAAAACACAACACTACCACAAAAAACAAAACAACAAACAGGAATTAACAATCACTGGTCATTAATATCCATCAATATCAATGGTCTCAACTCACCTATAAAAAGACACAGTCTAACAGAATGGATAAGAAAACAGGATCCATCCTTTTGCTGCATACAAGAAACACACCTAAACTTCAAAGACAGACACTACCTCAGAGTGGAAGGCTGGGAAAAGGCTTTGCAATCAAATGGACTAAGAAGCAAGCTAGTGTAGCTATCCTAATATCTAATAAAATAGACTTCAAACTAAATTCAATAGAAAGAGATTGAGAAGGACATTACATATCACAGGGAAAATTCACCAAGATGAAGTCTTGATTCTGAACATTTATGCCTCAAATACAAAGGCACCCACATTTATAAAAGAAACATTACTAAAGCTTAAATTGCACATCAAACCACACATACTAGTAGCGGGAGATTTCAACACACCACTCTCACCAAGGAACAGATCTACCAGACTGAAACTTAACAGAAATAAAGGAACTGATAGGTATTATTGACTCAAATGGACTTACTAGATATCTACAGAACATTCCACCCTAACACAAAAGAATATACCTTCTTAGCACCCCATGGAACCTTCTCAAAAATTGACCACATGCTCGGTCACAAAGCAAATCTGAAGAGATATAAAAACATTGGAATAACCTGTATCTTATCGGACCACCATGCCTTAAAGTTAGATTTCAACAACAACAAAAACTATACAAAGCCTACAATCTCATGGAAACTGAATAATGCCCACCTGAAGCACCAATGGGCCAATGAAGAAATAAAGAAATTAAAGATATCCTAGAATTCAATGAAAATGAAAGTACAACATACCCAAACTTATGGGAAACTATGAAAACAGTGCTAAGAGGAAAATTCATAGTACTAAATGCACACATAAAGAAGTTGGAGAAATCTCATACCAATGACTTAACAGCACAACTGAAAGTTCTAGAACAAAAAGAAACAAACTCACCCAAGAGGAATAGACATCAGGAAATATTCAAATTAAGGGCTGAAATCAATGAAGAAACAAAGAATTGGTTCTTTGAAAAAAAATCAGAGATAGACAAACTCCTAGCCAAATTAACCAAAAGGCAAAGAGAGAGCATCCAAATTAACAAAATCAGAAATGAAAAGGGAGACATAACAGACAATGAGGAAATCCAGAGAATCATCAGGTCATACTTCCAAAACCTGTACTCCACAAAATTGGAAAAATCTGAAAGAAATGGACAATTCTCTGGATAGATATCACATACCAAAGTTAAATCAAGACCACATAAACTATGTAAATAGACCAATAACCTCTAAGGAAACAGAAACAGTCATTAAAAGTCTTCCAACCAAAAAAAGTCCAGGATCAGATGGTTTCAGTGCAGAATTCTACCAGATTTTCAAAGAAGAGCTAATTCCAATACTCTTCAAATTGTTCCACACAATACAAACAGAAGGAACATTTCCAAACTTTTTGAGGCTACAGATACCCTGATACCCAAACCACACAAAGATGCAACAAAGAAAGAGAATTACAGACCAATCTCCCTCATGAACATTGATGCAAAAATACTCAACAAAATATTGACAAACCGAATCCAAGAACATAAAAAAAAATTATCCACCATGACCAAGTAGGTTTCATCCCAGGGATGCAAGGGTGGTTCAACATACAAAAGTCCGTCAATGTAATACACCATATAAACAAACTGAAAGAAAAAGAAAAACCACATCATCTCATTAGATGCTGAAAAAGCCTTTGACAAAATCCAACACCCCTTCATGATAAAGGTCTTAGAGAGATCAGGAATACAAGGAACATTCCTAAACATAATAAAAGCAATTTATAGCAAGCCTACAGCCAACATCAAACTAAACAGAGAGAAACTCAAAGCGATTCCACTAAAATCAAGGAACAAGACAAGGCTGTCCACTCTCCCCATATTTATTCAGTATAGTACTTGATGTTCTAGCTAGAGCAATAAGACAACATAAGGAGATGAAGGGGATACAAATTGGAAAGGAAGAAGTCAAACTTTCACTATTTGCAGATGATACGATAGTATAGATAGGGAACTCCTACAGCTGATAAACTCCTTCAGTAAAGTGGCAGGATATAAGATCAACTCAAAAAAATCAGTAGCCCTCCTATACACAAATGATAAAAGAGCTGAGAAAGAAATCAGAGAAACATCACCCTTTACAATAGCCACAAATAATATAAAATACCTTGGGATAACACTAACTAAACAAGTGAAGGACCTTTTTGATAAGAACTTTAAATCTCTAAAGAAAGAAATTGAAGAAAATATCAGAAAATGGAAGGATCTCCCATGCTCATGGATAGGTAGGACTAACATAGTAAAAATGGCAATCTTACCAAAAGCAATCTACAGATTCAATGCAATCCCCATCAAAATCCCAACACAATTCTTCACAGACTTGGAAAGAAAAATACTCAACTTCAGATGGAAAAACAAAACACCCAGGATAGCTAAAAGAATCCTGTATGATAAAGCAACTTCTGGAGGCATCACCATCCCTGACCTCAAACTCTACTATAGAGCTATAGTAATAAAAACAGCTTGGTACTGGCATAAAACCCGACATACAGACCAATGGAATCGAATTGAAGACCCTGACATTAATCCACACACATATGAACACCTGATTTTTCATAAAGAAGCCAAAGCTATACAATGGAAAAAAGGTATCTTCAATAAATGGTGCTGGCATAACTGGACGTCAACATGTAAAAGACTACAAATAGATCCATATCTGTCACCATGCACAAAACTCAAGTCCAAGTGGATCAGAGACCTCATCATAAATCCAGTTACACTGAACTTGATAGAAGAGAAAGTAGGAAGTACTCTTGAACGCATGGGCATGTGAGATCACTTCCTAACTATAACACCAGTAGCACAGACAATGAGAGCAACAATTAATAAATGGGACCTCCTGAAACTGAGAAGCTTCTGTAAGGCAAAGGGCATGGTCAATAAGACAAAAAGACAGCCTACAGAATGGGAAAAGATCTTCACCAACCCCACAGCTGACAGAGGACTGATCTCCAAAGTATATAGAACTCAAGAAACTAGACATCAAAATACTGAACAATCCAATTAAAACATGGGCTATAGAACTAAACAGAATTCTCAGAAGAATAATCTCAAATGGCTGAAAGACATTTAAGGAAATGCTCAACATCCTTAGTCATCAGAGAAATGCAAATCAAAACGACTCTGAGATACCACCTTATACCTGTCAGAATGGCTAAGATCAAAAACACTAATGACAGTCTGTTGGAGAGGATGCGGAGCAAAGGGAACACTCCTCCACTGTTGATGGGAGTGCAAACTTGTACAACCACTGTGGAAATCAGTATGGCGGTTTCTCAGAAAATTGGGAATTGCTCTACCTCAAGACCCAGCCATACACCACTCTTGGGCATATACCCAAGGAATGCTCAATCATACCACAAAGATACATGCTCAACTATGTTCATAGCAACATTATTCATAATAGCCAGAACCTGGAAACAACCTAGATGCCTGTCAACTGAAGAATGAATTAAGAAAATGTACATATACACAGTGGAGTACTACTCAGCAGAGAAAAACAATGACATCATGAAATTTGTAGGCAAATGGATGAAACTAGAAAATATCATCCTGAGTGAGGTAACCCAGACTCAGAAGGACAAACATGGTATGTACTCACTCATAAGTGGATACTAGATATAAAGCAAAGGACAATCAGACTGCAACCCACAGATCCAGGGAGGCTACCTAGCAGGGGGGACCCTAGGATGACTGTGGCTTATAATAAGTTTTGGTTTTACCCAATCACTGGGCAAGCTTTAGTGAAACATTTCACTATTAGGATAAGAATTTGTATTGTATCAAGCTAATGAAAGAAAATGCTGGCTGTACTTTTAGGAGGGGAGGCTAAAATCTTTTTAGATTATGGATTAGCCTGTAGAAAAATGTCTGCTGTAAATCAAACAGTGAAGGGGAAGATGAATAGGAATCTCACTTACACAACTTAAGTAAAGCACAGCTTTCTGAACAGATGAGGATAGGTTTCTTCTGTATCCCAGAATCTAATCAGTATTTATATGTTTAAATCAGCTATCATTTGGCTTAAAAGGGCTTATTGGGAAATGTTATCATTTATACTATCTTCTACAGAGAAGATATTTTACTGTTTAAAATAATCCAGGACTTCTAAATTATAACCTGTTCTTATGTTCAGAAAAATAAAATTTAAAAAAACAATGAAAAATCAAGTGATGAAAAGTATGTAGGTGGCTTACTCTCCAGATTTTAAAATTGCCTCTAAAGTTGCTCATATTAATAAAAAAAATCAATCAAATTTATAACACCATTTTTTTTTACTGTGCAATTTTGGCCTGAGACCTGTGTGCTGAGAGGTAGCCACACTGTCTACCTCTGAGCTGCCCAAATAGTCATCACAGAGTATTAAAATAGCTTCCCAGTTGTCCCAGAGCCCTGGACTCATGAAGAGAGGGCCATGTATGCAGTTTGCAGAACCTGAGACGTTAGTAGTTAGGAGATGCTCCTTTGTTTTCTGAACCATCGAGAACAATGTGGCAGTTAGGACTATGGAAATGCTCACCACTTAAGACCTTTACAAAAATTATTTCCTGTGTATGGCATTTGGCTGCATGTATGTATGTATGTGCAAGCCTGGTGCCCTTGGAGGCCAGAAGTTGTCAGACCCCTTGGATCTGGAATTACAGATGGTTGTGAGCCACCATGTGGGTGCTGGGATTTGAAGCTAGGTCTTCTAGAAGAGCAGCCAGTGTTCTGAAGCACTGAGCTGTCTCTCCAGCCCCCACTTAGACTTTTTATATTACTGAAAGCTTTGAATGTCTTCTGACAGATTTGTTTTTGAGATGGGTTCTCGGTAGGGGCGTGGCCCTAGCTTCCCCAGTGCTACGGTTGAAGGCATGTCTCACCACGCCTGGACTTCACATTTCTAATCCTAGCACAGTTTATAGACCATGAGGAGGATGAGAAATTCCTAGAACTTGACTGTGAGCCCATGTTCTGTCTTTCTTTGGACCCAGAGTCGCCATTGCCCGTGCCTCCCCCAGCAGCTTCATCATCTGTTTTATACTGTGGTGTTGGTGACATGGCATTCCTGAAAAGCACATTCCGCTGTCACTTCCAGAATTTTCTCCTAAGTGGCTGACAGCCATTCTGCAATTTTTGACGCTGAGCCTTATTACCATGAGCCAGGCAACTGCAGCCACATCCCAAGGGCCACCTACTGACGGTGACTGTGAACTGCATGAGATTTTGGGCATTTTAGCATTTCTACCAGTTATATCATTTTTAAAGGGTTTCATGACATCAGGTTGGTTGGAATGCCCATCGATTGGCTCGCTTTGAAAACAGAGAAGACCACACAGCTGCAATGAGTCATGAATTTCTAGACTTGAGGGGGTTGAAGGGTCTCTGCTCACTTCTTGGCATAGCACATAGGCAATAAAATACAGCTAGTATGAGAGCCTCACCATGAGGTACACATAGCTTCCATAGCTTCATGTCACATTCCCGACAGTTAACTATTTCACCCGACAGGAGTGGACCGACTGCAGGGTCTGGTCCTGAGCTGGTCTTGTAGTGGAGACTGTTGTTAGTGTCTCAGGAGGGTGGGGAAGCAGAGGGGCGGGCCAGGCAGCCCGTGGAGGCCACAGGCTTTCTTCTCAGACCTCTTGGGACTCGGGAAGAGAAGCCATCGGTTCTCCCTTCCAGAGGCTAATGTCTGGCCACTTGTTTTTGTGAGGGAGGTGGGGGCAAGCCTGCCTGCTTTCTAGTGTTCTTCCTCTTGTACTTAACACCTGTCCCTCCGTAGCATTGGCTTTGGGGGTACAGGCTGTGGTCAGTCAAACCAGAGCAATAGGGATGTTGGATAGAAGGACATCGTGGCTGAGGAGCAACAGAGGACCTGGAGGTTTCCTGGTATCAGGACTTCGAAAGTGTGTCTTCAAGCCGACAGGCTAGGAATCAGCGCGGTGTTGCGATTACAATGTGCATAACCATGCCTAGTAGTACAATAGAGATTTTCAGAGTACACTGAACTACAAAGTGAGGGATTGTTTAGGGATCAGTGGTTCCTTCTACTTAGTGCCTCTGTGGACTCAGGAACTAGACTCGGTCCATAGAGCCTGTTTGTCTTCTCCTGTGCTCGGGACAGTTTCCTACATCCTTGTGTTCAAGAGGCCTAAATGTACCTTCCTGGGTCTGCACGCCTACTAGGCTTACACTGGACTCATCAGCCTGCTCACCTCATGCTCCCCTGGGGTTTCTCTGTAACCCCAGATGGTCCACACTAGAAGGCTCCTTGTGGGGAGCCAGCGGCTCCTCCCCAGTTGGTTCTCACATGCACTCTGTCTAAACATGCAGTCCCAGACTTCTAGGACCCCTTACAAACATTCTGACCTAGTCTTCACTGATGGGGCCAAGCCCACCTCCATTGTTCCCTGCCGACAGGCATCCAAAGGCTGCAAGCATTTGCTGGTTTCTGGGAGACCTGGTTCAGGAATCAGGTGTGCGTAACGCCCCCTCCAGTCAGGTCACAGATGGTAAACCAAGAACAGAAGGTGAGGAAACAGATTCCATGTTCACATGATTATTCTTGTTTATTGAGGTCTGTTTGTTCTCAACGGGTGCTTTTTCCTCCAAGTAAACAGAGCAGGCGCAAATATCTATAATGAATAAATTTATTGTCTTACAAAAATCATTGTCTAGAAATATGGGAGTACAAGAAAAGATATTTGCAGTCAGGTGTCTGGTGGTCAACAGCCAGTACAATCCATACAGGGGAAATCAAGGATTCCAAACCCATGTGACAAGTTCTTCCTAACAGATGTTAAAGCTTTTAACCCAAAAGGTCTGTGTTTTCCAGCACATTGCCAAGGATCGGGATTTGTCATTAACACTGATTTGCTGTCACTGAATGTTTGTTTATACTACTTTACTAGAGAGGTACATGATATGAAGCACAGTCAAAACTGAATACATGAAGTTGTTAGAGAGGCAAATAATATATTTAACATTGTCTTAGTACTGTAGTGTCTAAGGCACTTTCTGTAATGTCAGTTTGCTCAATATCAACCAAAAACAGGATGCTAAGTGTTCACTGTAACACTGTCCAAAGGAAGGGAAAAGGAAAAAGGAAGGATCACACACCCACTGGCATGTCAACATTCAGGCAGATGGCATCTGTTTTCGAGGTCCTATAGCCTCATTGACAAACTTGGAACACACCTCCGACACAAAACCAGTATTCCCGTTTTGGGCTCAAAGCAGTGGCTGAATCTGCAAGGTCAGCAGGAGGGTCTGGCTGGTTGGAGAGGACTTCTGTGAGCTTCCCAAGGGTCACAGCGGCTCACTCATCCCAGCAAGCCAGACACTTTGGGAGAGCGCCTGGAAGTCACTGTGATGGCTGCCACCTGGGGTGCCTTAGCTGGGTTGTGGCCACTACCCTCTCTGTGCGCAGACAGCCCTGGGCCAAAGACTATTCACATGAGATGGCGGGGACACCATAAATTTGAGGGGCAGGGCCACCCCTTGGGAGATGGGCAGGATAACCCCAAATCGATGCTGCTTCCCCAACCCAGCCCACCCCTCCTAAGCCTCCGAAGTCCCTTTCACAGTTGGCTCATTATTCAAAGGAAATGATACAAGCGAAGGAAGGTTCACAATGTTCTAGGAGACTGGATGTGGTTGAGGGGTCAGGGCCACATGAACACAGAACTAAGGTACCTGTCAGTTCGACAGAGCATGCAGAGCAACTGAGCAACGATCCTGGGGCAGCCCCAGGCCCAGCGACTGGCAACAAAGGATCTAGAATTTGTTTCAAAAAGGGTTATCTCCTCTTAATGTGTCATAAAGTGGTCTCTTGATGAGTCTATGGAAAATAGATGCAACCATGAGACAGTCTGTTTAATACGCATGTCTGGTGGAGGTGTATATATAAAAAGGGGCAATTGTACCTAGTCTGAAGCAGGATACAGTCCGCGCAGGCCGCAAAGCCTTAAGACACAGTTGATCTGCCTGTGAGGAATCCCGGAGCTTGCCATTCCCGAGTGCAGGGCTCAAGCAGACTAGCGCTGGGTTGAGTTGGGCCTGTCCTGTGTCACCTCCAGCCTCCCCGACTACTCTGACTGGGGCGGCTGCGTCTCATTGACGTCACTGGTCTTACTTTCCGTGTCCTCATCCGATAGCTCCAGTGACGCCCCCTCGATGTGGAGCTGGCGCCGGCCGGATCGGCTGGAAGAAAAGCTGATGGGGCCACCCCGCCTGGGAGAGAGAGAGAGCACAGGAGTGCGTGGCTGTTGGGCTGGTCCACCCCAAACAATGCTCGTTCTCCACTCCCTCCCCCTCCACCCCAGCCTGGGCCATCCCAGTCTTGGAGGTGGGGGGGGGGGATGCTCTACTCCGAAAGGCCTCCGGTAGACATGGTGAGGAAGACCGGTTAAGGTGAAGCCCTGTCTCCCCACAACCGTCCTTGAAAGGCTAGACGGCAAAACCTTAGTAAGCTTTGCTTTTGTATTTCATAGTCCTTTAAAAAACAAGTTCCAGTTTACCGGTCACACAAAAGCAAGACGCCGCAGCCTTTGCCCACTAGACAGAGGCCTGTGCTGGCTCACGGCTTTTCTGGGCAGTGTGTGTGTGTGTGTGTGTGTGTGTGTGTGTGTGTGTGTGTGTGTGTGTGTGTGTGTGTGTGTGTGTGTGTCCTGCCCGTGTGGAGGCCGTGGCTTCTCTCCCACTGTAGATGTCTGGATGTGGACCAACACCAGGCCAGACTGCAGATGGATGTGTGTTCCACTGGTCTGCCTCTCTGCTTTCCTCCACTCATCACTACAAGGGTCATACATCTCGACTGCAGGCTTCCAGACACGAGCCTCCACAGAGCAAGCCTGCCAGCCCACCATGTCCTCCCTGGACACTCACCTGAGCCGGTTCTTCAGAGTGCTGACCTCACGGCTCAGGCCCTCGTTGGCCTCGGTGGCATCGTCCAGTTCCCTTTGGAGTTTACGCCGGGATGCATTGGCACGTGTAGCCTCCTCTTCAGCTTCCTCCAGCTGGCGTTTAAGCTGCTTCATCCTGGCGTTGGCCTTCTCCATCTTGGGGAGTTACAGGAAGGAAAGGCGAACAGAGAATCTGGGTCAGCATGGCTCTGTGTGACCTCTTGTGAGCATACACACGTTTCAGGGCTGGTCCAAAGCTCTTCCATGTACCTTCACTTAGCAAAAGCCAGTATTTACAGAGCAAGCTACACAACCAGAGCTTCAAACTGCCTTATCCCTGAGTTTCTGAGGAAGAAACAATCTGGTTTTCCATCCACACATGTAGGCCAGCACTCTGGACAAAGACACTGTCCAGATGCCTCCACCCTCGTGAAGCATGGCTGATCCCACCGCACACTGGATTCGAGCCCAGCCGCCCTGGGAGAGTGCAGTACGCACCAGCCTCTTAAGAACCCACCATGGCGCCTTTGCTCCGAGACTTCAGGGACTACTGCTTGGTGCCTTATGGTTACAGCTGGCAAGTAGGGAAGCAAAGGCCCCCAGGGTCTTGGCCAAAGGCAGCCATCCCCCAGTGGTGTTCCTTAGCCAGTGTGCAGAGCCTGCAGGGGAGGCATGCACAGGCTGCAGGCAAGGGGTGGTCTTGACCCGGTCTTGATCTCTACTGGATTACAGGCATGTATGGTGAGCACGTAAGTACTGTGTGTTCGTAGTAGGGTGTGTGCACACGGACACACGTTCTTCACACGTCCCTAATTTCTGTTGTTTGCTGTCTCCCCAACTTACCTCCACCCAGTTTCCTGAACTATTCTAGGCACAGAAGTGAACCTGGGAAAAACTTGTTTGCTTGTGAAGCAGTTTAGTGGAAGAAGCTGAATGTTACTGTAAACTCTGGTCCAGGGCTCACACCTCGAAGCCTCAGTGGCTCTTCTTCCTCATTGTAACTGGTAGAAACATGGGATGTTGCATGCCAGTCGAAACACCATAATTAAGGGTTTTCAAAAACGGTTTAATTCTGACTTGTTTGCTGAAGCATTTCCAGGGTGGTGACCTTCACCCCACCTGGTTTATTCTCACCTGCTCTCTTTTCGAAAATTTATTTGTATTTTATGTAAGAGTGCTGTCTCTGCATGTACACCTGCAGGCCAGAAGAGGGCATTAGATCCCATTACAGATGGTTGTGAGCCACCATGTGGTTGTGGAATTGAACCCAGGTCCTCTGGAAGAGCAGCCCGTGCTCTTAACCACTGAGCCATCTCTCCAGCCCTCTCCTACCTGTTCTTTATACTGATCCGCATGTCGCCGCTCATCTTCAACCTGCATGAAGATTTCTTTCAGCTTCTTCTCTGTTCGACGGACTAGTTTGTTGGCAGCTGCGCGTTCCCTGTCAGAACGACCACAGAGTTTGAAGTCTTGAAATTCATTTTAAAGGGGGAGATATTTTTGAAGTTCTTTTTCTTTGGGAAATGATGCACACCGGAACGCCTTTTTAGACCCCCCGGAAGCCTGAAGCAGGGATTGATTGCCTTTCAGTGCAACACAGCATCTATTTGTTCCTGTGCACACAGGCACTGAGTGTCCTGAACAGCATGTATCACATAACCTGTGATCATAGTAAACAGACTCGTGGCCATCACTTAAAAAGAAAAAGAAGCCGGGAGGCGGTGGCGCACGCCTTTAATCCCAGCGCTTGGGAAGCAGAGCCAGGCGGATCTCTGTGAGTTTGAGACCAGCCTGGTCTACAGATCGAGATCTAGGACAGGCACTAAAACTACACAGAGGAACCCTGTCTCAAAAAACCAAAATGCTGGCAGCTGTTAGAGCTGATGAAAACACCCCACCCCACGCAGAAGTGAAATAATTCACCACGGTTCCCTGCAGATGGGAAAAGTTCCCTCCTACCTGGATCTGGGTCTAGTGGGGTCAGGTCAACAGGCAAGTTGGAACTTGTCAGTGAAAGCCTTAACCACACCTCACTGATTACACTTGCACACACTCCTGCCCAGTGGAGTGCGAATGCAGCTCTGGGACTGCAGGTCGGGAGGGTGTTGCTCCTGCATTTCTGGGCCCCATGCTCCCCAACAAGGTGGCTCTGCGGGGTGCTGTAGCTGCCTGCTCATTCCGTCCTGTGCAACACTCAGTTTCACCATGCTTCATTTGGGTGTGGTGGGAACTGCGGGGGTGGGGGGTGGGGGTGGGTGGGGTGTGGGGGGTGGGGGAGGGAGCTTTTGTGCCACACTGCATTTCTCTTGTGCTAGAGAACGAGCCCCTCACTGTGCGGGTGCTGGGAAGTCACAGGGCGATAGGATGGCTTCCAGCAGGGGCCAGGCAGAGTCTCAACCTCTGAGCACTTCTCTCACAGCTCACAGGACCTTCTCCCTCCTATGCAGGTCACATGTACGTGTGCTACCACATCCCCTGCATTGGTGCTCCTATGTAAGGGGCGTGCCCTGCATTGGCGCCCCTGTGGTAAGGGGCGTGCCCTGCATTGGTGCTCTATGGTGAGGGATGTGCCCTGCATTGGCGCCCTATGGTGAGGGGCGTGCCCTGCATTGGCGCGCCCTGCATTGGCGCCCTACGGTGAGGGATGTGCCCTGCATTGGCGCCCTGCGGTGGGGGGCACTTCTGAGTCCCGATGTGGCCTGGAGCCTGGCGGGTCTGCGGCAGTCAAGGCAGCCGGTCTGAGGCCTACAAGAGCATCTTACTTGGCTTCCTGCTCGAGCTGCTCCTCCAGCTGCCCAATCTTGGCTTCCAGGGCCGAGATCGTAGCCTTGAACTTGGACTTGACAGCCCCTTCTAGCTCCTGCAGCTTGGCCTTGAGTTCCTTGTTCTGTCGCTCCAGCTGTTGACGGGCATTGTCACTCTTCTGGGCGGCGCTGCGTTCTGCTGCCAGCTCTGTGTTCAGTGTGTCCACCTAGACGAGGACAGACGGTTAGCTAACCCGCGTGGGAGCAGTGCGCGGCCCCCGGGACAGGCCGCGTGGGAGCAGTGCGCGGCCCCCGGGAAAGGCCGCGTGGGAGCAGTGGGCGGCTCCCGGGACAGGCCGCATGCACCTGCAGCGTGGTCTTGCGGAAGCGGTCGTTGAGCAGCTCCATGTTGCTCTGCTCCTCCTCCAGCTCCTCCTCCAGCTGGGCGATCCGCGCCTCCAGGCGCCGCTTTTCATCCAGCAGGGCAGACCTAGGCACAGGAAGGGCATCAGCAGAGACGCACAGCCCGAGAACTGTGAGGTCGCTGGATGACCCGAGCATTCGTCCCTCCTGATGGTGTCTTCCCCCATCTGTCCCTCATCCATGGACAAGCCCCACCCCCACCCAGTTCTCTTCCCTGCCCACATGTGTCTTCCTGGTTCTGGCACTGTCCTCGGACCCAGTGTGGTGACTCCAGTGACCTCCCTGCTGCTACCTCTGCCTCCGGAATGCAGCCAGGATCTCAGATGGGACTGTAATCCTGGCACAAATTGCCATGATGTCCCAGCTCTCCCAAGGAGAAAGCAGCTTAACTGGGCAAAGGAACTGATCATTAAAAATGTCTATCAGAGCCAGGTCCTAGGGAAGATACTTGCCAAGCCAGTGAATCTGAAAGGGAGGCCTTGGAGAGCCAGGTCAGTGCAGTCTATGGATGTTGTTTGGTGTGTGTGAGCCACTGGACTGGCACGGGTGTGTACATACATGTGTGTCGTGTGTGACGGGCCGTGCCTGAGTCTATCCAGACTTGGGGTCATCCTTTAGACCTCAACAGATGAGCAAGGCCACTTAACTCTTGAATGTCAGGTGACTGTCCCCAGCCTCTGTGAGTGCAATGCTTGAGGGCAGAGAGGCATGGCTGGAGACGGGAGGCCGAGGGCCAGCACCCCTAGACACCCATGGCTGCTGCCGGAGACTCACTTGCCAGAGGCGCTGTTGGCGATCTCATCAGCCAGTTCATCTCGCTCCTGCTCGGCATGTCTGCGGGCCCGCTCAGATGAGGCCAGCTCCTGCATGAATTCACTGAGTGAGAGTCTGGTCATCACCTGTTCCCTCACTCTAGTCTGCTTCCACACACTGCAGTCTAAAGAAAGGGCTGGCTGAGTGCTGAGGTGAGATGTGCTACCAGACGCCTAAAAGAAAACGCCGCCAAGGAAGGGTTTCCCTGTCTCTGTGTGGAGTGGCTGTATCCCAGTGTACACATAAAACCCAGCCTGTTCTTTACCATTGTGGAGCACGAGCTTTAACCTTGAGCCCCATGGAAACCCTGGTCACACCAAATCACAGCATGGTCTAAGCCTTGGAGCTACTGACCGTGGTATGCTGAACTAGAAAGCCACTAAGAAAGTAAGTGCCATGTACTTGGAAATGTAAGCCACACTTTTAAAGTAGTGGATTAAAGAAGCCATTAATGGAAATTAGAAAAATACAGAATTAAGTGACAGTGAAGTCACCCTGGATCAAAATCTGTGGGACAGAGTAAAAGTAGAACTTCAGAGAGAAGTTTGTGTTTTCTGTGAATGTTGACAGAGTCTCCAAGCTCAGGAGTCATCCACTTAGTGTAGAGTGTGTGTTCTCAGCATGCTGGAGGCCCTGGCTTCATTCTTGGGCGCATGCGCACACCTCGCAGAAAGGGAAAAATAACCCACAGGAAACAGACACAAACAAAAGACAATAGAATAGACCGCATGAAAGGACCGGAAGCTGGCGTGCAGGATAAACCTGGGTTCTGCTCCACGTGTGATCCGGTTTTCATTTTCTTTTTCACCCTGCCACCTAAGGAGCTCCTTTTCTCCTCAGCCCCCCCTGACTGACAGTGTCTCCTCGTCCAGCTGCTGTACGCCTGGACTGGTGTTTTCTCATAGGAACCGTTTTCACGCCAATATTTCGGATTACTATCTTTTGAGGAAATCTTGAAAATATATACAGAGATGTACATATTCAAGGGTGCCTTATTACATGGGTAGAATTCTATTCTACATGCTACTCATGATGGAGACCTTAAGAAATGGTGAAATGAAAATTACTTGTTTTAAGATGTTCCCCTCCAGAATGAAGCCCATGTCTCTTACTAGAACAGAACAGGACTTCTGTGTGAAACAGCAACATTAAATAATGATCTCTCCTTTCTCATGGGGGGCACATTCTAGAAGGCTGTGGACATGTTCCTAATCAGCTCTCCTGCCTTTAGGCAGTAGAGGAGTGTACCTGGGCAAGCAACAGAGCGCCAGCATTTGTGCTGAACTGAAGCCACACCACGAAGGTGACAACATACACTTAATCTAATCTCAGAGTGATTAAGGACAAGCATTTGCTGAACATGTGGACGACGGAGAAAACACACCTCCTGCAACTGAAGGATTTCTGCTTCCAGACTCTTCAGTTTCTTTTCACTCTCCTTGGATTGAGCAAAAATCTCATCTCTGGACGCCCGAGCTTCTTCTAGTTCACGCTGGTAATCCTTCATCTGTGCCTGAGATTAAATACCAAAGTCGTTCTAGAGAACAGTTTTCATTCTCAGTACTGTTTCATCGCACAAAGTATACAGACGTAAGACAGCTACCACAAGACCTCAGCCTGACACGCTGTGTAAATACTGCAAAACCCTCAACCGGAGCGAACACGCTGCATGGTAGCATGTAAACATGTAATCTACCCCATGACCAAGTGGGTCGGTCACCTGCTGTGTGAGAGACACAAACGCATTAATATAAAACCCATGTCACCTCGGCATTTGCAGAGGTCGAATCTGATCAAATCACCTTTTCATTATAAAAATATTCAACACGCACTGAAGAGGAGGAGGCTTTAATTTGAAGACCATCAAGTAGAGAGGCCCAGTCTCGAAAGCTCCCGCTTAACCCCGAAGTGGAAAGTCCAGCCCAGATAATTCAACAAGACAAGAAAGACCCAACCAGGGAAGAAAGGAATTAACCTAGTGGGTTTATGGCATGACCTTCACTTAGGATACCTTCACTTTAGGATACTAAAAAAGCCACTACAGCTAGTAATTGACTTCATTAAGATTGATAGATAAGGCGAATATACAGAAGTTGCGTTCAACATTAAGCATAAAATTAAGTATAGATAGCTAGGCGCAAACTTAAAAGATGTGTAGAATACACATACCAAAGACTAGAATATCAGACAGAAGTTAAAGATGATCTGCATAGCAAGAAGCGAGAAATTCCTCATGTCCAGAGGAATTATATTAATGCGCAAATTAAGCCACAGCCAACCAATTAGAATCCAAGATTGCCTTTTTTGTTTGTTTTTGCTTAGCAATATAAGCTAATCCTAAAATTCATACAGAATTCTAAGGAATCCAACCAGAATAGCCAAAACCAATCTTGAAAAAGAATGAACCTTGATCAGTTGTACTTCCCAATTTCCAAATGTGGTACAAGCCACAGTAATCACAAATAGTGAGGTAGGTGTACACACCAGGCCTACAGATCCACGGGATAGGATTGAGAGCCCAGAAATAGATATAGAAGTGTGCCAAGATGATCCAGTGGGGGCAACACTCCACAGATGGGGTCAGGACAATTGGATATGCCTAGCCAGAAGACTGGAGCTGTGTCTGTACCTGAAGCCACACAACAAAAACTCCTAGAAGACACCAGGACTAACTCTCAACCTCCGAGCGGGTGGCTGTACAGAGTAGACACGGGAGAGAAAAACTGAAAATTAAAAGCTCTTTCTCTTTCGGAAACAGGGTCTCCAAGTCAACCAGGCTTGCCTCACACCTGCTATGGAGCTGAGGCTTACCTTTAACTTCTGATTTTCCTGCCTCCACCTCCCAAGTGCTGGGATAGCAGGCCGGAACCACCACAGCTAGGCTTCATGTCGTACTGAGCTCAAACGTGGAGCTTTGTGCATTCCAGGAAAACATTTACCAACTGGGCTATATATACTATACTCTCGGCCCCAAATTAAAAACGCTTGTGCTACAGACAATATCCCCTGAATAGACAACATTTTGAATAATCTATCTCCTAAAGCACTGCATCCAGGGCTGGCCAGGTGGCTCAGTGGGTAGGGGCACTTGTGTGTCAGCCTGCTGACCTGAGGCTCACTTGGGAAGGTAGAAGGTGAGAACTGGCTCCAGTCTCCCTCCGACTTCCGCAGATGTGCTGTGCAGTGCTCACAGATGTGCTGTGCAGTGCCCCCTCCCATTATGCATACACAAAAAAAACCCCCAAAAGCACAAGATAAATCCTTGAAAAATTACAGCCAGAGTATACAAAATTTCAGTGTTTCAACTAAATTGTTAAGAGAGTGCAGCTGAAGAGATTCCCAGGCAGGATTAAAGCACATTTATGTTTTCAAATGTTAACGATAACGCACAGCGTGCACATGAAAAGATGTTCAACACCATTAGTCAGTACGGACATGCAAATGGAAAGCACAATGAGAGGGACTGGAGAGGTACCCACTGTTACAGTGGTTGCCACACAAACAGAAGATTCAGGTTTAGACCCACAGCACCCACAAAAGCTGACGGAGTGCCTGCAATCCCAGTGCAGGGGAGCAGAGACAGGAGGATTCCTGTAACCTGCTGCTGGCTAGTCCAGCTGAATCTCTGAGCTCCAGGTTCAGTGAGAGGCACCAGAGAACACCAAGGTGGAGTGTGACTGAGGACGATGGTGACCTCTGGCCTCAGTACCATGAGCACGTGCACACATTTGAAGCACACAAACCACAATGAAGTGCCATTTCACACCATTTCAATGCAGATTGGCAATGTTTGGAAAGGCTGTAGAGAGAACAAAATGCTTATATGTCGTTAGCAGAAAAACAGTGCAGCAGTCACCGTGGATGAAACCGCCAAAGTTAAACACCAGGGAAGGCTTGGTGGGACACACCTCTAATCCCAGCAGTTAGGGGGCAAAAGCAGGCGGGTGCTTGAGTTCAAGGCCAACTGAGACTACACAGTAAGACCCTGTCTCTAAAAGCAAACAGACATAAAATCAAAAGTTAAATACAGATAGTGTATTATCTGGCACTCAGGTGAAAGAAAAAGATCAGGAAATTGAAAACACACAGCCATGCAAATGGATGGGTGTGGTGGTTTGAATGGGAATGGTCTCCAGAGGCTCATAGATTTGAGAACTCAGTCCCTAGTTGGTGGAACTGTTTGGGAAGGACAAGGGGGTGTGGCCTCTGAGGCCTTTCAAAAGCCCACACCCATACCATTCCCAGTTAGCTCTCTCTCTCTGCCTTTGGCTGTGGCTCCAGGGGGCACTCTCAGCCACCGCTCCAGTGCCTGCCTGCAGCCATGCTCCCGACAAGATGGTCATGGCTCTAACCCTCTGCAACTGTGAGTCCAAAATTAAATGCATTTCTCTGTAAGTTATTTTGATCATTGTGTCTTAGCACAATAGAAAAATAACCAAGACTGTGTTCATATTAGTGAATTTCATGAGAGCCAAAAAGTAGAAACTGCCCATTGCTTCTAGCTTTGAATGGATGAACAAAATGTGATGGGCATGTTTCATCAGTATATCCGTACAATGGGATTATTCAGTAATAAAGCCACGAAGTGCTTATTCGTACTATGACACGGATAAGGCTTGAAAAGCATTACATGAAAGAAGCAGCCACAAAAATCCATCTATTGTAGGATTTCATGTCTATGAAATGGCCAATAAAGCCAAACCCAGACACACCAGGTCAGTGTAGCACATTCGCATTGGCTGTGGCAGAGACGGGGAATGAGGAGGTAATGGCAGCTAATAGGTATGTGGCTTCTTAGGAAGGGCTGTAATTAGCACTGGGTTCTATAACTCAAGATAAACACACACCTCAAAACCCCAAACCAAAGGAGATGAAACAGGTTCTATGGTATGTGAACACATCTCAATACACAGCTGCCAATAAAAATTCAGTATTTTGATCTTTTTTTTTTGGTAATGAAAAATGTTTTTTTTTTTATTATCAAGCAAAATAAAAATGTTTGTATTCAGCTTTAAAACTTTTTTAATTTAAAGCTGGTTGGTGGTGGCACACACCTTTAATTCCAGCACTCACGAGGCAGATCTCTGTGAGTCTGAGCCCAGCCTAGTCTACAGAGCTTGTTCCAGGGCAGCCAAGGCTGTTATATAGTGAAACACTATCTTGAAAAACTAAAAACAAAAAACAAAACCAAACCCAAACAAAAAAAGTTTGTGAATGTTTTGCCTGTGGGTGTACATGTGTACCACATATGCGTGCAGTACCCGTGGAGGCCAGAAGAGGGCAACAGATCCCTGGAGCTGGAGTATAGTTCATGTGAGCCACCATGTGTGCTGGGAATCCAAGGTTGGTCCTGGGCAAGAGCAACAAGTGCTCTTATAACTCCGGGCCTCTCCTCAGCTTTAAAGAAAGTACATGAAAGGGAAGCCACTGCCCACAAAGCTGCTGTCCACAGGCAGTCTCCCACAGAGGCTTTGATGTGATCTGTCTGCACATGTGCAGTTGGAAGCAACAGTTCCCATGGCACCTCCTTTTCCAGGCGGCTTGTCCTGCAGCTCTCCCACACAGCCTGTCAGGCAGTGGCTGGTGAATCATTTACCTTTACAAAGGCTTTGGCTAAGAGAGTTGCTGAAGGCATGTTCAAGATGTGGAATCACAAAGTTAAAGGAAGGAGAATTTCCTCAAGTTTTGCTCCCAGTTCACACCCTTTCCCAGCAATGCCTATACCCACCCACAGAAGAGAGGTGCCACCCTACACTGGCTCGGTATCATGAATAACTAGAGGTCCCCTTTTCTCATTGTGGCCATAAAACTGTCTTCTGGACAGCAGAGTGATGATTGGAGCTGTCTGAAAAGATTACATTCGCAGCCCTGTAGGAGGAAAGCCACACTACTTCCTTTTGGGGATGAGGCTGGGTAGAGAATATTACTTGAGGGTTTTGAGGAACACAGGACCAGATTCCAGCAAAGATGTTCCTCCTACCCGCCCCCGGCCCCAGTTCTGTCTCAAAAGCAAATCCAATACCCAAGGGCACAGCAGCTCCGTGTGACAGCTGGGGGCGTGCACTGCCTCCCAGCTTCAGTTTCCTCTTGTGTAGAAACCACATGCTTGGCTCTAGTGAGGCCATGGGACCCTGTCAGCAGAGCTAAGTCTGCCACACCTACCTGAAGTTTGCGAAGCTGCTTGATCACTTCGTCCCGGGCTTTGTTCGCGGCCTCGATCTGAGCCTCCAGGTCCTTCAGGTCTATCTCCATCTTCTTCTTGGATGCCACAGCAAGTGCCCTCTGTTTCCGCTCATCCTCCAGCTCTGCCTCGAGCTCCCGAACCTGAAGGACAGTGCTGGGTTACAAGGGGAGCTTGTCTTTCTGCAGAGGTCCCTGTCACCAAAGCGTCCCTACTGTATTACTAATGTGATATAGAAATGTAGGATATAGATGTGATAGGCTGAATCCGCTTTTAAAGAGCAATTTACTATATATGCATTAAAAAATTAAGTACCAACTCTTTTCTTTCCCTTATAAACAACGCTTTAGGGCAGGGGATGTAGCTCAGAAGTAGGGTGGTTATCTAGTGTGTGCAAAGTCATGGGTTTGATCCCAGTCTGCTGGGGGTGGAGGTGGGGTGTGATTTAAGGAGGCCATGGAGCCTGAGTGGTGGGAATCTGCAGTGTGCCCCATCTGCTGGGTAGTTTCCTCCCTCTCGGTACACCTGAGCACCCTGATGGCTTTCCTCTGAAGGCAGCCATGACACTAGAGAAAGACAGAATCAAACCCAGTGACAGCCAAGTCCTTCAGCAGTCAACGTTTTCTCCAGCTGCTGCTCCCCTGAGGTTCGCGTGACCCGCAGGGCTGACTGCTGTCAGAACACCCAGCCGGGCTCTGGAGAGCATGCCTCCCCAACCCACCTGCTTAAGCAGCAGCCGCTTCTTTTCCTCATTCTGCTCGTCTCTGGTTTGCAGGTCTCTCTCAAACTGGGCCTTCATGGCCTGCATGTTGACCTCCAGGCGGAGCTTGGCATCCTCTGTGGCCTGGAGCTCGTCCTCCAGTTCCTCCAGCTGGGTCCGCATCTCCTCCACCTGTTGCTCCAAGGCCCGCTTGGACTTCTCAAGCTCATGGACCTAAGGCACGGGGAAGCATCAGAATTGGTGAGCGGAGGCTGCTAGGCTTCTGTTCGGAGACGTGATTTCAGACTGCAGTTCTGACTGCTGTGAATCACTCCACGTGAGTGACAGAGCTCTGAAGCTGCAGCGCGGGCTGGCGGACCTGGGTGCTGGGGCCCCGTCTGCTGCGTGAGGAGGGTACAGGAGCCTGACGAGAGATCACTCACACTGGCAAGGCTCCCGAGCAAACTTGTGATGGCGGGGGGGGGGGGGGGGGGGGGGGGGTTAGTCTGAAAAGCAGGCATGGCCACAGGAGGCCTGACACTTCTCTCAGTGTCCTGCACAGACAGGAGTCTTCTGACCTGGCACGTACTGAGTGCTCCACCTCCTGCCCCCGCTGGCCTGCCCAACCTCTTGAAGCAGACCTAAGGGCTGTCTGTCACACATACCCTTTGGGGACTGTGGTCATGTTAGCTCCACAGGGCGAGCAGAGCAAGATTAGGAAGCAGCACTTGGCATCTGGTAACCCAGCAGTCACAAAACCACAAGGCTGTGTGAGTGTTGGTTACGGCAGAGACTATGGAAGTACTATCGCGCTTTCTCTTCACTTTTACCAGGTGGTATCTACCCTGGCTAGCCTCTCCTTGGCCATGGAGCTGGTATGCAGAGGGCCCAGTGGGACGAGGGTGGTCTTCCATCACCCACGGGGTGGTCAGAGGGTCCACAAACCCATGCAGACAACACCTGCTCTTTGCACTCACACTTTTCAGAGTGCACGTGCTGATGGCAGGAGGAGCCTAAAAGGCTCCCTTTCCAAAATAAGAAGGAAAGCTGGGAGAAGAGCCAGTCTGGGACTTCATCTCTGAATTGCAGGCCCAGATTCACTCTGGGAGGGCGCAGGGCAAGGAACAAGCATGGGGAACTCCTGGGGAAGGGTACACATGGGGGAATACACAGAGATGTCTAGACTGTAAGTCCCGACAGCTGCAGACACCTTGAAGGCAAGCGCTCAGGCCCCACGGGGAAGGCCAGCGGGAGTGCGGAAATGGGCTTCAGCTCCCACGAACCTCTGTCTCCCAGGGCACCTGGGAACATTCGGGTTTGAGACCCACTGGTGATGCAGATGTGAAGCCCTCTCGTTGAGAGATGCCTCTGCCAGGATGGCTTGGGGCAGGGAGGGCCAGGGCAAGGATAAACATCTGGCCACCTGCTAGGGTTGCTGCAAGAATTCCACATTTGGGGGGCCGGGAAGATGGCCTCAGCAGTAAAGAGCTCTTCCAGAGGGCCTGGATTCAATTCGCAGCCCACAGGGCAGCTCACAACCACCTGTAATTCTAGTCCCAAGGGATCCAGTGCCCTCCCCTGCCTTCAAGGACACCAGGCATGCATTCAGCTTGCACAGAGGCTGCAGACAATATACTTATACATAAAAGAAATAGATTAAAAAAAAAAAAAAAAAAAGAATTCAACATGTGACTTGGCCCAGATTGGCCCCTATCTGCCTTCAGGACAAGGCTCAAGTTGGCTTTGCTATGGTTCAGCGTCCCCAGGTCCTTCCTGTCACACAGCTATGGGCAACTTACATTCTTCCCCACATCATCTTTGGAACTCATCAGGTCTTCCATGTCTGCTCGGAGCTGCTTATTTTGCCTCTCGAATTCCTCCTTGGCCTCCAAGGCTTCTTCCAGGGCCCGCGCCAGGGAGAGAGCTTTGGTTTCTTTCTCCCTGGCCTCAGCTTCAGCCCGGTCCCGCTCTTCCGCATAGCGAGCAGAGATTCCCTTCTCTTCTGCCAACAGCTGTGCGGGAGCAGACGGGTACAGTGAAAACACCACTCACCAATGGCACAGGCTTGCTCACCCTAAGAATACCACCACAGGCTGACCATCCCATATGGACTTTCAAAGCTTTCTGAGTGCCAACAATGCCCAAGAGGAAAATCCCACACCTGCCTTCATGTGACAGGCCACAGTAAAACACAAAGTGGATAGGCCGCAAGTATGGGCTTGCGTGAAACATGAATGAACTGGCACTTGGGTGCTGTGCACAGTGTATCATTGTATAGACACATTCGCAGACAGTACACTCCCAGGCCTGACACAGTACTCATGCCAAGAACTCCGCATGGTGGGTCTTCGCCTGCGCAGGATGATGCACAGGTCTTCTCCTACTTCCTCTTTTATGCTTTCTGAACACTGTATTACTTTTAAGTGACAAAAAGGTGTCTTAAAGCAAAACCAAAGCACAAGCCTGGTCAGGATGTGGGGTCTCGGGGGGCCTGGGACACGGGTGCAGCCCTCACCTGATCGAACTTCTTCTGTTTCTTCTCCAAGTTGGACACGATCTGGCGCTGGTGGTCCAGGTCCACCGTCAGGTCGTCCAGTTCCTGCTGCAGCCGGTTCTTAGTTTTCTCCAGCTTGTCATACGCTAGGACCTTCTCCTCCAGCCGCTGGCTTAGCGCCTCCACGTCCTTCAGCAGCTTCTTTTTGGCTTCTTCCAAACTCTCAATTGTCCCCAGGTCATCGTCCACTTTCTTCTTGGTGTCAGCCAACTAGGTTTTGGGTGAGGAAAAAAGGGTCTGTATAAGAACGCATCTGACTTTTGCATTTCAAGAATAAAAACACGTTCTTTCAATATAATGAACTAACACTGACAAGGAATCCTGGGAAAGGGGCCTTAGCTAAGCTGTCGAATGGCAGCTGGACTGAAACCTCACAGAAGCCACAATTCTGTCTTTAAAGGTTGCGATGTTAGGAAGAGGACATCGGCGTTTGGCTGTGTCAGAGAAAAACCATGCAGTGAGCTTAATTAGTGCAGCCTAATTAACTGCCCCAAATACAGTGGCAGAGTCCCACATGGCCAGCCAGCCGCTGTTCACAGCACATCTAGGGCACACTGCTCCCCGAAAAAACCCACGCACCTGGGACTGCAGGGCCAACACCTGCTTTTCCAGGTTCTTCCTAGCCTCCTCCTCCTCCTCCTGCTGCTCCTGAAGGCTGTTCTTCTCCTCCTCCAGCTGCCGGATCCGACTGCTCAGGTTCAGTTTCTGGCGAGTCTCTTCCTGCAGGAGCTCCTGTGTGTTTAAGAGTGAGTGTAGGCTACCCCATCATCAAACCTGGGCTCGAGCCCCGCCAGAAAAACAAAAGACCAAACAAAGATAACTTGCTCTTGACAATTACGTCATGAAGAAAGTACCTCTGTGGACAAGAAATACCTAGTGACACCAATGAACACCCAAGACAGTTCCGTAACCATCTGCAATGCAAACCGCACCCTCCACCCATTCTCGCCCGGACCCAGGTGACACCACTCTGCCCCTCACATGTCCTGAGCTGCAGTCCCTCCAATCTCCTCCTTTGTACTCCCCTGCCTCAGTCCCAGCATTTGGCAGGCATTCCGATTCACGATCAGTCTCAGCCACTCCGTTAATCATTTTTCCTTTCTATTTTTAGCTTGATTGCTCCCCCCAAATACAAATGCAAGCATGTCTTTGTTGCTTTTGGACTGGAACATTTTTACAGCTTGTGTTGTCTCCTTTGGTCTCACTGACGAGGCTGTGCCCGCGTCTGCACTGGGTGCTGAACTTGTCCCTCACAGCTCAATTATTCTGCTCTCTATGCAAGACTTGTACCCCCATATCCTGAGCCCCTCACCCGAACCCCAGAAACAATGCTTGTCTCATCGGCTGCTCCATCAAAGAAACGTTCAGCAGACGTCCTGGGCACAGAGGTAACGCTCTGACAGAACTTCCTGTCAATCGATCGGCCCAAAGCCCTCTGTTTCAGAGTCTAGCACACATCCACCCACTCCCTCCCTGGCTCCCCCACAATACCTGTGTGTCCTGCAGTTGAGACTCGAGACCGGCTGCATCCTTAGCAAATTTAATACCTTTCTTCTCAGCTTCTTCCAGAAGGGTTGAGACATTATCCAGCTCATTCTGCAAGGAGGTAAGGATGAAATTCAGTTCCACAGTGAGGAAAGGATCTCCCACCACAGCTCCTAGAGAACCGAGCAGTGCATGCGTGTGGTGCTTCTGTGTGTGTGAGCGTGCGGGAGAACTTTAACTAGCACACTCAAGGCCTGCCTCCCACCTGGTACTCCACCTGAGAGCAGCTAACACCTGCTCTCAGCCCCCTTGCCAGTCTCCCCCTGAAAGGGCAGAGGCGTCTTGACGTCATTGACCACATCTGGCTTCACTTTCCCCACAAACAGACAAAAACCGAAAGCACAGCCACTGGAAGTCACTGTCATGGCCATGTGAAGGGCCACCGTGGGCCAGCAGGCGTTTTCTTTTGTGTTACTCTGCATTGGGCACATGCTGTGAGGCACACAGAAGTTACATTCCTACAGAACTTGACATTTTAGTAAGGGACTCAAAAGGAAATAAGCATACTAGTAATCAGCCCAAAATTCTCCCAGCTTTTAAAATCAGGATGACTATACAGCTGTTGATGGCCAGACTCTAGGAATAATGTGATGTTTCCTTTTCCTCCTCAGTGAAGGATGTCTCCAAAAGGGGCCAGAGAGATGGCTCAGAGGGTAAAAGTTGGCTGCTTTTCTGGAAGATCTGGGTTCAGTTCCCAGGGACCCCAATGCCCTCTTCTGGTCTTGGTGGGCATCAGGCACACAGTGGTACGCAGACATATATGTGGACAACAAAACACTCATGAAATTAAAAAAAAAAAAAGATAGCTTAAAATATTTTCAAAAAAGAGGGAAAAAAAAGTCCCTATGGTCTAAGATGCCTTTTATTTTATTCTATTCAATTTTTGTGAGTGCCGTGGATACAGTTTGCAGGGACTCAGAAGAGACAGCGGCCACCTTTGTCCTCTGCTTGTGCTGTCACAGAGGGAGTATATGGAGGACACACCTGCACACCTAACAAGACAACCATGCTTCTACTTTCGCTCGTCCAGGAACGTCCTTCAGAGAACTCATCTTTCACTGCTCTTGGGTACAGGGTGCTGAGGAAGACCTCTGAAAGCTTCTATGACCTTCAGCTTTCTTGCCTAGCATGTGGAACTGGAGTGAAGAAGCCTAGTGCTTCCCAGGAAACCACGATGTCGCTCACCTCACCTCCAAGCCATGCAGCTCAGAATACTGTTTCTAACATCTCCCTTTCAGGAAAACATTCAGAGATCTGTGAGAGCCCCCACACACAGGCACACACAGGTATTTTATACACAGCAGGCCAGAAGCTGCTCTCCCTAAAAGGCCTGCTTGTGACATCCCTGGCCAGGATGCAGAAACCTGCGTTTCAGGTGGGGTCCTACAATTCCCTAAAAGATAAACATGGCGCACTGTGCTTAGACTATCTGGGCAGTGTGGCCCGTGCTGAGTACCCGCTGTCCTTCCAGGCATGGCACCCACACGACCCACCACTTGCTGAGTGTCTGATGGCATTCCTGAAGGGTGACACTTGACACACTGTCACCACCCTGCTGGAGGAACTGAGTGCATGCTGGGGACTGGGCTGGAGGTTCCCCAGCTTCCTCCCTGCCCTGTGTTCCCAGACTGGAGCAAACCACCGAACCGCTGGGAGACACTGAGCCTTTGCAAAAACCAACTTCTGTGGTTTTTTTTTTTGGTGCAGCATAAACATCTCATCCAACCAAAGATGCATCCGTAAGCCGCTCTACTGGCTACACCGATGGCCGTATTAGACACTGACGGTATCTCGGATCCAGTGCTCTTACACACACATCTCTATAGCATCTCTGACCCAGTGCTTTTACACACACATCTCTACAGTATCTCTGATCCGGTGCTCTTACACACACATCTCTACAGTATCTCTGACCCAGTGCTTTTACACACACATCTCTACAGCATCTCTGACCCAGTGCTTTTACACACACATCTCTACAGTATCTCGAATCCAGTGCTCTTACACACACATCTCTACAGCATCTCTGATCCAGTGCTTTTACACACACATCTCTACAGTATCTCGGATCCAGTGCTCTTACACACACATCTCTACAGCATCTCTGACCCAGTGCTCTTACACACACATCTCTACAGTATCTCTGATCCGGTGCTTTTACATACACATCTCTACAGTATCTCGGATCCAGAGCTCTTACACACACATCTCTACAGTGAGCAGCTTTTAAAGTGAACCTGTGTGTAGCTTTCTCTTTAGGATAAACAAGAAAGACACCGATTTTGGGGGGTCCAAGATTATTCAGTTTTATGGCTTATACTACACAACTCTCAAACTAGGAAAAAGAAGCTGTACCAATTTATCCTTTAACCTCGTGTGTAAAGCCGGTCTCTCTGGTGCTCCAGTTTACTAGATTAACAGAGGAGATGAAATTGTGCTTAAAAACACCCAGCTACAGCCACAATTCACAGCAGCACTAGGCAGGTCCAAACAACTCACATGTCTTATTCTTTAAGTAAAGATTATTTATCTTCATCAAACACACACTCCAGAGCTGCCATATTTAACTGTATGACGCTTTCCAGGTACCTAGCAGAACATTCCAGAACCAGCTTACCTGTAGCTTGTTTGCTTTCTCGGCCAGCTCTACCCTGAGCCTGTCACCTTCTGACACCTTGGCGTGGAGCTCCTGGACCTGGGCATCCAGTTTTTTCCTCTTGTGCTCCGACTCGGCCTTGACCTGCTGGAGTACCTTTACCTCGCACGCCAGCTCCTTGTTGTCCGTCTCCAGGCCCTGCTTGTTCTTTTCCAAATTGGCTTTGAACTAGGAGAGGAGAGGAAGAAGCTTGAGCTTTTGTCTTTCAGCACTCCATAAAAATCACTCTTTTGTGTCTGCAGCGTTCTGCAGGGCACACAGTGAGCCTACAATCACCACGTGCCGGAGGAATGCATGGAGACACCCATCCTGAGCAGCCGGGGTTCCGGATGGGCGACACCTCCTGCATTGCTGGGGCACTGACTGTGGACTGTGAGGTAGTCATCGTACTGTGTAATTCTTCTTGTCCATATAGGGCAGAAAGAATCAACTATGTGCAGTGAGTAACAAGTTGTTCGTTAAAACATTTTTCCAAACTTACTAACCTGAGTTTGGAGCAGGGTCGGGTCTGTCTGCGCATGGCTGAGGGTGGAGCCGACACTACCCGGGGCTCTGTGGCCACAGAACGTGGCTTTACTCTGCCTCTCCACTCCTAGCTGGGGGACCCTAGCTGATGCTGCCGAGCCTCAGTTTCCCTTTCCTTTAAATGGCAACGGCAGGTTCCCCTACCGTGCCGAAGCCAGACTCGCAGCAGACTGGCCTCACGTGAACGCTAACACCCACCCCTGTACAGTGACGGGCGGCCTGTCGCTGGGCAGAAGGGAGAAACGGGAAGGTGGCAAGCGGGAGGAAGCCCGTGGGGAAGAACGAGGATGGCCGCCCACCCTGGGGCAGGGGATGAGGCCGAGGTGAGCACAGGAGAACAGGGGCTAACGTGGTACGGTGGCCGGGGTGAGCCCAGGAGAACAGGGGCCAGCAGTGCCCTACAATGGCTGGGAGCTAGCCGGTGGGACTGCGTCAACAGCCGACTGGGTCTGTCGGGGCGGGGGGCTCACTGGGACACCAGCCAGGGTCCTCACCCTCTTGGCCTGTTCCAGCTGCTCAGAAAGCTCCTCCAGCGCCGTGGCGTGCCTCTGTCTCATGTCCTGGATCTGAGCTTCGTGGTTCTTCGTCTCATCCTCGAGAGCCTTTTTCAGCTCCGCTACTTCCTGCTCACGTTTTGTGCTAGGGACACAGTTTCCAAGTTTGGAGATCAGAGGTGGGCAAGCGGTTAAATTAAAACACAATTTACTCGCGGTTTGGGCTTAGTGTAAGCCTACGGTGAGTCCTCTGACAGACACCAGACATGCTATTTCTAGTACGTGGGCACGTCCATTACCGTGGCATCAGAAATCCTAGAAACAGGAAATCCTAGAATCCTGCCCTTCATGCTGACTTACAGCCGTTATTCACTGTGATTTCCACAAGGGGCGTCAAGTCCTTTGTGCAGTCTGGCCTCACTTGTAGGTCAGGAACTGTAAACACGCGATACCAAGCTGCCTGCCTCAGTTCAGCCAACCCTCCGACGTACCTCAGTCCCAGAGGCTTGTAGCAGCTAAGGTTAGGAAGGTACTCTAGGACCCTGCACCACACCGTAAGCAAGTCTGTCTGTCTGTCTGTCTGTCTCTCTCTTCTTTTCTCCCTTCCTCCCTTCCTTCCTTCCTCATTATCTTCGTGAAGCAGCAATGAGTAACTAATGTCTGTCCTTCAGCTGCAGCCGGGGAGAGGTAGGACCAGCTCTCCTGCCTGCTACAGGTGGACGGAGGGGGTGCGGGGCTCTCCCTAGCCCATGCTGCTGTGTGACAGATGAGGCCGGCTCTCCCATGCTCACGCCCTCAGGGCCGGCTCACCCATTTAATGTTTTTCAGAGAAGTCATTTTTCAAATCTGCCAACCTGAGGATCATGTTTAAGTGCACGGCTTAGAGCCGGAAACCAGGAGCTGCGATACAGCTCTGTGGTAGAGCTCCTGCCTGTCGCGTGGGAGGCCCTTGGACTGGCCCCCCTCTGCACACGGAAACCAGTAAGGTGAACCCGCTCTTGCCAACACCCACATTAGCATGTCTTGATTGTCGTAAGGCCACAGCCACCCGAGGGGCATCTCAGGAAGACTGTTCGCTTTCAGATGCATAACCCATGTCGACTGATTCCCAATGACATGTCCCCTTCCTGTTCTCACCAGTGGAACAGCTGAGACCAGAGGGCAGAGGTCACTGCCAAGAAAGGGCCGCTGCAGCTCCCAGCCCTGTGGTTAAATGTAGTCTAAACAGAAGAGTCACCGAAGCCCAATTCAGCCAAGTCCTGTTGGCTCTGATAGTTGGTCTGGCCTGTTCTCCGCCAGCTCTCCACCAAGATTACTTCAGCCTACCTGGTGGCCAGGGTCCTGCTTCTCAGACTTCCAGTAAACCCGGTTCATCCACTTTTCAGTTTGATCCTAGTCTCTACTGGACCCCAAAGTCACGGAACTCTAGCTCTTGCCTCCCCCAGACCCAACAACCCCACCCCCTATAGTGTTTCGGCACGGAAGAGAATCCCATGACCACAGTACATGGTCAGGGAAAACCAGCGGACGAGGCAGGGGTGAGCAGGCACTCACAGGCCTCAGTGAGAGCACAGCGCACACCCGGGCTGCGGGACAGCCACAGCTCTGCCTAGTGTGTGCCACCACTGAGCACACGCTTGGTTTTGGTAAGTGTGCATACATCATTTCAAGTTTTTAGATACAGAATTTCTTTCTAGCCCAGGCTAGCTTCAAACTCGTGGTGGGCACCCTCCTGCCTCAGTCACCTAGGCACCTGGACTTACAGGTGTGAAATATTCTCAGTATAGTTTGATCTTTTCAAGAGATGAACAGAACAAATGGTCAGAGCTGTGGTCAAAAGCCCATCTAAGGGGCCAGAAACTGGCTCTGCGGTTAATAGTGTATACTGCTCTCCCCGTTGTCCTGAGTTCGGGTCCCAGCACCTCCACCACGTGGCTCACAACTGCCTGTAAGTTCCGTTCCAGGGATCTGAGCTCATGGCTCTTCAGGCATCTGCACATCTGCACACCTGGGCACACACCTCAACCCTTGTTACAAAAGGCCTTTGGAGAGTGGGTACTTCTGCAAATTTAGTTAGACTTTTATAAAGTAGAACCTTTGGAAAGCAGGCCAGAACTTAAACTGCTAATGCACATTCATGGCCCAAATCCTGGGCGATATGCTGGGCTGGCTGCGAGTGTCTTTACCGAGTGCCCCCGAAGCCCGGGTCTGACCTCAGTCTCACTGTTCTCCACAGCCAACCTGCTATCTAGATACCGTGACGTGTCATTCTCCCCAGGGTTCCTGGCCTATGAGAAGATCCAGACGTCACATCCTGACCCTTCTGGGAAGGGGGAGAACACTGGTTTTCAGCACACCAATCCTCCCTTCTCGTGCTCGTCTCCATTCCTACGTCTCCTGATTTCTGTATTCAGAAACGATCCCCCCCCCCTCTTCACTTTATCCAGTATTGCAGCCTCACCCCAGGGCAATGGCGGCTCCCCGATCACCACATCCTGGAGCCACTGGCAGGCGTGTATGTGTATGCACACTTGCATACCAGGCTGACTCACTAGTCTAGGCAGTGTGGGTTCCCTTCTGCCTGGATTCAGGGTACCCAAAAGGAGCAGTGGTGAACAAGAGGCAGAGACAAGGTGGACCGTGTCCCAGGGCCTCACGGTGACCTCTACATGGCAGTGGCCCTGCCTATCTGAGGTGTGACTGTCTATGGGTCGGTAACTCTAGGCTCCTACCTGGGAACCTTCTCAGGCTGTGTCCATCTATGCCCGTGGGAATAGCCCCTGCCTGACTCCTGGGGGAGGAGACCCCGTCTCGTGCAGACCCATGCCTGAGGTCTGGACTACTCTCCTTTCTTCTGTAGCTCAGCTGGGGACTGAGCCCAGGGCCTCTGCTTGCTCAGCAAGCCCTCTTCCTCTGGGCTGCCTCTCCAGGCTCTTCGTCTGGACCCTCTCCTCCTCATCTGCCCGACTTCCACTCTGCATGGCAACTGTAACGTCTGCAGGTGCCAGGCCACTCCATCGCGTCTGTTTATCCCGCCTTTCCCTCTGGTCCCATCTCGTTCTCTGTTCATCTCTCTGCAACCCTTCTGGGTATGGCCACCCCGCCCTTCTGACCGCAGCTCTGACCACATCTCCCATCTCTCACTGTGCTGTTTGGTTGGTCACAACCACAGCTGCTTCCTCACCCATTTCCCCCGTCATCCTCCCAGGGCGAAACAGGCCGTCATTCAAGGCACAGCAGCCCCCTCACTCACCGTAGCTCCTGCTGGGCTGCCGTGGTGTCCAGAGTGTCCTCCAGCTCTGTCTTCAGGGCCTCCAGCTCCTCACTTAGGTCTCGTTTTTGCTTCTCAGCCTTGTTCCTCGATGCCTTTTCCGACTCAAAGTCTTCCTGGAGCTCAGCGATCTGGGCCTGCAGCTCCCGGACGACTTTAAGCGCGTTGTTCTTATGCAGCGTCTCATCGTCCCCTCTGTCAAAGACCCAGGTACAAAGGCACTCAGGTGGCGGGCGCGTGGGTGGGCTGTCTCCTCCCTCATCACCAATGCTAGTCACAGCACCCCTCCAAGGGCCTGCTGGGTGCACTGGGTTCCCAGGTAAATGACCGCAGAAGGTCCCAAACTAGCAGTGGGCGTCAGGGAGAGATGTGTTTCTCTACTTTAAAATGTCCTCGGAAGTGAGATGTTACGGTCGGAACCCTGCTGGAGGGGGGCTGCCCCACCAGCCGGAGCACCCCTGTGGTCCAGGCCTGCAACCTTCGCACCTTCTGCTTCCCCTTTCTTTGGCACATCTTCGTACTTACATGCATGGTGTAAGTGCTGGCAGAGCTTTCTGATGGGGAACAGTATTTAATTCTAGAGTCTCCCAAGTGAGAAGGCCCATTTCCAGGTCAGAAAGTATTTGGCTGGACTCACAGTGACAAGGCCCAGAAAATTTTAATAAGATGTTCTCCTCTCTTTTTCAAATTTGAGACATGGTCTCACTGAACCCAGGATGACTGTGAACTTTTGATCCTCCTGCCTCTACCTCCTGGGATTACAGGCATGCACCTTTGTACTTAGTGCTGGAATCAGACTTGGGGCGCTGGGCATGGCAGGCAAGGACTCCACCAGCCGAGTTACACCTCCAGCCCCATTACAAGTTATTCTTAATTAAAACATGTTATAAAGTAAGCTCCAAGACCATGTAGCCAAGTAGTTAACTCTTTAAAAATGAGATACTAGACAGAAACAAATATTTGAAATGGTTTCAATATTCCAAATGGCTTTGGACTAAATATCAGATCATGGAACAAGAGAGGAAATATTTCTGAAATGTTATTTCCTCGAACGTTCCAAAACCCAGAGACGAATCTGTCATGTACAGAAAAGAAAACATCTGGCGTGGTAAAGAGCTTGCTGTCTGGGGCGCCCCTTCCAGGATTTTGAGATGTGACAATTATTTCTAAGTCTAAATATTGACAGTGGTTTATGAGACCTTGCTGCCCTGATATAAATTAGGTACTGCTGGGCTGGGTTTCTCATGAACTTATGTTATAACCGGCATTAAAGAAACCACATCCTGTGCCCTGGCGCTCTCCGGTGCTCCTGGATATGGGCCGAGACGCAGGCCTGCCCATCCAGCTGTCCCCCAGGTGTGCTGGCGCTGCAGACCTGGCCAGCGCTCCCTGAAGCTCCTCTTCCTTCTTGGCCAGCTGGATTTTGAGCTCATCGACCTGCGCTTGCAGCTCAGCAATCTGGTCCTGCAGGTCGGTGGTCTCCCCGTCCAGTTTCCGTTTGGCCTTTTCCAGCTCCTGACGCGTTTTCTCCTCCTTCTTCAAGCGTTCTGCAGGGCGAGAGAGAGCAGCCTTCACCACACGCAGAGCACACACAGTGAGTGGATGCGGTCACTGCCTTGCTAACCCCGAGTCAAGTGCCTGGTCACCTGAGACCTACCGAGATGGCTGGAGGTGAGATCAATGAGTATGTGGAGAGAATTTAAAGAGAAATTGGGTGGTGTCTAAAGATCTCCCCTTTGGGGGAAGTGAGTCTACACTGCTAAGAGCCAAGATGATCTGGAAAGGGCACTAGCGGGAGGGCTACACCAGTCACTGCCTAGCCCCAGTCCCCTGGTCCTAGAAGCCCTGGTGAGACCGAGGAGTGGGCAGAGGCCATCTGTCTCCCCAGCCTCTCTGCTGCAGTCCCTTAATAAAGGCTGCCGACCAATTCTGTTCCCACTGTCTGCTCCAGCAGTGTGACCGGCGAGTCCTGAGTTCGTTAGCAGGAGCCCTCTGCTAAGAGCGTGCCACAGGATGACTGGATGGACACATCTGTGTCATGGGCACCTCTCAGCAGAGGACCCAAAGGGCAGCAGAGAAGTTTATACTGACATCCTGTCTTTTATCTATACCAACCAACCAACCAACCAACCAACCAACCAACCAAAAAACCCAAACCACCACCACCAAAAATCCTCTCCAACCCTGAAGTATTTAAAACAAACAAACAAACCACAACCCCATTTTTTTCCTCATTGAAAAAGTATGTATTAAGAAAGCTAGTGGCAGGCTGGGCGTGGTGATGCACACCTTTAATCATAGCACTCAGAAGGCAGAGGACAGGTGGATCTGTGAGTTCAAGGCCAGCCTGGTCTACACAGCGAGATCCAAGACAGGCTCCAAAACTACACAGAGAAACCCTGTCTGGAAAAGGAAAAGAAAGCCAGTGGGCACAGCCCTGCGGGGCCGAGCAGACAGCGCTCACTAGCTGCGGGGCCAGGGACAGGCTTAAGTGCCCTTCACTGCTTCTGTCCATCTGCAGCCACCTCATCCTGACATCATTTCTGCCAGAGCTGCTGACACTGCTCCTCTCCAGGGTCCATCTGGCTCATCTGGCCAGTCCCTTTGTGAGGTGTCACCTGGGTCCTTCCATGCAGTGTTTAATCAAATGTCCAGAAGGCCAGCGGCCTACAGAATCAATTTCCACCCCAACCAAGTTCACCAAATGCAAGTTTAAAAAGAAGGAAACCATCCTGATTCGATTCCACCGGCCACTAAGCGACATGACCAGAAAGATCTACGGTAACAGTGACGTCCCTGTCACAAGCAGTCACCATGCCCGCTTCCCGCCACTGTCCTGACCCCAGCACAATCCCAGCACCCCGAGTCCCTGTCCTGAGCGTCTCTGGCTGACACCAACCTTCTAAATCCGAGATCATCACTTCTTGCTTGTTTCTGACTTTAGCCAAGTTTTTTGCCTTTTCTTCCTCCTCAGCCAGCTGAGAGGAACACTCAGCAATTCGGTCTTCCATGAGTTTCTTTTCCTAAGTAGAAAAACAACCTATTTTAGAAAAGACGCGCAAAACTGCACCCTGAGTTTGGGGTTACTGTGATGTGAGAAAAAGTGGGTAACTGGGCCCTGCTGCTCCAGTGGGCTGTATCAGGGTAGCCAGGCGCTCTCCTGGTGCTCTCCTGGTGCCTGCCTGGTGCCTGCCTGGTGTTCAGAGCCCGAGTGCCAGGTGATACAAGTGGCGTAAATGAACAGACTGGAAAAGGTCCTAAGGACATTTGACTGTCTTCAGAACTCCAGACAGGAAGCCTTACAGAGGAAGTAAATGCAACTAAAATTCTCCAGAACTTTCTCGCCCCCTCCTTTTCAGTTTGAAGCCACAGTTGGTGAATATGCCAAGCTCTCTTCTGGATTCTACCACATGGAACTGGTCTTACTTTGATAAATTTGGAGTTCTGGTCCTCGAGAAGCAGAACCTCCTCTTCCATCTTCTTGATTTTGGCCTCTGCCGTCACCTTCTCCAGCTGCAGCTTCTGCCGAGCCCCCTCCTCCTCATCCAGTTGTTCTTCCAGGTCCTGGAGAAGAAAAGCCTACGTCAGTCTCCCCAGCTCCTCGGCCAGACTCAGCCGCACGGCGGGAGCACACAGGGGAGCGCACAGGGGGAGCGACGCACTCATGTGTGTTCGGTGGGATTTGAAAGAACGAGGCGGGTCTTTGTGTCTTCACAAGTGAGAGCACAAACTGGGTCAGTTCTTCAGAAGCCGACATGGCAAGCTCTGGAAACATGCCTCCAAATACACTGTAGGAAACTGTCAGGGTGATTTGATAAAACCACCACACTATGAGCTGGGGGTAGAGGCAGTGGCTGTAACTCCGGCACTCAGCAGGCTGAGGCAAAGGAGATTGTGAATTGCAGGCCAGCAACGCCAAGCCGAACACTAACAGTGCCGTTTCTAATGCCAGGAAAACTATGGGAAAAGGCTTTACAGTTAGGCTTTGGTACATCTGTGGGGTGGTATAACACACAGTAATTAAAACTCACGTTGCGCAATGATATGGGAAATATGAGACAATTGCACAGCACCACTCACTCGTGTAGTGAAAGTGAATGAAATCTAAGTGTTTACACAGTGAATGAAGTGTTTGCACAGTGAATGAAGTGTTTACACAGAATGAAGTGTTTACAGTTTTACTCTAATGTTCTTATCTTTATCCACATCCTATGTTGTTATATATGATAATAAACATGTATCAGTGGACATGGTTGTACATAGTAACCCAAGAATAACTTGGCTTAAAGGCTTTACTTATGGTTAATTTCAGAATAAATCTTGTGAGGTGTAATGAAAAGCTCCAAGCACATTTCCAAGCATAACGCCCTCTATGCTACCTGAAGTGGCATGGAATCAACTCACGACCCATCTCCTTCATGGGGACCTCCACCTCCTTCCTTTGGCTTATTCTAAAACAAATCTCAAGCATGTTATTTCATCCAAAAAGCCTCCAGACTACATCTCTTAAAAAATAAAAATGGCTCTTTAAAAAAATCCATTTTCTGGTATCAAAATCTATATAAATCCCACAGGCGGTGACTGACAGGTTTTTAAGCCTCCTCCATCTCTAGGGTGCTCTATCCCCCTCTCCAGCTATCAGCCCCCGGCTCATACTGCCTGGGTTTTGTTAACTCCATCCTGTACCGCACACTCACAAGGTGGCAAAACCAGGCAACAGAGCGGTGTGTTCAGTATCTTTTCAGTGAGCAGACATCTCGTGCACACTGTTTCAGATGGTTCAAGAAGAGCGGCGGGAGGGGGAGCGGGCCTCAATGCTTTGTATGTTCTAGATCTTCTACGGTAATCCTATTAATGCTAAAACCAAGAAACTCATCTTCAAAACCCAATAGAAAGACAGTTCTGGTTAAAAAGGGCATCAGAAATCGCCCAAAGTCTCAGAGGCAGAGAAAAACAAAACAGTGCAAGGAGTCAAAATGGGGGTCTCGGGGCCATGTAGTCGATTTGGAATCTCTGACACCCCAAAGAAAAACAAAGAACAAAAAACTTCTATACCTTACAATTTCATAATGCCATAAATAATTTTAGACTGCACTGGAACGGATGTCCAGGTAAGTTAAAACACGGATGCAGATCTTACCAAAAGCAATCTACAGATTCAATGCAATCCCCATCAAAATCCCAACACAATTCTTCACAGACTTGGAAAGAAAAAATACTCAACTTTATATGGAAAAACAAAAGACCCAGGATAGCTAAAAGAATCCTATACGATAAAGCAACCCTTGGAGGCATCACCATCCCTGACCTCAAACTCTACTATAGAGCTATAGTAATAAAAACAGCTTGGTACTGGTATAAAAACCGACATACCAACCAATGGAATCGAATTGAAGACCCTCACATTAATCCATGCACATATGAACACCTGGTTTTTGACAAAGGAGCCAAAACTATACAATGGAACAAAGAAAGTATCTTCAACAAATGGTGCTGGCATAACTGGATGTCAATATGTAAAAGATTACAAATAGGTCCATATCTGTCACCATGCACAAAACTCAAGTCCAAGTGGATCAAAGACCTAAACATAAATCCAGTTACACTAAACTTAATAGAAAAGAAAATAGGAAGCACTCTTGAACACATTGGCACCGGAAACCATTTCCTAAATAAGACACCAACAGCACAGACCCTGAGCACAACAATTAATAAATGGGACCTCTCGAAACTGAGAAGCTTTTGCAGGGCAAAAGACACAGTCAATAAGACAAAAAGACAGCCAACAGATTGGGAAAAGATCTTCACCAACCCCACATCTGACAGAGGATTGATCTCCACAATATATAAAGAACTCAAGAAACTAGACATCAAAGTACTGAACAGTCCAATTAAAAAATGGGCTAAAGAGCTAAACAGAAGAATTCACAAAACAAGAACTACAAATGGCTGAAAGACATTTAAAGAAATGCTCAACATCCTTAATCATCAGAGAAATGCAAATCAAAACGACTCTGAGATACCACCTTACACCTGTCAGAATGGCTACGATCAAAAACACCAATGACAACCATTGTTGGAGAGGATGTGGAGCAAAGGGAACACTCCTCCACTGTTGGTGGGAATGTAAACTTGTACAACCACTGTGGAAATCAGTATGGCGGTTTCTCAGAAAATTAGGAATCGAACTACCTCAAGACCCAGCCATCCCACTCTTGGGCATATACCCAAGGAATGCTGATTCATACCATAAAGATACATGCTCAGCTATGTTCATAGCAGCACTATTTGTAATAGCCAGAACCTGGAAACAACCTAGATGCCCATCAACGGAAGAATGGATGAAAAAAATGTGGTACATATACACAATGGAGTACTACTCAGCAGAGAAAAACAATGAAAGCATGAAATTTGCAGGCAAATGGATGGAACTAGAAAAAATTATCCTGAGTGAGGTAACCCAAACCCAGAAAGACAGTTATGGTATGTACTCACTCACTGGTGGATTCTAGATATAAAATAAAGAACAAAGAGACCACAACCCATAGAACCATAGAGGCTATATATATAGCATGGAGGTCCCTAGGACGACTGTGGCTTATAATAAATTTCAGTTTTACTCAATTATTAAAAAAAAATAGCCAAATTAATGGAAACACATGAACTATGAACCAAAGGCTGAGGGGCCCCCAGCTGGATCAGGCCCTCTGAATAGGTGAGACAGTTGATTGGCTTGATCAGTTTGGGAGGCAACTAGGCAGTGGGACCAAGTCCTGTGCTCATTGCATGAGTTGGCTGTTTGAAACCTGGAACTTATGCAGGGACACTTGGCTCAGTCTGGAAGGAAGGGACTGGACCTCCCTGGACTGAGTCTACCAAGTTGATCACAGTCCTCGGGGGAGGACTTGTCCTGGAGGAGGTGGGAATGGAGGGTGGGCTGGGGGTAAGGGGAGGGGGTGGGAGGGGGGAGAATAGGGGAACCCATGGCTGCTATGTAGAACTGAATGGTATTGTAAAATAAAAAAAAATATATATATATATTTTAAAAAAAATGGAAAAACACACACACACACACACACAAAACCACGGATGCAGAAGCCTATGTCTATTTAGGAGAACATGAACCTTACGTACATCATGAAAAACAAACCGGGAAGCTAACTCCTTGTACAAGGACCTAGCTGTGCTTTAAATAAAGAAACATGAGCCTTTGGATAAAGAAATGCAAGCACTTCTTAGGAAGTGGTTAAAATTAGTGTAAAATTTAATGCCAAAAACCAGACCCATCAACAGGGCAAGGGGCAGTCAGACGGATCAGCGGGGAAAGGAGCCCCTGCCAAGCCTGCGGACTCCTGGACCCACACGGTGGAGGGGAAGGCTCAGCTCCTACAAGCTGTCCTCTGCCCTGGGTAGCGTGGGCACACACACAAATGCGAAAGTCTGTAGTAAAAATACAGGCTACAAGGCCGGTGAGACGCTCCACAGGCAAAGGCACTGGCCACACAAGCCTGGCCATGACCCCACAGTCTCCTCCTGACCTGGCCTCAGTCCCCAGCACCCAGGGAAGGTAGAAGAGCTGACCCCACAAAGTTACCTCTGAGCTCCATATAATAGTGTGGCATCTGTGCCCCAGCCCCGAACTAAGATTTAACAAAATTCTAGGGTCTATGTAGTTTTGGTTGGATACACTTCCTGTAACTCTCTTTGTTAATGGATTATGAATACCAATGGAAATAAGCACACTGTATCTCACATCTGAACAGGACTGCTAGGGTCTGACAACACCCTGTTTGTGAACTCATTTACTGTGACATAAAATCTTAGATTAACAGTGTTAAAGACCCTGTACTTGTACAGCTTTTGTGGCACTCCACTAACTTACGGACTATTTGAAAACTGTCTTGAAGAGGGACGGATCTGGCTGATTCAGTCCAGTGCTTAGTCGTTCTGATAAACATTTGATTGCTGTGCATTGCAAAGATGAGCTATGCAGTAAGAATGCTAAGGGAGAAATGTTCCTGCCTGAGTTCGGGGCTGGCTTCTCAACAGTGGTGGCAGGCGCGGACACCAGAGACCGAAGGGATGTGATCAGGGAAAAGGGAGATGTGTGTGTGCCCGGGCACAGACAGGACACCCGCTGTCTGTGCCATCTGTCTGGGTGTTCAACCAGGTGGGGAGCTGTGCTCTGTGACCAGAGCTTGTATTTCAAGGCCCCAGGGCAGGGCTAATAGTTCTCCATCAGTGCCGCGCATTTCTCATGAACGACCGCAGTTAGGAGAGGCCCGTGTAACCACTGGAACGAGTGTAAGAACTGACAATATGAAGGGCCACCTAAGGTCTAAGGAATGCTCCGGACCCTGGCTGGTTTCTGCCTTTGTGTCTCCACATTGCGTCTCCACATTGCAAGATGCCACGTTAGAAGACAAAGAATTCCTACTTGAAATAATAAACCCATGTCTGCAGAAACCTTGTTAAGTCTGTGGTCCAGATGAACGATTGGTACACGTGACCTGTTCTCCGTAGATAAGAACCCACCTGCTCCCCAGACCCAAGGACAGTCAGTTCTAAGAGCTCCCGGCACCTGAATGTGAGCTTGCATCTTCTTCTTCTCATTCTGGAGGATCTGGTTTCTCTCTTCCTCCTCCTCCACCCTGGACTCCAGGTCATGGAGGATCTCCTCCAGCTCCTGCTTTTTGGCGGCGAGTCTCGCTCTCATCTCTTCCGCTTCAGCAAAGAGCTCGGTCTCAGCCTGTAGCTGCTCTGCGAGGATGTTCTTCTCTTCCAGCAGCTGGAAGCACAACACAGGGGCCGGGGCCAGGGCTCAGCCAGAGTGCACCCACCACAGAGACTCCCCGAGACTTCCCAGTCAGTGCCCGCTGCCTCAGACACAGCATGTCAAAAATATGGGACACAGGAACAGGATCTGTGAGTTCCAGGATAGCCTGGTCTACACAGAAAGTTCCAAGCCAGCCAAGGCTACACAGAGAGACCTTGCCTCCAAACAAACAAACATCTGACAAAATTTCAAGTGTGTCTTGTGTGTATATGTATAAAGTAAACTACATGAAAATATTTTTGGTTGTTTCTGTTGCCCTAAGTTATCTTGAATAATAAATACTAAGTTTGCCAGGCAGTGGTGGCGCATGCCTTTAATCCCAGCACTTGGGAAGCAGAGGCAGGAGGATCTCTGTGAGTTGGAGGTCAGCCTGGGCTACAGAGTGAGTTCCAGGAAAGCCTCCAAAGCTACACAGAGAAACTAGAAAAACCAAAAACCAACCAACCAAACAAACAAATAAGTTCTTACCACTTTAAGAATTATAGTTTGTCCACTAAGTTGGAAGGGACAGATAACGAAGAGAGAGGACTATTGAAGGGTTATAAAGGTTCCAGTTTGGTGGCTTATGCCTGTAATCCCAGCACTTGGAAGGCTGAAGCAAGAGGCTGCCGTGAGCTTGAGGCCAGCCTGGGCTACAGAGTGAGACTCTACTGAAAACTAAACCAAACACTAAAAATAAAACAACAACCAGGTTCTTGGGAACTAGCAACGCCTGCCATATATCAAGTGAATCTTCTCGGCCTCCCACGCCGATGCTGTTCTGTCACTCATCAGCGCTCCTTGGCTTTACTTTTCCAAGCGCCCACAGAGGGGCACCGCCTCAGGGTTGCAGAGAAGCAGAGTGGCCCTGGCTCAGCCCCACGCCCTTCACCTTCTCTTTCCCTCACAAGCAGACACGAGGAGGCAGCAGGGGGGCCCCTCTCACGCAGGGTCAGCCACGGGCGTCATAGCCATCGTGACCTACTGTGTGTGCAAAGACCGAGAAAGGAAAGGTGCGGTGGGTTTTAACTCACATAAATCTAGACATAAGCCCCAGTGTCGCTGTGAACTCTAGTGAAAACACAAACACTCTGAAAATGAGTGAAATGTGGTGGGCGTGGCTGTTTATAACGGATGTGCGAGCTGCTGTCCATGGGCGGCGGAACAGCAGCTCGCACATCCGTTAGGACACCGGGGTGCGGAGGGGGCACACACCTGCTGGTGCTTCCTCTCCATCTCCTCCAGCTCCCCTTCCACCTTCGTCTGCTTCTCTTTCACCTTCAGCAGCTCCTCGTCTTTGGCCTGGAGTTCTTCCTCCTGGCGGGTGACTTGAAGGAGGGGCTTCACCTGTGACAAGTTGAACAGCTCATCACTCCCGCTCTGGCGCAGGCCTGCTGCCCCAAGTCTGCAGGAGGAAGACCCCAGCCCAGCCCACCTTGGTGAAGACACGCCACCACTGCCAATGCCGCAGCTTCAGGTAGGCCGCGCAGTTCCGCTGCAGCACCTTTAAGGCACTCAGCTGCTGCTGCTTCTTGGCAAAGGCCCTGAAGAAGAGAAAGGAAAACGCCTTCACAGGTGCTCATGGAAGGCCGCCCTAGGTAGCCGGCCCTCAGGGAGGGCTTCCCCAGGACCTCGGCTGAAGGGAACTCCAACCCGTTTGTTTCTCTTCTTGGCTCTGTGTGTTTTCCTGGTGACTGTGTGTTGTCTAGGATGTACAGCTGTTCACCCAGATGCCGCTCCCATGGGAATGCACCTTCCGCAAGGGTAGAGCCTGTCAATCTCGTGCCCTCTTGCATCATGGGCACCAACACAATGCCCAGCCCAAGAATATGCTTCAGAGGTGCTGGATTCACGAGTCCACTTACTTTCTGGCTAGGTAGCCTCTGCATACAGCTTGGAAAAAGATAATGATATCAGTGATTTTTAAATCTCTTTCTTCTTCTAAGTGCGCCAAAACTCCAGCTCGGAAAAATATCTTGCTCTGTCCAATTCTATACAGGTTTGGGTCCAGTTCTAAAGCCCGGATCTAAGAGAGAAAGATCTTGTTTATTTTTGCTATAGGAAAGTAATAATAACAATAACAACAACAACAACAACAACAAAGAATCCAGGTGTAATGGCGCACACCTTTAATCCCACCATCTGGGAGGCAGAGGCAGGCAGATCTCTGAGTTCCAGGACAGATAGGGATATACAATAGAGACCCTGTCTGAAAGACCCAACAACAACAACAACAACAAAATCTTACCATCCGCTCACAGGCCTGTTTGCCATCCATGAATCCTTTAGGAATGGCATTGGGAGTTAGGATCTCGTATCTGGAGAAAGAAGAAGGCAGAAATAATGACAGGCCAGATCAAGACATGGGCCGGTGATAACCCCAGGCCTGCAGGTCCTGTTCCTACTTAGAAGCTGGAGTAAAAGCAAGGTTGATTCTCTCAGATCAAAGCATAGGCTTAGGGGTCCAGCAGAGAAGAATCAAAGCTGGCATTGAAAACCTGGCGTTTTTCTTCATTTCCCATAAAACGTCCACATCTTTAAGATGAGAGGATTTGGTTCTTTGTACTTTCAGCCAGGCAGCTTGTAAGCATTTATCAGATAATTGAAAAGGCTTCAAGAGCAATCCACGAACTTCTATGCGGAACCCCAGAAGACAACAGGGTGACATTCAGCAGGGCATTGGTATGGGTGTACTTAAGGCCACTGAGTTCTGGGCTTAAAATGCAGCACCTCACTGTAAATAGTCACACTTCAGTTAGAAAAACTCTGCAGCAGGAAGGCGGCCATTATAACTTGGTACCCCGGATGCTATTTATGTCTTTTTTTCCTAGCAATAAAAAGTGACTACCAGACAGTGGGCTCCTGACATCATTTCCCGACGACACCCAGGACCACAACAGCCTCTTGAGTTGATTCTTCTGGGATAGGGGTGGGGCGGGGAACATGGATGGATGGCGACACTAAGGCCATGGGGACCCTTCTTTGACCTGGAAGCCCCTAATGATTTTATGGATCAACAATGGGCATATTTTGAAATCTGGTTTCCAGAAGAAAAAAAGCAGCTGAGTTAACAACTTTAGAAAATCACTTCCCAAAGCATTTTCCACCGTGTCTGTACCAATTGCCACTGCATACCAATCAATTTCTTCCCTTCAGTTTTTACCTTAATCATTTTCTAATCTATCCACTTTTCTATTATTCTTAAAGGTCTGTCATTGTGTGTACAAACATATACTGGAAACATTTATATACAGATTCATTTACTGAAGAAAGATGGAACCATCCCAAAATACTGCCAGAAATCATTACTGGAGTATTTTTTTTTTTTTTTTTTTTTTTTTTTTTTTCGAGACAGGGTTTCTCTGTGTAGCTTTGCGCCTTTCCTGGAACTCACTTGGTAGCCCAGGCTGGCCTCGAACTCACGGAGATCCGCCTGGCTCTGCCTCCCGAGTGCTGGGATTAAAGGCGTGCGCCACCACCGCCCGGCTATTACTGGAGTATTTTAAACTTCTTTTTATTTTATTTGTATGTTACATACACTACTCATCTGTCCTTACAATACCTGTTATATTAAAATACATATTAAATTTCAAATAGACATGTCTGAACGAACAACAGTTAAGTTCCCAGCTGCTCATCTCCTAGCTAACTTCCAGGCTCTGAAGATGGAGCCTGTCTCGGTGCCGAGAAGAGGCCGTTCTGTACAGTAGGACACTCAGGACCTTCCCACTGCAGGGAACACAGGAAAACCTTCCTCCTCATATCAGCATTTTCATTCATGCTAAGGTAGCTAGGACTCAGACAAAATAGGTAAAGTTAGTGATACCTCTGTCTGAATTCCTGGAACACTATCCGGTTGGGGAAGCCCTGGCGGCAGATCCTGATGCCTTCCAGGACACCGTTACAGCGAAGCTGATCGAGCACGAGATGCGGGTCCAGTTTTCCAGCCTGTGAGAGCAAACAACAGTTTTCCGGTTTCATCTCAGGAGCCTGGCCCTGGTCAACTCAGAACCCCAGCCTGCGCTCGCTCTGCCCCGCCCCCCCCATACCCGCTTCTCGTGATTCGGAATGATGCAGCGGACGAAGTTGGGGTTGGTGTTCCGGAGAGTGGCCATCAGCTTGGTGAGAGATTCTTTGTACAGCTGCCCGACTGTTCGGAACATGCCTTTCTTGGTTTTATACGCAGAGCCGAAAGCTGTCTCGGTCATACCAGTGACTTGATCCAGACCTACAATTCGGTCCACTGGGGAGAGGAGAGGAGAGGACAGCTGTGACCCAGTGGTGACTGAGGGGGAAGGAGAGACAGTGATAGTGCAGCAGCACAAGCTTTGTGAACAGATGGTGAGAGGTGCCGTCGAGGAAAGGCAGTCAGCACATTCAGACACTGCACAAGCCGAGGCGCTAACAGCCACACACTGATACGGCAGGAGTCCCGCAGTGCTTCCACAAATGCCACCTGCCACCCTGCGGGCACGTGCCTTCCCCTGCGCTAGGCTCAGGGGCCCCCTGTCTGCTCAGGTCCTGCCTGTGAGATCTGCCATTACTAGGCAAATGGAAGGATCTCTGGCTGGCATTATTGATACACAGACTGACGCAGGGAGAGGTCTCACAAGAAGAAATGGCTCGTCATCTACTCAGAAAGCTAGTGACTGTACAGATCCACTCTGTAGATTTGCTCAGGGTCCAGGGACCAGTTATCCTGAGCCAGCACATTTTCAGTAAGAAAGCCATCTGAACCTGAGGACAAATGCAGGAAGACAGACTACCTCACTTTGATTTTGAGCACTGTGTGTCTCCTCAAAGGGCAAGTAACACAACCACAAACCGGAAGGACCCCTCTGAAAACCGCTGACCGAGCCTCCTCAGACATTCCCAGATCATTAAAGCGGACGGTGTTTCTACAGATCTACACAACAGATCCTTCTCACGAGGGTGTAAGAGAGCCAGCCACTAGCCTGTCTGCTGCAGAAGAGGCCGTGTGCTTTCTCGAACATTTGATGAGAAATCAGAATAGGAAGTGACCTGTCATTATTAATACTCTCCTCAACTCTGACAGCCACCGCGTTTCTTTGTGGGGACCTGGCCCTGGGTAGGGGCTCTATGTACAAGATCTCAGTTGAGTCTTGACTTCCAGTGAGGTTTCTACGGAAGAGGAGCTCCTGGTCCGGGGTAAAGTACCCTTGAGGCAGGTCTGGGATGGAAACTGGAGGATGGGTGAGAAGAGCCTGTGTGGTTCCCAGGCCCCTCCAACACCAGACTTCAAAGCCAGAATCAAGGTGACTCCTTGTGCTGGTGCCCTGGAGTTCACCCACCATCTACCACTGAGGACTGACTCTTCTCTGTGCCTCAACCTCCCTCCCTTCCCCTGGCACCAACCGGCCCTTCCCGGCCTGTAAACTGTACGCCTCCATCAACTTCCTGTTAACCCCTTCTCGTTCGGTGTCACAGAGGCCGGCTTCTTTTTGGAGTTGACATGTTTGCCACTGTCACCTTCCTCCACCATCTTCCCGGCATTCAAATGGCCAACTGGGACGTGAGCTTCTGGTCCACTCTTCCAGTCCTACCCAGTATTGCCCAGTACTGCGAAGGCAACGGATGCTGCCCTGCGCTTGTTTTCTTGGACCCCAGATGTTTACCTGCCGGCCATCACAGCAGATTCCTAAACTCTCTTCACTTCTGCTTTAATGACCCTGCCCACTCCACTCCCAGCTTCTCCAGTGAACCCCCCTCTCTCTAGCTCCTTCTGCCTTGTGATCCAAGACGACTTCTTCACTTATCCTGTCCATCTTGGCACTCTCTAGGGATCTAAACTCAGGTGAAATCCTTCTAGGATATGGCGAGAAAGGAGCACAGATGTCAGCCTTCTTCCTGTCTCTAGCAATGCTCTGAGACAAGTGATTTCACTTACGGCTTTAAACCCCATATGCCTGACGACCCAGCACCCGATCCCCAGAACCGTGTGCTTTCTCCCATTTGGACATCACGAAGGTGCCTCTGTCTTCTACAAACTCGTGTGAGGTGCCCATCATGCCTGCTTTTACAGTACTGCATCTGGACTCATGCATCTGGTCACATCTGTTCCTAACACTCATAATTCATGTGTTAGTGAGAGAACAGAGCATAGTTTGAAATATATTTAAGTCACCAAGTGGGAAATGCAGCGACAGAAACACTGAAACGCTGAGAGAGAAGTGCAGATCAGAGATCCCTGTCTGGGCACTGCCATTTAATACATGAAAACTAAGGATGAGATGGGGTGAACAAGTTCGGGGCAGGAAGGGAGTGCCCAGGAGACAGTGAGCAGGGCCATCGTGAAGATCGAGGCTCTGGGGATGAGGGCAGTCTGAATGAGTGACAGATGTCACAGAGGAGAGTCGAGGCACATTCGGGTGGCAGGACACTTTGCTTGCATAATTAATTCAATTTGATAAGGAGATGTGTCAAGGGCAGCTCCTAGAATTCCGGCTTGAGCAACTGATTGTCTGGAGGGTGAGCTCCTGGGTCAGATGGGAGAGCAGTGGGTTTGTGGCTGGGTGGGAAGGACCTAAACTCTGTAAGTGGTTTGCCTATAGCCACTGAAGTGGAGGTGAGGGGCCCAGGACAGGCTGAACGCCGCAGCGCTGCAAAAAGGAGAGGTTGGAACAACCGAGGCAAACTGGGATTGTCCACACAAGTCTCACTGCCGGCTCGCTTTCCCACATAAGCCTGCATTCCAGCCAGCCAGACTCGCAACCTCCAGGGTACAAGGACCAATCCTTTCTCCCTGCTCTCCCCTGCTGGTCACACGGCCAACTCCCCGACACTTGTAACTCTCCGTTCCTTAACTTCCTCAGAGAACTTTGGCTCTTGTCTCCACAATGCTCACAAGGCAAAGCAGGCTGTTCCCTCCTCTGACCTTTGAATCGCAGAGAAAAGTTCCCGAGAAAACACCTCCCACTGATCTGTGCATCTTCTCTGCTTGACTCAGCTTTCTTTTTTTTTTTTTTTTTTTTTGGTTTTTCGAGACAGGGTTTCTCTGTGTAGCTTTGCGCCTTTCCTGGAACTCACTTGGTAGCCCAGGCTGGCCTCGAACTCACAAAGATCCGCCTGCCTCTGCCTCCCGAGTGCTGGGATTAAAGGCGTGCGCCACCAATGCCCGGCTTGACTCAGCTTTCTAAGGAGGACATTTTCCCAGCACCTCACACCCTCAGGGGTTCGGGAGCTGTCCCACAGTCACTCTGACCACTGGCCAGGATGACTGTTACTGCCTTCCTGACCACCCAGTGCAGGCCAGAGCATGCTGCAGGGACCTGGTAGCTATTTAATAAACAGTTGCTGGTGGAAAAGAAGGATTACCTAAAGAACAAATCATCACTACCACAAAAGAGAGATGGTGCCATGTTTACTTTCCAAGGATCCAATTACAATAGCTTTGCGGCAGGCTAGTGGTGGGGTGGGTCTATAATTCTGCACGCCACAGGGTCCAGCTCACAATGCCAATGATCAAAAGCACTGTCGCCACCAGCCTGATTTCAAATTTAATAGCTTTGGATTGCTCTTTAAAATTATTCAGGTTTACCAAAAATGAATGCTTCAGACTCTCAGGCTGTTTGATTTTTAAAATTTACCATTTAAATTCAGGGTTGGATTCCACCACTGAGAGAAACTAGCTTGTAGGTAATAGACAAACACTTTAGGAAAGTCATTAAATGACCTGGAACACATCCCTAAATGTATGATTTCATTAAAAACCACGTCTCAGATACATTTCTCTTTAGAAGGGTCTTTTCTTGTGCAAACAATGAGAACAGAAGGAGAGAAAGACAGAAAACTACAATTCAGACACAAGAGCCAGCGCCAGCAAGCTAGAGCGGGCAGTGCCCTCCTTTGCCAAGCCCAGCTAGGGCTGGTGGGGGGCACTTGGATCCATCATGGGTTCCCTAGAAGGTGCAAACAACTGCAAGTGTTTTGTCCTACACTTTATTATCCTATAAAACTTCAACAGTCAGAACTAGATGGGTTTTATATTTATAATTACAGAAAATGGCATGTCATTTATCTCACCATAAAACTGCCATCACCAGTTTCTATAAAGGGTGATGCTGTCTAGGGCCAGGATTCTTAACTGGCCCTTCCTGTGGAGAACCACCTAGGAGATGAGGAGGAACAAGATGTTTCCAATATCTTTTTCAAAAATCTGCAAAAGTATTGGTACTTACTAAGCTTTTTGAAGAATTTGAAGTGTGTTGTAGCTAATGTAAGTCAGAAGAGTGAGGAAACCTATTCACCATCCATTTGAAAAGCAAGGCAGGATGGCTAAGCATACAGACTCTATTCTCCTGGCAAGGGCCTCCAGCAGGTGTGAGGCAAGCCTCAGGGTCCTGCAATCTTTTCAGCAATTGAATATTTAACTGCTCTGAGTTCCCAGAGACATCCAATCACACATATTTATGATATCTACACAGCAATTACAGATTCACAACCAGTACAGAATTGGTGCTTAGAGCCAATCTGTTAGAATAATTTTAGCATAGGTAGACATTTTAGGAAAATTCCAGGAAGCCGCGAGGTGGCTAAGATCATGTGATTGAGGAAAAAGCACCATGGTGAACTGACCTGGCAGGCTCTCCCTTCCCCTCACACCCCCTTCGGAAGCCCTTTCTCACAGGCTGCCTCCCCGTCAGCTTGGGGCTAGAGTTTATGCTGATACTGGTGGTCCTGCTTGACTGCCTATCAGCTAAACCCGGGGACACTCCGAGCTAATGTGGATTTGATTAAAAACAAAACAAAACAAGAAAATAGACAGTTGTTTTTCATAATTAAAGCAGCTGCAGCCAGAGCGACATGCACATTCCTGAACATCAAGAACTAGGGCATGCCGGGCGGTGGTGTCGCACGCCTCTAATCCCAGCACTCAGGAGGCAGAGGCATGCAGACCTCTGTGAGTTCGAGGCCAGCCTGGTCTATAGAGCGAGTTCCAAGACAGTTATGGCTACACAGAGAAACCCTGTCTGGAGAAAAACCAACGAACAAAAAAGCTAGGGTACTTGCCATGCCCCTGCTGACCCTGAGAGCCTGGTGTCCTTGTCAGATATCAGTCACCCCAGACGCAGTGCCTACATGATGTTTCTCCTTGAGCTTTTCAACTGGTGGTAAAACTCAAGATAAACAAGTACCAAGGGGTATGTTCAACAACAACAAAGTCCACTCACTGAAAATGATGATAATTTCACTAAGCACAGACTTGGGACAGCCCTGAATCCCAAACCCTAAGATGATACTTAGAACAGGTACTCTGGTCACTGGATGGATGTGCAGGTTCAGTGGTCATCCCTGCTTCCTTTTCTAACTGGAGCGTCCACTAATGCTCCTTAAAAAGTGTTGTGAGAGGTCTCACTGTGTAGCTCGGGCTGGCCCTGTGATCCCTTCTGCCGCTGCCCACCCAGTGCGGGGCTACAGTATGCACCACGCTTCCGGGCTCTTTTTCCACCTTACTGGACAGGGACAAGACTGCTTCTGGAGTGAGTCAGAAGATCCTCAGGGTCAGGGTTTAAACACGGCTAGAGTAAAGCTTTTCCCCCAAATTAAGGTAAATCTGACTCTCAGGTCAAGTTAAGAGCTGCTGCTGTAGCACAGGACGGCTTCTCTGGAGGCTGGGAGGTGGCAGGGAGTCGCCAGCAGTTAAAACCCACTTCACGGCACTTCCCACATTTTGTGTTATTTTTCTCTCTCCTGGTACCTTTCCAGGCCTGCTGGTTGCAATCTAGCACCCATGGGGCTCCAAACCTACATGGTGCTGTACGTAAAGAACATGTCAGGACAGTTCAGTGCCAGGGCAGATGGTTCGAATCCGACCTCAAGTCCAGAAGCACTGAGCAGTCGTCTCTGCCATCACTGACTCTGAGGTACTGTTCTCTGCTGGCTCAGTGGGCTTGCATCCTCCACATCTGCTTTGTCTTCAGAAGTCTGGACGTCCCCAATATGCACAGGGAGATCGTTCCTCGGGGCTATGGCAGACGCCTGCGGGACCCACATGTTTATGACAGGGATCCCCTCTCTCTCCAGTCTTTCCTTCTTCCTGTCTGATTTTTGGTGCTTTTCGACGTCTCTTTACCCTAGGATCATTTTTATCCTTGAAATCTTGAAAACTTATTTCCTCAATATTATGACTTCATTGGTTTGGTTTTGGTTTTGAGGCAGGGTCTGTGAAGCCCTTCGCTACAAACACACTTGGACGCACAGCACATTAGCTTGCCGGGCTGCCAGTGTTTCCTTACAGGTCAGCACGTCACAGCCATCCACAATCAGTCCCAGGAACTCTGTCACTGTCCTCCAGGAAACCACGACAATACAGCATCTCCAGTTGTCATCTTCAAACCCTCCTCTTCCCCTGGAGTCTCTTAGACCCAGAAACAGTTTTTGAGGAGAGAAAGACTTTGCTGTAGAATATTCACAAGTTCAAGGACTACACATACCCACGGTGGATGGGTGGGTGGATTCTGAGAGAAGAGTTTGAGACCTTTGAGATGTCAGGTCAGCTGAGGAGCTCACCAAAAGCCATGTCACAGCACAGGGGAGCCAGAGCCAGGGGCAGTCTTTGGTGCTATGGTGGGGATGTGACGGGCTAGCTGCTTGTTCCTGACATGAAGACATAGAAGAGGGGCTCTCTACTGGATCCTGCCCGTTCAAACAGATGCCTGGTCTGTGCACCTGAAAGATCAAGTCTCACAGGAGCAGGGTTTGGTCAAGCTGCACGTGGACACTGGTGTGTGGGGTTGCAACTCACTCTAGCAACTTCCTCCATCTTTCCATGGTGTGTTCCCCAAGGCCAGGTGCTGGGGAAATGAGAGGGCACTTTGCTTTGGGAGCTGTCCGCAACAGTTATTGCTAATTTTTCTATTGTTTTGAGACCAGGTTTCACTCTACAGCCCATGCTGACCTCAAACGGGTGATCCTTCTGCCTCAGCCTTGCCCCAAATGCCAACCTTTGACAGAGCACAAGTCATAGACCAAACAAATCTGAAAAACTGCTTCCTTGCCTCCCCCAGCATCCTCGGGGCTCCCCAGGGCCACAGACAGCTGGGCTAACGGATTCTGCTTGCAGATTTCTGAGGCGTTCTCACTGTGGGCTGCCCTGTCTGTCATATCCTAGTCTGTGCTCCCACTCCATGCTTGCACTTGGCCTCCCCCACAGTCTGCCAGCTCGACCTGAGGGCAAGAATCTTGACATGGATCAAACAGCACACCCCTGTAACATTTTCCAAAGTAACTTCTGAGATGGGGTTAGACTTTAGCATTCTCATGTTCCAAATTCATACACTTTAGAGGATGAAACTGACTTTACCTTCAAATATTGCTACTTTACAGTTTCATTAAAAAATCGGAAGACTAGGTGAGTTTCATATTATCCTGGGCTTTTGGGAGCCCTCTAGTTACTTCTAGGATATATATCTGAAAATAGGGTTAAGGATACAGAATACAAAATCTAAACATTTGGAGCTTAATTTTAAGAGCGAAGAATAGTTCTAAGAACATTCCACTGGGCCTCGATCTCAAAATGAACAAATCAAGCCTTACAGACAGGTTCATCGCCTCTAGTTCAAAAGGAAAGGCCACAGCCAGATAACATCCCAAGTCCAAACCAAAAGAACAATGAGACCAACAATCCCGAGGTAAACACAAGTATTTGTTCACAAAATGTAATAGCTTAAAGAGAGAAACTGCCTTCTTAGAATTCCTTAAGAGCTGAAAACTTAAAGGGTGATTCAGGGATAAAAGAGAGGCCACCTAGCAGGTCAGTTCCTAACAATTCGCTTAGAGAAGTGTGTATCAAAATGGCACGATTGGAAAAGGTAGTGAACGACATACCTTTTACTATGCGACACTCTAAGTGCTATGCGTAAATAAGAAGCGATGTGTAGGCAGTAGCGACTCAATTATTTATGCACTCAAACAGTTGCCTTGAAGTATAAGGAAACAGAGCATGAAATGGACGTTCATGCAGGGCCTATGAGCAAAACGAACAGAAACCCCCAAACCAACCCCACCTCCCAGGCCACCCTGCCAGCCCCCACCCCCACCACTTCTCCTGTGGCCTTAAAACCCTTCTGTTTTGGAGGCCCTGCAGGCTGTATACATTCACCTGGCGGCTCATGAAGACCAGAAACACTGTCATAGAAAGAAGCTCTCTGAATATTCTGAATCTCTAAAGCAGAGAAACAGTGAAAACAGGACAGAAGAGCAGATACACAAACACTTCGGTTAGTGTGAAAGACATTTGACATCACAAGTAAACTCTGAAATGGGGCTACTAAGGTAGCCAGTCCAGGGCAGATCCTAAGCAACAATTACTGTTTAGAGAATCTGTGCATTTGGATAAAGTTCTTTCTATAATAAATTTAAGCTGAATCAAAAGAGCACATTCCCAACTCCAGGTGTGAGCATCATGCCATATTGACAATATTTAAGAGTAATGAGGCACTAATTAATCTGTCTTGCAATCAGTAAATGCGGGCAAGACTGCGGGTAAACCAGAGTACTGGCAGAAATGAGAAGGCGGTGGCTTTTACCGTTAGAATTTCCAGTACAGATTTTGGAAACATAATTCACTTCAAATACAAACTTGTAAAAGATTGGTTAACTACTTGAGTTCTGCTGTAGCAAATGCCAAACTGATTGTACTGTTTTGATCACACCATTACTCACGAAAATGCCCTAGGAGGCACCGCACACAACAATACAAGCTTTAGTTGTTGCTGTTTATATGCATAGGGAATGAGCAAGGGCATGAATTCCTATGGAGCTGGTTGAAAGATCCCCAAACAACAGCTTTGAATAAAAGCAGGGCACTATGAATCTCTAGGGCAGGGCTGCCATCAATACTTTTATTCCTTTTGGTCTGGCCTTGAGAAAACTGCGTGAAACTCTCGGGCAAACTGGATTTTAACACAAAATGTCTTCAGCTCAAGGGACTGTGCCACCTTAGGCAAGCTGTATGCACACATTGTATATTCCCCATTTGTGGTCAACCCCTCATTTCCTGTTTTTGCATTCCAGCAGCATGAAAGGGAAAAAAATTATATGTTTCACCAGGGCCATTTTTTCCTAAGGAAAAAGTTCCTCTTGCCCAAAAGATCTCTCCATCTTGAGGGACAGAGACGAGTCTCTACTTTGGCTCCCTCATCTAACTTCTGAACCTGGCACTGACCTTGTGTGTGAAACACAGTCCTCAAACCTGGCAAAGCCTGGGCTTGCCTCTCTGCTGTATTCTGCTGTACAGCAGCATGTGGCCTCTGAGATCTCTTGTCTCAGATCTAACCACCTGTCACTTACGCTGGTGGGCAACAGGACTTCCAGCCAAGAGTGACACTGCCAAGTGAGCCAACACTGGGTTACTCTAGAGCAGAAGCCAGCAGAGCCAAACCAAACTTGGGGTAGAGAAGACTCACCCTGTTCTGCCAACAGTGGCCCCTGCCCTCAAGCCCATCTGTAGCAGGGCAAGGGCTGAAAACAGCTGAGCATATAGGGCAGCCTCAGGGTCAGACTCAACACAGAGGAACAGGGTTGGAAAGCCTGGGTGCCAGCGCTCGGAAAGACAGAGGTAAGGATTCTCCCTCCACACATGGCCCCAGCTAAGATCCATCGCCTGTGTCCCCTTGTGCACTCATCACTCAGGCCACCACCCCCAACCTTACCCACCGAATCTTGGATTCTAAAACCTGGCCCTCTCCAGTATCTGACTAAACAAGGGTGGATGGAGCAAGCCCAGGGAGCCGGGAGAAAAGACAAAGACAAACCCAGTTTGCCCAGATTCCTCACTGCATGACAGGCTTGTTCGGGGCAGGGTACGGATCTCTGACGCTTTCCGATCATCTCTCAGGCGCTCAGTGGAGTATCCGTGTGGCTGTGTACGCAGGTTAAGCGTTCAGCCAGGGGCTCACAGGACAGTTTGGGTACAGAAAGGAGACAGGGGGCCAAAGGGAGTTCATGCTACCAGAGTGTGTGCGAGCCCAGTGCTTAGTTTCTCTTCCTCAGGCTCTGGGGCCTTCGTAGGGCTTCTCTGCCCCTTCCCTGTCCCCTCCTGCCCCCCTCACTTCCAGGGGGTTTCACCCCATCTACCTAGGAAACAACCCACCTTATCTACATATAGACTGGGCAACCCTATGGAGATGCCCTTTATTCAATGAATGCTAAGCACTCCTCCATTTGGGTCAGGCCACTAGGGTTGAGTCTGGCCTCAGACATCACCCCAGCCTCGCTTCCTGCTTCCTGACCCTGCTGCCCAGCCTTACTATCCAGCCAGAATGGACTCCCGAGCGCTGGCTGTTCCCACACCAGAACACCCTACCCGCTGCTTTCCTGCTCCAAGCCAATCCTAACTTGTTCTTTGACCTAGGAGGAGGAGGGCCTGAGTATGACCTACCCCCTGGGGCAGGCAAATATTTATGACGGCCAGTACGACATGCCACTCCTCTGGGAGACTTTCCATAGCCACACTGCCAACTCTTCACCCGGGCCTGGAGTGACCTGAGCCTGGTCCTTTCTCCTGCTTCCTATTCGGCTTCTCAGATCCCACGGTGATAAGATTTAACACATCACAGTCCAGAACAGCCCCACTCTGAAACTGTGGGCTGAGCAAGGCCCGGCATCCTCTGCTGTGTACTCAGACAGCATTCTGGACTAAGCAGGTCATTGCAAGGGATGCAGCGCACTTGCAGGAGGCCGGCCTTCTGCTAGAGCTCCTCTCGTACAGGCTCAGGCCCATCACTTCCCGGGGCCCAGGCATGCATGCAAGTGCTATGCCCCGTCCTGCAGGCTCCCTCGTATTCTTGCCCGGCCTGGCACACATGGTCATTCATGGGTAGACTGCCCTTCACACGGTCGCTGTCCCCTGAAGATATTCTCTCCATCCCTCTTTCCTATCGCCTTCCTTTGCCTTAATTGCCCAAATCCCTCCCTGTCTCTCCTGTTTCTCTCTCTCTACCTCTGAGAAGATGGCTGGCCTAACACACCTTGGGATGTTCTCAAGAAAGCAGAAGTGAGTCAGTTACTGAGTCAGTGGTGGTCGCCTGAGGCCCACCGAGGAACAGGGACGTCACCAGGATGAAGGGTGGCTGACCGCCACACTCTAGGGGTGTGTTCCTACTGGGTCTAAAGAAATACAAGTATTTTGTATCCTAGTAAAAAAATCTAGCCTGTGGTAAATGTCACCAGAAATCAGAAATCACTGAGGTTTCTACACACAAAAGGACTGTGAAGAGTCATGAAAACAGGCAACTGAACTAACTGTATACAGCCTATCCAGGTGTGGACTCACTAGCAACTGTGTGTGTCTGCGCATGCACATGTGCATGATGGAAGCCTGCTAGACGTGGGCCAGCACCAGGAGAGGATCTTCTGGAGTTGTCTGTGCCTGTGCCTTTAGGTCACAGCCTCAACTGTCACTGGGGCGGCCGAGAGATCCTGTAGCTTTTGTGGCTCTGAATGTGTAACGCTTCCATACTCTTCACAGCACCTGACTGAGGGGACAGGTGTCTACATTTCTTAATCCAAGTATTCGTAAAATGGGCAACTTCTGATAACGGCAGCCCTGCTCTAGGGAAAGATTTTAAAGTAATAAAAACATATGGATATATACAAACACACATATATGTGAGAGAACCATAGTAAACCTTAACTACAGGAGATTCAGGCCAAGCTTAACTAAAACATGAGCTCATTCTCACCATCCTTCCAAAGCTCAGCCACGAATCTGTCCGACGACTGGTGCAGGAGGGTGGCCACGTTGTCGTTCAGAGGGTCCATGTTCTTCATCAGCCATTCATCAGCCTTATAGTCCACCTGTCCCACACCAAAGCCAAGTGGGATGAAATGGAGAACACAAAATCGAACACGACAATAATTACCACCTTAAGTCTTCATCAAAAACTTTCACTACTAAACAATCCCTAAACCGGACTGTCTCCATGGCCAGGTAGGTATCTGTAGTAATATATTTAAAAATGCCTTCACGTTCATCACCACCTTATTCCACAAAAAGTACGGGGATTAAAGGTGTGCACCACCATGCCCAGAGGTTCTTTCTCTCTTTTTGTGGGGTGTAAGTATGCCCATGTGGAACCCAGGTCCACTGAGCTATACATCACTCTCTCTCTATCTTACACTTTGAGCAGAGTCTCCCACTGATCCTATAGCATGCCGCTTCAGCTCAACTGGCTGGGCAGCGAACCCCAGGGACCCATTTCTCCACCACGCCTCCCAGCCCTGGGGTTACAGGTGCATTCCATCACGCCTGACTCTTACGTGGGTGCTGAGGATCCGAACTCAGGCCCCACGCTTGTGCTACAAGTACTTTACCCTGCTGCGCCCTCCCTGCGGCCCGCCAGGCAGCACGTTAATCCAGCTGTTCGGCCTGAGGGTTCTCACCTTCCCTGCATAGTGGATAATGCAGAAGTCAGCTCTGTCCTTCAGCTGCCGTGGCTTCTGAAACTTGGAGTGGGAACCTTGCTCCTGAACCAGTTTTTCGACAAAAGTCTTATCGGTGGCTTTAGGGAACCAGCACTCTTCATCCAGGAGGGCCAGCACACCAGGAGGATTGGCCTGATAATGAAAGGCAGTGGGGGCGACAAAGTTGACGTTGGTACCATGGGGGCGACAGCTTACTGCTAAAACCATTAGCTTGAGGAAGAGCTATGAAAAAACCAATCTCTAGAGTGGAAAGTATGTCCAAGCCATAACCAACTAGTAATTCAAACATGATCATAAACTGCGATGATCCATGTAGAAATGGAGAAGTAACCGAATAAGCCCTGAAATATGTACATTGTAAGTAAACTAATTACAGGTAGGTACTCCACAGAGGCATCAAATACAGCCGTCAGAAAGGAGCCGAGGGAGGAGAGTGAGTATTTTATGTCAACAGCTGTCCGGATACACTGCAACACTCAAAACTAACCAGCTACCTCAGACGCTTTCCATGCTCAGCAGCTTCAGTTTTTGATTACATAATGACTAAATAAGTGGTATCATTTCTTACTGGGAAAACACCTAAAGCTATTACTAAGTACAGCACCGTGTGGCTGTCTGAATGAAATGTCCCCAGACTCTGGCATTTGAATAATCAGTCCCCGGGTGGTGGTATGTTCGGGGAGGCTTGGCCTTGTTGGAGGAAGCACTTGAGGTTTCAAAGTCATACACCATTCCAAGTTCACTCTCAAGCTGTTCTTGCTACCACAATGGCACTTTTATCCCCCGGGAACCCTAAGCCCAAATAAACTCTCCCTTCTATAAGTTGCCTTGTTCTATCACAGCCACAGGAGAATGACTGGTGAATTATGAGAGGTGACAACGTAAGTCACCAGTCACTTTAAAAGGCCTTGGCAGATCCAGAGACAGAAAAGATATCGGCGGTAACATGCTGGGTGTGTGTGTGTGTGTGTGTGTCTGCTAATGGGGATGAGGATTTTAGCGGGGTGAGGTTATGAAAACGTAGAGTTGGTTGTGATGGTCAGCCAGTGCCATGAGAGAGCACAAACCCACTGATTGAGCCTCAGCAGGTCGCCTGAAGTATGTGAATTCCATCTTAATAGACAGCAGCGCTCTACGTGGCAGTGCCTCTGGGCCACCATCTACTGCTGCAGCCCCAGCATGGCCAGCACGTGACAGCACAGAACTCACATTCTGCATCGTCCTTATAAACAGGTACAAAACTTTAGAATCCATGTTTTCACATATTTATCGGGTGAAGAGCCAGCTGTATATGCAAATACTATTTGAAAGGCGAGGAGAGTTTATAGTCAAGTACAAATAAAGCAAGGTGATGACAGACAGGCACAGGCACCAGCTGACTGGTCTATAAAGTGCATAGGACATGGGAATCCTTCTATAGTGAGACCCTTGCTCCAGGCTCCTTCTCAAAGAACTTTCAGGGTTTCTGATCAGTTCAAGAGGGCGAGAGTCCATATTACCCAAGACTGTTACCCCTGAGGAGCCATGGTCATAGTGTCAGGCAGTGAGGGCTCCTGAGCCAGGATCATAGCGGCAAACAGTTAAGGTTACTGAGCCAGGATCACAAGGTGCGCACAGTTGGGGCTAGTGAGCCAGGATTCCGGGGCAGGCAGCTGGGGCTACTGTCGGGGTTCGGAGAAACGAAGCACTACACCAATATTAAGGCCACAGAAGCATCCGTCTTTTACTATAATTTTCAATTTCCAATCCCCTTGAATGAAAACATCCCTAAATTCTTTTTTGTTTTAGATTTATCATTTGTTATGAGTCTGAACTCCCCTCCTCCTGCTGGTGAGCGCCTAGGCATATCCAGTTACTGTGACCCTGCACCTACCCAGGCCAGTGCCTTCTAACACACCACTTTCAATGTTGTTTACCCTCTGAGTTCTGTCAACAGATCTGCCCTAGAATATTCTCTCACTTCCTTCACAGCATCTGCTTCTGGGAAGACTGTGTCCCTGTCGGTCTGCTGTGGGTGACTCTCCTGTGTCCCTGTCAGGCTGCTGAGGGTGACTGTCCTGTTCACTGTCGGTCTGCTGAGGCTCTGACTTTTCTCGATGCATGGCGTATCATGCACAGCCCATGCCAGGCAAAGCTGTGAGCTCCCACTGTGATCTGTTCTTTGGCCACAAGCCTGGGACCTGGAGGAGCATTGCCATGCCCGAGGCTCTCCTGTGAGCCCCTAGCTCCCTCGCCCTGCGTTTCTAGGACACACTCAAGAGTCTTTAAATTCCTGTCCTCATCCAACAATAGTCATAGTAATACATCTGTAAAGATAACTGAACACAGAAAGAGCAAATCCTTTCTGCTGACTTACTATTTGCTGTGAGCTAATCCACAAGACTGAAATGTCTCTGGAGAGGAACGCTACTCTAACTGGTGTTTCAAGGCACCTAGAAGCAGCTCCCCTCACGGTCAAGGTAATCCAAGACTTCCTGCGTTAATACACAGCTGTGGTGCTTAGAAAGGTAAAATGATTTCTTTTGTGCCAGCCAAATAAAGTTTTCTGCCATAGTCCTTAAACTCAAATTTACGTGTTAGATAGAACTACCACACTAATTGGGGTGACTGTTTCCTGGGCTCCTTTCCTTCCTGACAGCTGGACCACTCAAGGTCTACAGACACTGAACCTTTACCACCTTTAAACACCTAGACTGGCGATAACCAAAGGCTGTGTGGCAAGAAAAGAGGCCAGGCGAGGCCTCTGAGCTGTAGCAGCAACACATTAGCTGTTGCTAAATGGTTAGGAAGGTCTGTGACGTGTGGACCCCACTGAGGAGGCTGTGGAGTGGACCCAACACCACAGAACAACAAAGTGATGTCACTGTTTAATTATGCTTACTTTTTCCTATGTTTTGGCCAATAACCAACATAAAATAAGTGAAGTTAATACCTTGTTGCTCCAAAGCTAACTGCCAGGCAGGAGAGACCCAAGTCAACGAGAACATAACAAAGAAATAAATAAATTCTGATGCTAAGACTGTCCTCAAACATGTATCTGCCAGAAGAATGCCCTGCCAGCATACTTCAGAAAACAAAAAACTGTCAAAATAAAAAGCACTTACCAAAGGGCAAACTTAAATTCAAATATTTAGAAACTGAATTTATGTGACACAACTTGTCCTCAGCTAAGCGTCCCTGTACTGTCCCTGCATTACCTAGGAGGGAAGCGTACCCAGTGGAGCCCCACACGTCCTTTGAGAGGCCCACAGCACATCACCCAACACCAAGATGAGCGTGAACACAAGGACGGGGCGGCCAAAGCCGCATGTAAGGAGACCTAAGCAAGGCTCTGACCGCAAGAGCACCTGCTTAGACACAGACTGCGTTCCCACAGACTGTCATTTTCCTAGCCTGTCTCAGGTTATACCAGAAGAGAATCAAAGGCCTTGCTCCAACAGAATCGGCAACAGGCGGGAGGAAGCACTCACGGGTCTCTCGATGAGGTCGATGCAGGGCTGCAGGTCGAGGCCGAAGTCGATGAAGTTCCACTCGATGCCCTCGCGCTGGTACTCCTCCTGCTCCAGGATGAACATGGTGTGGTTGAACAGCTGCTGCAGCTTCTCGTTGGTGTAGTTGATGCACAGCTGCTCGAAGGAGTTCAGCTAAAGATGGCGTCATCGTCCAGTCATGGGAGGGAAGACAAGGAAACTTAGTCATCGGGTGACCCCAAAAGCTCATTCCAAACTATTTATGAGGCATCAACAATTCCACTTTTAAAGTTTGCTGTTAGTGGTCCTGTTGAACGCTAATGCTACACTGAGGGCGGGCTCTCTCTCTCAGTCTGCCTCTCACTCTGTCTCCCCTCAGTTCTTACTAATGAATGATTAAGGACCAGAAATAAAAACATGAATGAAATAGAAGTGTGGGTGGGGGGTGGAGGGTTGGGGGTGTTGGGAAGAGCAACACCACAGGGCCTTGAGAGGGCCAGACACAGACAGCCCATGTGAGCTTGCGGGCCTGTGAGCTGAAGGGAGCCTCAGATAGACACTGACTGTGTCCCAGTCTCCTCTCCACTGACGCAGCAGACTCCACAGTGATGTCAAAGACAATTAAGAATCAACTAACAGCTGGGTGGTGGTGGTGTACGCCTTTAATCCCAGCACTCGGGAAGCAGAGGCAGGCAGATCTCTGTGAGTTCGAGGCCAGCCTGGTCTACAGACCGAGATTTAGGACAGGCACCAAAGCTACACGGAGAAACCCTGTCTTGAAAAAACCAAAAAAGAAAAAAAAGAATCAGCTAATGAATTGTCACTGGGAGCACAGCCCCAGCCTGACATACAAACCTCCTCACTTTTCTATGAAGGTTCTCTGGGTGCCAGGTGCCTGACCTCAGCCAATATCCCACGTGACACTGCCCTGCTGTGTAGCTGAGCAGCCTTCATTCATTACTGCCATTGCCTGATGCTGTTTCTCCCCCCACCCCCCCTGCTTCCTACTTTTCTGTTGAGTGGATAGATTAATTAAGACATGTTGTTTTCATAATTTACCCATCCCGTAAGTACAACCCATATTCTAATTCCATGTTGTTCACACAAATAGAATGTACCCATAAATAAGCTCTTTCGTTATAAAAAGTGACCTTAAATTAGAAGTTCAATCAGTCTCCATGGAATAGCACCCCACAGCCCGGGATGACGGTTCGCTGTTTAGAATAAGGCCACACTGGGAGGTCACACTGCTTGTCTTCCAACACTGTGTATCACTAAGTCTCATAAAGACAAGCTACATTAATACTTGTCTAAGTGTTAGGTTTGTTCCTGTCCATATAAATGGATTTGCTTTGCCTCTGGGTTTATGACATGCTATTGTATTCAATTACATGCAATAGAGTCTAAAAATAATGAATATCTATATTTACACTACCAGCTATATTTTAAAGATTTATTTACTTATGTATACAGTGTTCTGTTTGCATGTGTCCCTGCAGGCCAGAAGAGGGCATCAGATCTCATTACAGATGGTTGTGAGCCACCATGTGGTTGCTGGGAATTGAACTCAGGACCTCTGGTAGAACAGCCAGTGTTCTTAACCTCTGAGCCATCTCTCCAGCCCTATTTTAAAGATTTTATTAAAATCTTTGTATCTGTGTATGTACGTGTGGCATGGGTGTGCAGGTGCTCACAGAGGCCAGAGGAGGGCCTCAGATCCCCTGGAGCTGGAGTTACAGGCAGCTGAATGCTGCCTGACGTGAGTGCTGAGAACTGAACCCCGGTCTTCTGGAAGAGCGGCAAGCATTGTTAACCACTGAACCACTTCTCCAGACCACAACTGTGTTTTAAAGTAATTCTGGTTGCAGTATTTGAGCCCAAGGTGTAAGCATGCACGCACTCTACCACTCAGGTAGATCCCCAAGTTGAGACCTGGTTGGGTTTTATTTTTTTATTTATTTTTTGGTAAGACTCTATGTTGCCCTGGCTATAGACCTTGAACTCAGAGATCCTCTGCCCCTGAGTACTGGAATTAAAGGTATGTGCACTAATACACTCAGCCTATATTTTTTATTATTTTTAAAAATTATTATTTTTTGTTTGTTTGTTTGTTTTTGAGGCCAGTTTTCTCTGTGTAGTACTGGCTGTCCTGGAACTCACACTGTAGACCAGACTGATCTCCAACTCACAGAGATCCACCTGCCTCTGTCTCCCAAGTGCTGGGATAAAAAGTGTGTGCTACCACGCCTGGTTTTAAAATTAATAATGCACGACACTAATTTTAGATGTACAAAGAGCTTCATTTCAGTCCAACTTGCACTTTCTACAATCAGCTGATCACTCATTTCTCATGACCCTTCTAGAAATAGTCTGTGCACTCATAAAGGTGCATAACCTAATTCTTTTCTCTTTTATTTTTATCAGTACATAAAACCACCTCATTTTTTATTTATTTGTATTTATTATATTCACTGTGAATATAATATTTTTAACTTTCAATGATATAAGTAAACATTAGAGAAAATTATTAGCAAGCAACACCAAATAGTAGACATGATCTGTTTGGTAAATGTGGTGCTGTCTTAGTCCTGTGTGAGAGGTTTTAGCCCACCTTCCACAGAAGCAACAATATCCTGAAGATGTAACTGTTACAGCCTACCAGATCTTAGGCCTTAGCACAGGGAGGAGATGGTCTCCAAATTTTTTAGACAGTTGACATACATTAAATCCCATTAATTGCAATTGCAAGAGCCAATCTCTAACATCCATTATACAACCCAGTGCCTCTAGGAAGAGCTTCCAAAGTGAGAAATTAAGGGATAATCTCTAGGTGAGAGGACCTGTATGCTTTCCAATAATGGTGCTCCTTTGGGAATGTGGCCTTTCTGATGAAATGCTACCTCCCTAGAATGTAAATCATCATAATTATACTTTTTAAAGTACAGCAATCAGAACAGTAAGCCTCATATGGGGATGGAATTTTGTTTTGGTTAGCCACTGTGTCTCTCATGATGCCCACCTAATCCTGAGAGGTGCGGTGTCTAGTGAATGAGCAACTCCACAGGGTTTTGTTGAGGTATTTCAGTTACAGGCACTCTAAAAGACGTGGGTTAGCTGTAAGTAGACTGGTACAATAGGAAACTAGGGACACTGAAACATGGCATCCTGTTTTAGGAAGCTCAAGAGTTTAAAAGAAACGGAATGGGAACATCCAGGTAAGAGGATGTGCACTGTCACTGATCATCTACTCTCCACAGCTCTACCAATCCGCCATGGTATCCTTTCCAAAGAGTCTCAGATTCTTAAGAAATAAAGAGCTTCCTCTTTGGGCAAGTTTGAGAGCTATTTCTCAGGTTATTTACACGTCATTTGTACTAAGAACTCACACAGTAGAGTTGCAAACTGAATGGAGAAAGCTGCTTTCCACAGCGATCCAGTTTTTAGGAGGATAGACAGCATTTTCAAACAGGACAGTTCAATACTCAACGGTGGCCAAAGCGACACTCGTATCACAGCAGCAACGATCTAAAAGTCACACCTTCGACATGGTCCGTCAGCGGTCGGCAGCCCACGGCTGTGGAGAGTCTCTGAAAACTCACAGCAGTGTGTGCCCAGAACCCTTTGCTGTGTTGGTGGTGTTTGGTCGATGATGCAGAATTAAAACCCATCATCACACTGTTTTCACAGGACACAGGCCATCATCTTGCCATGTACTCCTCTCAAATTGCTCTTCTTGGACCCACTGCATCTGGCCACCTTCACTCTGGTCCATCACCCTGGCCTCCTCAGGGTGGCTCTACTTTTACATCTCTGGCCCGCTCTTCCTTTGGCCAACTCTGTCTAGACACAGCAGCTTTCCAGCAACTTCTAACCTTTGATAAATACAGAACCACAGGACTCTCCACCCAGAAAGGAAGGCTTCCTGAGCTGGCGGCTTCTTGTCCTTCAGGGATGTCTAACTGCAGAACACTCCCGCAGCAATCTCCAGGCCCCGGGTAGCGTGCTCAGCATTCCCACCGCGACCTCACACACACAACATGCCCATCACCACTCAGCTCTCCCCGAGCTTGCGGCCTCAAGGCGCCTCCCCAGCTCTCTGTCTCCCAGCACTTTCACTCTGTGAACTGAGTGGTTATTTGCTGTCTGCTGTTCGGCCTTAATCAAAGAGCAAGGAATGGACCTGCTTATTTCTGACTGCCTGGCACTAAACTGCACACATAAGCAAACCGTAACGTTTGTTAGGAGAGTAAACAAACAAACAAACAAAAAAAGAGCAAAAGGGAGGGAGGTGAGGAATACCTCAAAAATTTCAAAACCAGCAATATCCAGGATTCCAATGAAAGACGCTCCCTGGCGTTTGGTCCTATCCAGCGCTTTATTGATGCGGTGAACGAGCCAGCGGAACAGCCGCTCATAGGTAGCCTTTGCCAAGGCTTCCACTGCAAAGTCTGCCTGTAATTAGATAATTTCAACCTTTATCCAGGAGGCGGTCTCAACAAAACACTGTAGCTGTAATATGGTACCCAAAGCTACACAGAACCCAAACACTTCAAATGGCATTTACTGCTGAATTCTATCTCACTGGGACATACCAACAGAGGCATTAGCACACTCAAGGAGAACTGTGGCTAATTACTTTAGGGAATGGGCAAGGCCCTCCCCCTGGCTTTAGAGCCCGGGGCAACAGCATCTCCCATCAGCCTGGTTTCTTGTCAGTTGCCCCTGGGGGTGGGGAAGGGGGTGGGTGGGGATCACTTTCCAACCTTCTTAATCAAAGCTATTAATGTCCTTAAAAATCAGCACAACTAAACAGGAAGTATGGTCCCTCTGCTCTTGCTGTGCTACCCTGTAAGACTTTGACAGCACAGTGGGAGCCTTGGTCTTGTTCGGCTGCTGTGGAACATCAGATCTCTCTATTAGATTATTTGTCGGCTAGGGGACAACTGGAGGTGACAGTTCAAATTTACTTACAAAAATCAATCTAAAATTTCCTGGAAAAAAAAAAAGTAAATAACTACAGAAAAAACAAACTCATTTAATGCCACGGCAGTTCCTTCCATGTGCTCTTGCTAACTCAGTTTGGCGCATGCCAAGCAGAAGGTTAAAGCCCACAGCTTATCATTCCACTGCACTTGGGAGAGCGGTCACCGCCCGACTCACCTGTTCTTTGGTCTGGGCTTTCTGGACGTAGTCTCGGCCGACCTTGATCCGGGGGGTGAGGATCGCCCGAGTGAACTCCATCACATTCATCCCAAGCAGATGGCAGAGTTTCTGGGCAACTGCAGTATAAAAGTCTCCTAAATGTTCCATTTCCACATGGTCTAATCATGGCATGTATGCAATGGAAAACTCTAGAAACTCTTGAAGTCTCTCTAGACAGTCTTGAAGTGTGACAAAGCTTTAAGTCTGGTGAAAAATGCTTTCTGTTCTTCTGGGTCAACAACACATCAGTGAGAGACAGCAAACCTTTGCTCTCCTGGCCTTGTAGAAGAGTGACCTTGTCTACCTATGGCTCACTCCAAGATCTTAAAGCCAAACTGTACTGTAGCATGTCTTACCTTAAATCCTAAATCACTGCACTAAGTTGGCCATGCCTGGGTGAGAGGCACACGGTGGGTGGAGCCTTCTGCTGATCTAACTACATGACCAAATGACACACAAAAGGTCCTAGTGGTCAGAAGTTCAGCAAGATGGCCCACAGCCTGGTCAGGGAATGGAGACCATGACCTAGGTATAGTGGCACACGCCTTTAATCCCAACACTCAAAAGCAGAGGCAAATGGATGTCTGGGAGTTTGAGGCCAGCCTGGTCTACATAGTGAGTTTCAGGACAGCCAGAGCTACACAGAGAAACCCTGTCTCAGAAATAAAACAGATAATAGTGACCCTGATACAGGAGGAGAGTCAGTCCCTCAGGAGTCACATGGAAATAAACATTAACGAACCTCAAGTGGGTTACCAAAAAGGGCTTTGGGAGGGGGGGTCTGTGTTCATGTGTGTGTATGTGCACATGTGCACATGCATGTGGAAGCTACCGGGCACTCTTGGATGTTGTTACTCAGGTGGCCTCCACCTTACTTTTGAGATAGGCTCTCTCACTGGCTCAAAGCTTACTGATTATGCTAGGTTGACTGGCCCACTCCCTGGCCATAGTGCCCTGTGGATGTCCCCGTGAAGCCTCCTAGGCAACGGGTTCATTTTCCTCGGAAACAATCTGTCAGCGCCCAATACCTGCAACCACATCCTCTTGGTGTGCGAACTTGTATTCCTGACCAGTGTTTATTTAAATCCATTTTCCACATTTAGAAACAGAAAATCTTCACATCAGAAAATCTAGATTCCCAGTGAGTATGGCACATCCTGCATCCCTGTACTCAGGAGGCTAAGGCCGAAGGATGTAAGAGTCCGAAGCCAGCCTGAGGTACATAGTGAGACCCTGCCTCAAACCCCCAACCTAAAGGAAGCAGACAGAAACAGTGTCCCTCAGTTTACCTGTGTTTTCTGGCATGGAAGCTTGGTCGGTGTTTCTCTCCTTTTTGAAAGAGATGTTTCCAAACTGCAGCACTGAGGACACGACCTTGAGCATTGCTTTGTATTGATGAAGAGAAAACAGAAAAGCCTGTCAAAATGCAGCAGAGACACACCCCAACTTATCTGGTGCCAAAAACTGGCCCCATGTGACTTTCCGTAACTCTTTGGGGTTTCATAAAACAGAGGACATTCTCATTAGCTTCCCAGTTACTTTCTAATTTGGGTTACTTATAGCAAATTGCCAGGAGTTCTAGCAGTGTAGACGTACAGAGGATCTCTTCGTGGGAGAAACCCATTATCTGCATCGCTTCCATGGTCTCCTGAAAGTTATCCTTGTCCTGCTGACCAGGGATGGGGATATAGCCATTGGAGAGGAATCTGTAGTTATTAAAACCTTCGAGGAGTAAGTCAGCTAAAAGGAAATATAACAGGACAAAATGTAATTCACACTCATCGACAGACTGAAATACTCTACTATGGGCATCGAGAACTCAGGAGAATGGGCTTGCCATCAACCCATCTCTGGCACATTTTTCCTTGTTAATTCATGTGTGTAAACAAACAGTTTTCCAGTAGTTGTTTCAATGAAGGAAAAAAAAAGATGTGAACATGTAAATACACCTGCAATCTATTTTTTGGCATTAGTGACTTGTACAATATTCTATTTGAAACTGCACGACTGAGAAACAAGTAAAATTTCCAGATTTAAAAATTTTCACCATCATTTGAACGAAAGTTTTGAAATTCTTATTCTGTATTTTTATCTTAGCAGGTACCTGGTTCTCTTGCTTTTCTGTAGAGAATTCCCCTGGATTACTCCTTTCCCCAATTCTTAACTATATCACATTGAACTTTTTATATTTTTATTAATTGTTTTTCATTTATTTTACATACCAACCAGTTTCCCCTCCCTCCTCTCTTCTCGTTCATTCCCTCTGTCCACCTCCTGTCTACCCCCTCCCCCATCCACTCTGCCCCATTCAGAAAGGGGCAGGCCTCCCATGGGAGTCACAAAGCATGTCATACCACATTAAGGCAGGACCAAGTTCCTCCCCCTGCATCAGGGCTGGGTTAGGCACCCCTGCATGGGGAACAGGTTCCAAAAAGCCAGCTCATGTGCCAGGGACAGGTTCGGATCCCAGTGCTAGGGGCCCCACAACCAGACCAAGCCTCACAACTGTCATCCACACTCAACTTCTATAGGAACTGTTTGCTTCCCCCACACCTTTCAACGCTTTGGAAATCTTCTGATTAATTCCAACTGCAGAGTCATTGCTTGTCCGAAAATGGAAGCCTCAGAGGTTCTTTCTTTAAAATGTACCATCTTGAGCGTTTGTCTCTTTAGCAATTCTGTGTGTGGCAGAGTTTTCACCCCTGCAAGTTTCCCTACTCAGTTTTTAGTTCCATGTGTTGACAGTATTTTCTCACTAGGTGAGAAAAGTCTATTGCATCATGCATCTACGCAAAGCTATGTAATATATATAGTAACTGCAGAAACATTGAACCTAGGACTCAAGGAACAAAAAGTTGCACATCTTCTCTCTTCTTAGTGTTTTTGAGTCAGCAAAAAATTCTTGCCTTAGCTAGACAGGGTCTCACTGTGTAGCCCTGGATGGCCTGAAGCTCACTATGTAGACGAGGCTGGCCTCAGGTGTACAGAGGTCTATCTGCCTCTGCCTCCTGAGTGCTGAGTTTAGACCACACTTGGCTTTAAATGGTTTTATTTTCAAGAATTTTACATCCTACTCTTCCAGCCCTAAGCTTCCAGTCCTTGTGAGTCACACCAATATACAAGCACCTCACTTCTCACTCATTCTAGTGCAAATACAGTCTGTATTTAGTTGTAAATTAGGGAATAAAAGCTTTATTCTACATTTTATTAAGTAACCCCTCCCCCCATTTTCCACTGTATATGTTGGAACAGAATCATAAAAGATGGCTTTTAATTTAAGACAGGGTCTCTTTATGTATCCCTGGCTATCCTGAACTCTCTATGTAGACCAGGCTGACCTTGAACTCACAGAGATCTGCTGGCTTCTGCCTTCCAACTACTGGAATTAAGGGTGTGTGTCGGCATATCCAACTCTAAATTATTTACAGAACATTTCCAAAGCTAACACAGCACAACTCCCACAGCTGCCCTTCAGTGCAACAGTCAGAAGCTGACTGGGTGCAGGGGAGTGGGGACCCCGTTACTCACATTTCAGGTGCTCCCCCGCTCCAGATAGCAGCTGGTAAAAGATATGAAACGTACGTTCATCTTTAGCTTGACGAACAGCACGAGACTTTTCCAGAAGGTCTGAGCAGAGAAGGTTAAGGATTTAGTTACTAAGAGGGGGTCCTTCTACAGTGTCTACACACAACTTTCTTTCTCGGCCATATATCAACTTTGTTACAGTGAACCAATCAATCTGTATGAGACAAAAAAAAAAAAAAGCAGCTTATGATTCTTATTAATTTTCAGACTCACTGAAAAGATTGCAGGTGTTTCCTTTAACCCCACTGTTATTGCACCCACCACGCAGTCCTGTGGGCTGTGTTAAAAGAGCACAGCCTAGGAAGTGAAGGCAGCTACTAAACATGAACGGTAGATGCTATGTAACACCGGACTATGACAGGCTTACAAGTAAGGAACAGGCGCAGAGAGAAGAGCCGGAGAGACAGTTAACGACACGGAATGTGTTCCTTCCCTCACTGCTGTGGCTCACAGTGAGCATCCATCATGGTGGGGAAGCCATGGCGGCAGGTGCATGAAGCCCGTGGTCGCACTGCATCCACAGTCAGGAAAGACAGATGGGTGCTTGTCCTCGGCTTGTTTCCCCCTTTTTATTCGATCCAGGACCTCTGCCCATGGATGGTACCGCCTACATGTAAAGTGGGTTCTCCCACTTTAGCTCGGAAGAGACAATCCCTCACAGGCCTGCCCAGACAGTGTCTACGGTAATTCTAAATCTCATTTAGCTGACAATCAAGATTAATCATCACAGTGCGACCTAAAACATGTGCCTGGCCACTCTGCTCCTGTGACACCCCCTTGGTTAAAAACCTGGCCCTCCATCTTTGCACATGCAGCTATGATCAAATGACATCATTGCTACACTGACCACTGGGCTTTTTATTCCCTGCACTGAAGCGTGAGATACCATTGACTAAAGCACGAAGCTATCCACCTGCCTGGGTTTCCTAGAGCAGAACGCCGTGGAAGCGGCACCCACATTTCAGACAAAGGACACCCATCTGTGAATGCAGGGCTCAGTGTAAGACTTGCTGGGCTCTCTGTACAGTGCTCAGATGCTGCTGTCGTGTCGAAGGGTCCACAGGCACATTGGGTGCTCATGGAATCTGTTTCATTGCTTTGCAAACCGATGACATCTTCTGGGGTTACCTTTCCTGGGGCTACCAAATGAATTAATTCTGTAAGTGCAAAATGCCTGAATTTTTAGTTATACTAACTCCACCATGTTCTCATCATTTGGTAAAAACAAAACAAAACAAAACAAAAAAAAACATAGTCTGATGAATGTTATTAACAGAACAGTACGGAGCTAAATGACCAATTCACTATATCATCATCCCCTCCTTGGCTTCAAATGTATAAAATTCTAGTCTTAATTCACAAGAATTTTTATTACCTAGCCATCATATATCAAATGAATTTCTATTACTGGAGATATTTATTATCTCACTAACCAAACAGTAATTTTGTGTGTGACAAGGTCAAATCTAGGGCTAGGCAAATATCCTACCAACTGAGCTATATTCCCTGTCCTCCTAAATTTGTTTCATACAGATCTATTATTCCCTCGGGCCATTCTATGCAATGACATTTCTTAGGAATATTCTATGTATCTGATGTGTCCTGTCTTCGCTATAACTTTATTAAATTACTTGAACTCTGTAACTCCATAGGTTTGTCTCATTGAATAGAGGCACAGCCTAGGATTGTCATAAGAATATGGTAAACAGTGGGCAAAGAGCCACAGCTGTCCAGTCATATAGCACACAGTGTAGGCCTCTCCACTCTCAGGCCCACACGTTTGTGGCTGGTTTTAAAGATTTGTTATATTTATGAATACTTGTAGGGGCCTGTGTGAGTTTCTTCTGTGCAGCACATGCATGCAGGTGTCCACAGAGGACAGAATGGAGTCACATGCAGTCGTGAATTGCCTGACATGGATCCTGGGCACCAAACCAGTGTCCTGCAAGAGCAGTATGAGTTATTAACTTCTGAGCCACCTTTCCAGCCCCTGTGGCCTGTTTTCTAAAACAACAACAACAACAAAAATATCCACACCATTTTGGAGCTGATAACCAGTAACTGGAAGTACCTGCATGTGTCACAATGTCGCTTAAGTCCTCCCACCAGGTCTGATATCACAGATGGCTGCTTAAGCGTGCAGGGGAATGAAGCCATTATTTTGGACTGTGCAAATGTGAAAAAGGATACATGTTTCAATGTTGGCCCCAACAATATAGCCAGTTACATCAAAGTTGATCCGAATAAACTTGCCCTGAAAAGAGAGAGAGAAAACTGGAGGTAAATGAGGACACCGAGGACCCGAGCACTGTAGTAAACCAGACAATATACCCTCCTGACATACAAGGAAACACCTCATCAATGGAAACAAGCAGCAGTAGGCTAGACCACTGTCCTGGACTGTGACACAATAAATCTAGAAACTGTGAAGAAAGGATGAGATGAGCCGGAGAGATGGATCAGTGGCTAAAAGCACTTACTGCTTAGAGAGCCTGAGTTTGGTTCCAAGAACCCACATCAGGTTCACAATGGCCTGCTGGAGATGCTGTGAATGTGTTGCTCTGATTGATTGATAAATAGAACACTGACTGGCCAGTAGCCAGGAAGGGAGTATAGTGTAGGCGGGACAGGCAGAGAGGAGAATTCTGGGAGGAAGAAGGCTGAGTCAGGAGACGCTGCCAGCAGCCATGAGGCGAGGTATGATGTAAGATACCGGTAAGCCACAAGCCACATGGCAAGGTATAGATTTATAGAAATGGGTTAATTTAAGATATAAGAGCACATAGCAAGAAGCCTTCTACGGCCATACAGTTTGTAAGCAAAAAAGTCTCTGTGTGTTTACTTGGGGGGCGCGAGTGGGAGAGATTTGTCCCAACAGCTGGCAGGCCGGGATACAGGAAAACTTCAGCTACAGCACCCGTAACTCCAGTTTCAAGGGGCCCTGCACCCTCCTCTAGCTGGCACCCATGTGCACGGCACAGATATACATACATACACATAAATGAAAAAAATAGTAAAATCTTAAAAGGTGGAAGAAAGAGTAAAGGAATGACCTGCCCCACCAGTTAGAACTTGAAAGCTTTTCTAAGTAGTCTGAGGCAGGAGGCGTCTCAGAGGAACACCACAGCCAGACTTCAACTGTTTGGTCTGAAGTTTTCAATAGTAGAGATGATTTTTGCAGAACAGAAATCCATTAAAAAGTAGAGAGTGAGAGAACTTGAATAGACACAATTATAAAAAGTAGCAAAGCAGAATAATGTCTTCTTAAATGCTAAACAGTTTTATAAACACTAGGCAACCTGACCCCTTATATACCCCTGGGAGAGACAAGGCTGGGGATAAGGCTCAGTGACAGTCGGCTGGCCTAGCGCGCACAGACTGAGTTTACGTCCCAGCATTCCCGCCAACAGACAAAAGCATTTGGAGAAAGAGAAGCAGTGATTGTTTCGCAATTCTTCGACAGTTATTACACCGAGTACCCACTAGTAAAACAGAATGAAAACAAGAAAGGCGAGACTAAGATGAACCGGATGGCAGCTTTCTATATTTACAAGATATAAGAGGCCAACTGAAATACTTCGTAAGGCAGGAACATGCCGATGACTGGGAAGGGCTTACTCCAGAACTGCTAAGCAGTATCGACACCGGTGAAAAGATACTGAAATTCACCAGTGAGGGGTTAGAGGCCCTCCTCTGAGGGAGCTGCTTCTAAACTTCAGGGGAAGTGAAAAGGACTTTGGTTACTTGCCATATGAATCACACACACACACACACACACACACACACACACACACACACACACACACAGAGCTGCCTCTGACATCTGTTCACTGTGAACCTCACCACATCCATTTACACACAAGAACAAACAAGACAAACTGGTTTTTTCAATTATGTTCCTCGAAAGTTAAGAGTAGCTTACAAAAGGTATCTCTAGTCTTCTTCCACACCTTCTTACTTATTGAGAAACAACAGGTTGTGCTGGTCTGAATGAGAATGGCCCCCACAGGCTAACAGATTTGAATGCTGGGTCCCTAGATGGTAGATCATTTAGGAAGGACGAGGAGGTCTGGCCTTGTTGGACGAGGCATGTCACTGGGGTGGACTTTGAGGTTTCCAAAGTCTTGCTTTCTCTAACTGTTTCTAACTTGCAGATCGGGTCAAATGTGAGCTCCCAGCTTCTGCTCCAGGGCCTGCCTGCCTGCCAGCCACCTCACTCACCACAGTATGATGAACCCTCTGAAACTGCAAGCAAGCCCTCAACTGAACGCTTTCTCCTGTTAGCTGCCTTGGTCATGGGGTTTCCCCACAGCAACAGAACAGTAACAACATAAGCCCATTTAAAGATGAGGCATTAGTTACCACCGTTAGTCTCTCAGGCAATGCCATTCCTCTATTATTATTTATTATTTATTTGTATCTGTGTGTGCCTATTACATGGGTTTATGTGTACCACATATATGCAAGAGTCCAGAGAAGCCCGCAGAAGCTATCAGATCCCCAGAACTGGGGCTGCAGGTTGTTTCTGAGCCACCTGACATGGGTGCTGGGAACCAAACTCAGGTCCTCTAGAAGAACAGCAAGTGCTTCTAACCACTGAACTATCTTTCCAGGCCCCAATCCCATTATTCTTATATTTTTAAACTTCAGGGGTGGGGTTCTAGGGCTTGAACTCAGGGTCTCGAACATACTAAACAAGCATGCCATCAACTGGGCTACATCCCCAACTATTATTTTAATCTTTTTAGCATAGCTAGTAATACTTATAAACAATGATCCAATTCCTTGGATGATGAAACAGCACAATGTTTCAACACAGAATAAAAATAAGATCACTAATACTCCATCTGTTCCTAAGATTTAGAAAATGCTTCAGTGGATCCATATGGTCATTACAAGACAGTGCATTTTATTCTACTTTAAAGATAAGTTTATTTTGTCTTTGTTCCCGGGAAGGACTCCCCCACCTCCCAACCCCCGCAAGAAAGAATAAAGTTAAACCATGACTCCATATGGGTAGTTAACTGTTCAAAAAAACTCAGAAACTAAAATTGGGTCCTGATGTTATAAAAGCGGGTTCAAATGCTCCATGCAAAACAGCCATTCCATCCACACCATATCCTACTGAGTTCATGAAGAACTGCTATTTTAAGACAGTAGTCAAAAGACAATGCTCTCGTTCCAAGGCCATAACACATGCCAGGACGGCCCAAGCCTCTTGTTTAAACACTGCAGGAAGTCAGCAAACAGTCGGTATCAGCTAATTCCGACTCAAGAGAACAGTCCACTTACAAAATTCATTCTATCTAGTAATGCCAACTTACAGCTCACACCAACATGTCTAACTTCTTCACGGAGTGCATAACATCACACTGCGTAACTAAAAATAGAACTACCACATGACAGCTACACCAGGCCTGGGTACATACCAAAGAAAACGAAGTTGGCATACAAGGAACACCTTCATACCCATGCTTATCAGGGCAGTATTCACAAGGCCAGGACAGAGTCAGCCAAGGTGCCCGTCAATAGATGGATGTGTAGATAAGTACATACAGTGGAGTTATGTGTCCATGTACATACAGTGGAGTTATGTGCACATGTACATACAGTGGAGTTATGTGCCCATGTACATACAGTGGAGTTATATGTCCATGTACATACAGTGGAGTTATGTGTCCATGTACATACAATGGAATTATATGTACATGTACATACAGTGGAGTTATGTATATATATAAATACAGTGTAGCACGAATCTTAAAGGTACTTATGAATAAAATCAAACCTAAGGCCAGGCTTTGTGGTGAATGCTGGAAAATCAGAGAAGCAGAACAAGCCACAGCTACCTCACCTCGGCAGTTCCTCAGCTGATTCTGTTTCCTCAGACTGGAAACCTCTGAGTCCTCATCCAGAATGAATCTCAGCTGAACTGCTGCTCCAAAGCCTGAAAGCTTAACCAGCCAAATGCTTCTAGTTTCTGGTCCTCACGCCTTATATACGTTTCTGCTTTCTGCCATCACTCCCTGGGATTAAAGGCTCGCTTTCTGGGATTAAAGGCGTGAGTCACCATGCTTGGCTGTATCCTTGAACACACAGAGATCCAGGTAGATTTCTGCCTCTGGAATGCTAGGATTAAAGGCGTGAGTGCCACCATTTTCTGGCCTCTGTATCTAGTGGATGTTCTGTTCTCTGACCCCAGATAAACGTTTATTAGGGTGCACAATATTTTGGGGAATATAATATCACCACAATACAGTAGAGTTATGTGTCCATGTACATACAGTGCAGTTATGTGTCTATGTACATACAGTGCAGTTATGTGTCTATGTACATACAGTGGAGTTTGATGCAAGCAGAGAGAAGAATGGAATCATGCCATCTTCAGGATAATGGTGGATAACTGGAGGGTAACGAGAGACAACAACACCGTGGGAAGAGGAAATGGGTGGCTGGAGAAAGGATATCAGAATCCAGGAGCAATGAAAGAAAATTCAGGTTCTGGCTTTCATAATCGTTGATCTATGAGAGAAAGTCCTAAAATAATTCAGCTGTGTGGTGTTTCCAGCATGCAGTGCCCAGTCCCCTCAGCAGCCCCCAGGTCAGTCTCCTTTTCCTAACTGGGTCCACAGTCACTCTAGTCATTACCGCGTGGGCCAGAGAATGATCTTTGTCATAAACATAAAGAACTGAGCGGAGTCAGAAGGGTTCAGAGAAGCAAGGATGCAGGAGTAAGGACGGAGGGACCAGGACCACCCCCTCCCTTATGCTTTTCTAGATCCCACTCAAAAGGAACTAGTATTTCTAAAATCAGCACGTGTTGAAAGCCAAAGTTCTAGAATTAATTCTATCTCCAAGACGTAAAACAACAACTTTATGAAGCTGAATAATACCCACTCTTAAGCCAATTGGAATTTACACACAAAGACACTTAAGGATGCAATAAAATGAAATTTTAAAACTCAACATTTTACTGAATATTCTCAAATAACCCAAAACTTAAATTTCCCTTAGTGTTGAAGATCCTGGCAAATTAGGTGAAAAGCAGGTCAGAGGATGGGCCACCACTCCAAGAGAGGCTGCCAGGAACTCGGGTGGATGAGAGGTGACATTTGCCTTTGGGAGTAAAAGGGGAACAGAATCTGTAAGTGAAAAAGCATTCACTTCAACACACACACACACACACACACACACACACACACACACACACACACACACACACACACTCATTCCCACTGACTGTTTCTAGTAAATCCAGACTAAACTGAGAAACAAATGTCTTAGTTTTATGGGGGTCCTCTATCTCTTAGATATTATGTGAAGAAATTCATGCTAAATATATATACCCTCTCCATAAATCAGAGAGAGAATCTCCTCTGGTACTTGGTCAACCAGAATCTCACCAATTAGAAAAAAAAAAAAAAAAAAAGGAAAAAGGAAAAAGGACATGAATGTGACCGTCCACTATACTCGGTATTGGGTGACATTCACAGCTGTCCTTGGCTGCACATGGCCTGTTGGAAATGCCTGCTGAGAGCATCCTAAACGGAAACTCGGAACTCTGCCTCCATGGGAAACATTTTCCCCCTAGCTTAAGGACTAAACACGAGGCCTTCCAAATGCTGGGCAATAACACTGAACTACATCCCAGCCTTAAAACACAAGCTGTTAGGAATTTCATTTTAACAGGACAACTTGGATACTGCCCATCTTAACTCTATAAAGAAAACTTAATTACCTTACTTAGTTAATATTTGTTCTGAACTGACAAACTTTTCTGGGAAAATTTTCTGGAGTGGCTATCAAAGCATCTGGAGTAATCAAGCCTAATGAATTATTAGTTAGCAGCTACTACAGGGGAGAACAGGTTCACTTTACACTCTGTAATTATTTTCCCCTTCTAGTTTGGCGCCTAATCCATTTCTGTATGAGCCGTGTTTTACTTTGAACACCTGAGCATAGATTGTGACATATGTGTACTATGTTTTAAATTCTATTCTGGAGGTAGCCATTTTCCTTAAACAAAAGAAAGGTCATTTAAGGACCTTTAAGCAGTGGCTAGGGTTTAATCCAAAGGCCAGATGGCCACCTCAAATGTTTCAATTATCCTAAACTCCAGAAGTTTTGCTGTTACTAAAATGAGTGTGAACTAAATGGCCTGTTCCTTAACATGATGGAGGATATCAGACGCTAACTGGAGCCGTGTTAGGAGTTAAAGACCAACCTGACTGAACACGCACATTCTACCTAGGTATGAATAAGATATCAAGAGTCAGCCCAGAAGGCCTGGTGCTTGGAGCTCCGCAGAAGGCTTGGTTCTAGAAGGGTGAGTGTGTGCAGAGTGGCTGATCTGGGGTGCTGGGTTGATGGCACGGACTATACCTCATCTCGGATACTGTCACACGAGCTACAGCTGACCTTTCAGGGACAGCTTTGGTCAGTGGATTAGGGGTTTTTGATGTTTGTATTACATGTGAAGGTGTAAATCTGTGGCTTCGTTTCATTATAATCCAAGAATCAAATCAGAGGGAGAATCTCATGCCTCCACCTTGCTCTAACTACTCGAGGCTAATTATCTACCAGAGGGTACAGCAGAGCTGTGAACTGTTAAACTGCCCCAGGCTGGTTTAACAGTGAAGCACAATTAATAAGGAAATAAAGCACTTGTGCAAACAGTTTTCTGAGAGACCTGTCTGCGGCTTCAAACAACCACGTTACACTGAAGTCCTGGTTCAGAGTTCCATCATGAGAAAGCCATTGTCTATAAACGGCCTCCATCTGGAATGCATTTCCCTTCTCATAAACAGCACTGGACTAACTGTGGATGATTATTTTCATACTGTAATGCTCTCCTGAAGAATCCCTTAACACGAACCACATGCTAGCATCTTTAGAAGAAAAGATAGTCTTCAGGAAATTAGCCAGCTATATCAGATCAAAGAAATGGAACCAAACGGCTTCTAAAGCTCATGGAGTTTATAGTTTCAAATATTTTCACTGCAAGCATGTGGCTTGTAAACAATGACTGCATGAAATCTTACTGTACACACAACTCATCTTTTAACATGGAATCACTTTCAAGATGACACCAATCCTAACCTAAGGCCTGTCCTGTCCATGGAGCCAAACGCCTTCCACACAACTCCAACCCACACTTCTAAAAGAGGATCATGCACATTCTTAGGGGGTGTAACACAGAGTGAGCAACTCCACGACATGCAAGTCCCCGAGAATATGGACGTGTAAAGGAAAATGAAGGCGAGCACTACGGGGCAGGACTCTAGGTTGCCCAATAAGACACTGCCCAGGCCTGGGGTGTAACTGGCATTCAGTGGCATTTTGGTTAAATGGATCCTCTAAGTATATCTACTTACACTGTGAGGCACAGTGCTGGAACCAAGTACTCAGTGAACAAGGCAGACAAGGTCCCTCCAGGCTGCGCTCGCACATTCTCATGGGAAAACGACAATCGAAGTAATTGGCTACTGACTGTGGCGAGGAGAACGAGTGCAATCACTGACTGCAGCAGCTCTGAGGGAAAGATGCAGGCTGCAAACAGGAGCAGCAGAGAACTTCTCAGATGGCGTTCAGACAGCCGGGCAGCTGGGAGGAACAGGGGTAGACCTCCAACACGTGCTGGCGGTTTAACCACCTGGATTCACTACCAGCCTGTTGAGGCCAAGAGAGAAGGTCTGAAGTCCTAGGTATTCTGACCTCCAGCTTTCAGCTTAAGCAGCTGTTTGGTTCAATTTACTGATATAAGACATAATGGAACAAGTTCCGAAAGAAGAAAGATTTTCATTTGGAGTATGTTAAACCTTCGAGATCTAGAAGACATTCACAGAGATACCAACTCAACAGCAGAACTGCTTGGCAAAGAATAGATGCTTAATAATTATAACCAGTACTCAAAGTTTAAAAGTGAGTTATGATCACTGGTTACTTTCAAGTCCCCTAAGAACCAAAGTCAGCACCTACAGAGGAATACAGAAAGGATATCTTAACTGAACAGCACTCAATCAGTGAAATTAATTACATAATTACATTTTTTTTTTTTTGGTTTTTTTTTTTTTTTGGTTTTTCGAGACAGGGTTTCTCTGTGTAGCTTTGCGCCTTTCCTGGGACTCACTTGGTAGTCCAGGCTGGCCTCGAACTCACAGAGATCCGCCTGCCTCTGCCTCCCGAGTGCTGGGATTAAAGGCGTGCACCACCACCGCCCGGCACATAATTACATTTTATGAGAGGACTAAAATCAGATACGTTTTAGTGTTGTGTAGCCAACACCTATGATACTAGCAGAAAGCTACTAAACCATTCCTAAGAAAACAAATGAACAAAGAAATCCCTAATACTGTACAAAAACGTCAACAACTGGGAAATGTCTTGGCTTTTTGGTTGACTCAGAGTTATATCTAAGAATATTGCCTTACTCAGGCAGAAATCTGCAGGCAGGGACTGAAGGAGAGGCCACTGAGGTGTTGCTCACTGGCTTGTTCAGCCTGCTTTCTTATACAGACCAAGTGCACCTTCCAAGAGATGACATCACTCACAGGGGGCTGGGCCCTCCCACATCAATCAACCATTAATCAAGAAAATGCCTAGAGACATGCCCACAGGCCAATCTAAGGGGAGCAAGTCCTCCTCCCTCTCCCCAGGTGACATTAGCTTGTATCAAATCGACAAAAACCAACCAACATCCTCAGGTATACTTTACAAATAAACCCCAGGAGTGTTAGTTTGCTTTGATCTAGAATTCAAATGTTCAGTCAAGAGCAGAAAATTTCAACTTCTGCATACCTGACATTAAAGCCGGTAGTTCTGTTGTGGGAACTGTCCTGTGTATCATCGGGTGCTTATCAGCATCTCTGACCTCTACCCAACAGCACACCGATACCCTCCTTCGTGGCTGAATGTCTCTTGGGAAGCCGCCAATTAAGAATCAGCAAGAGAAATGGCAAGGCTGGATGGAGATGCTCAGCGGTTCAGAGCACTGGCTGCTCTTCAAGAGGACCCAGGTTTGATTCCCAGCACAGCACGCACACTGCAGCTCACAATCATCTGTAACTTCGGGCCCAGGGAACGCAACCCCCTTCTCTTGCCTCCATGGGCACCAGGCTCATAGGCACATGGTACATACTTACAAGCAGGCAAAATAAAAACACCCCTACACATTAAAGAATTAAAAAACTGAACAAAAATGGGCAGTGGTGTCAGATGCCTTTAATCTCAGCACTTGGGAGGCAGAGGCAGTCGGATCTCTGAGTTTGAGGCCAGCTTGGTCTACAAAGCAAGGTCCAGGACAGCCAGGGCTACACAGAGAAAAAACAAATGAAACAAAACCAACTAAAAAGGAGTAATGTCAATTCAGTATATGTCAACAATGGAGACCCTCTAAGGATTTGGGGTAGATTGTAAGATGACCCCATCACTGGCATTCCATCCTTTCACAGAACACCAAAAAGGACTGATAGGACTGATATGTAACTTTCAATAAATGTTTTAGTACCAACTTCTCTTTTATAGGCAAAAATAAGACTACTGTGTATTGCACAGTTTCTCTTGGATTTAGAGTGTGGTTGGGGATGGGGAGGGAATGGGGTGTGGAGAGGGGGGAAGAATCAAAGATGGGTAGCTTGATTTATGTGGTAAAATGAAGGATTTTCCACAAAGCTGTACTTGAAAATCCTCATGAAAAAAAAAAAATCCGCAATCCAAAAATGGGAGCTCACTACTTCTCCATCCCACTAAACATAGGGCTTTTCAACGGGGAGAATTCAACTGTGACACAGAATAATGTGGATGATCCAGGGAAGGACGGGCCTCTAATTCAAGTCTCCCTGGACCTTTTCTAAATGTAGACACAGGCATTCTTATCCTACTTTGGACAAGCAATGCTAAAGGAATTACTAAATGAATTTAGGATTAAGCCAGTTTTCAAATGTTTCTTACTAGGAACAAACAACATTCCAAGCAAACAGATTTCTATTTCCTAATCATGTGGAGAGCCTGGCACACGTTAGCTCTCGAGGCTGAGACAGGGACAGGACTGATAGTGCTGCTCCCCACCTCATGTTAAAGTTCCAACCTCAGCACTTCAGGATGTGACTGTATGTGGAGGAGACGGTCCTTAAAACGATAATTAGGTGAAATGGCCCTAAATAGACAGGTGTCCTCAGAAGAGGAGAGAGACAGAGATGGAGAGGGAGACACGGGGAGAAAATGGTCATCTATCTGTAAGACAAGGAGAGAAGGCTTACAGAAAACCAAACCTACTGATGTCTTGATTTCAAACTTCCAGCCTTCAGAAAAACACATCCCTATTGTCTAATCCCAGAGCTAGAGACCCTGTTTGCTAGGCTAGGCCTCTGTGACAACCAAATCTGCTCTCTTCCACTAGTCATGAAAACCACACCACCGAAAACTGTAGCTGCCACCCACAACTTTACACATTCAGTGTTTAAAGCATGTAACAATGACACTATGTTCTCCTGAATTCCATACAAGTGTGGTCAGAGTTAAAGTGTCTGTCACCCTAGAGATTTTTACTTTCGCCAGTATTTCAGAAGAAGGAATATAGTCAAATTTGAACAACGTAGGCACAAATAATTGAGCACTAAAGTTTCTTGGATAATAGAAAAAAATCCTCCCCTAATGAAGCTAAGGCAAAGAACAGCTATCAAGGAATTAAAGTAGTTGAATAGTTAAGTTAAAAGCTATAACCCAGGTGTGGTGGCGCACACCTTTAATCCCAGTGCTCTGGAGGCAGAAGCAGGATGATCTCTGTAAGTTCGAGGCCAGCCTGGTCTATCTAGAGTCCCATGACAGCCAGGGCTACAAGAGAGACCCTGTCTCAAAAAAAAAAAAAAACAAAGAAAAGAAGTTGTAAAAAGAACTGATACTAGTGAGAACCATCCTGTCCACAGTCTATAGGAATAGCAAGTTATGAAAAGGAGAACTCATACACCAAAACCAATGTCATATTACTCCCACCTGTTGATGTGAGTAATGCAACGCGCACACCACCTGTCTTAGGGTTGCTATTACTGTGATGAAACACCATGACCAAAAGCAGTTTAGGGAGGAAAGGATTTATTTGGCTTGTATATCCAAAGTCACAGTTCACTGAGGGAAGCCAAGGCAGGAACCTGGAGGCAGGAGCTGATACAGAGGCCATGGAGGGGAGCTGCTTCCTGGCTTGTTCCTAATGGCTTGCTCAGCCTGCTTTCTTATAGAACCCAGGTCCACCACCACCACCACCACAGGGGTGACACCACCCACCATGGGCTGGGCCCACCCCATCAATCACTAATTAAGAAAATGCCCCGCAGGCTTGCCTTACGGCAGGCACAGCCTTATGGAGGCATTTTCTCAATTGAGGCTCTCTCAGACGACTCTATGTGAAGTTGACATAAAACTATCCAGCACCCCACTATCTATGCCGATCCTGTACCAGAATGACCGGCAAAGGTAAAGAAGTAAACCCAGAGTTCTTACACAATTACGTGTCCGTATCAAAACCTATGAACTGAAACACAACTACAGTTACTTTCCTATGTGGCTGGTAGAGGTATGACTACATCTATTACTTAGCCTTTCTTAAAATCTAAAGAGAAAAATCAGTTCATTTGCTCAAGTCACAGTAGACATTTCATGAGAAATCTGAAGAAGTCCAAGTTTTTTGGGCTTTTCAACTTACAAAGCGAGATGAGTTATCATTTTTCACAGTCTTCGCATTTCCAAATGATTCCAGAATTGGATTTGCTTGTAAAAGCTGCCGTTCAAGTTCCCCCTAAAAGACATCACACATATACATAGACATACACACACATAAATAAAAACAGATGTATGTTAATCTGTGTCTGTACTTCAGTCCTTGGGGTGAAAAAAATATTCCAAAACCATCCTCTTCCTGGCTCTTTCATCCTGCTAACCATCAGTGACCTCTGCTGGCTCCTTGTTCCTGGTTTTGATAATGGGTTCTGCTGAAAGAAAAAAACCCAGCATCTAGAGGGGGGTCACAGGAGAAGAAAATGTCATGTTGGTAAGATAACAATTTAAACTAGGCAGAAAATAAAACTTAGCAATTGGTTTCCATGAAATGAAATCGAGTGTAACACTCTGCTTAAGAACACATTAGCACTGCTGTTAATTTTTATTTTGCTCTGTGTGAAGGATTTAAGGGGCTGACTGAATAATCTCCACCGTATTGCTATGCATTTCCACCCTTCCGAGTGCTTTCACGCCACCGTCACAGTGTAGATGGGACACACCCACCTCTGTATCAGAAGCGGGCAAAGATGGCAGAACCCTCCCTTCACTAAGAGTAGACCACTTGGCATGGCGCACACTTCAGTCAATGTTTATGTGCAAACGAGGCGACCAAACAGACTGCACAAATGGAACCCCACGGAGAGCCGCAGGACAAAGCATGATGTCAAGCCTGGCCAAGGAAAACACTAGGAAGTGATGTTGTGTTTCTGGAATGTAATTTCAGAATTATCTTTTATGACCTAACTAAATCTGTTTTTTCCCCCAAACACAAATCTTATCCCTATACTTCAAACTGCCCACAATATTCTAGACCTAAAGAAAATAAATAAACAGAAGCCTCCAGCAAATGTGATTCTCTAAGCAAAAAAGATGAAACAAAGAACCTCACGGAGGATTTTAAACCAGGGGTCATCACGTGAGGCATGATGCATGCCCACTGTCAAATCTCAAAACAGGACCAAATCGTGCTGTGCTATTGCTTCACTACTCATGGACCTGGGGCATCAGCAAGGCCAACCCAAGACCTCAGTTTCAGCATCCCCTGCTGAGGACTCTGCGATGTGATGCAGTTGGAAGGGCAGGGCAGTGTTCCCAAGGCACCCACAAACATTCGGACATGCTTCTGCTGTCAGTCTGGGCTGCCCAGATTCTCACAGGCCCTAACCAGTCTACCCCTGTGTTCAGCTGAATGCAGCCAAGAACTGGTCCTCTCTTCTGGCCACTGCCTAGCATCAGCTTCCCTTTCTGGGCACTGGGTAACCTCTCTGTACAGTGAACCTTACAGTTTGTCTGATAAATACTTAGATTGTTTTTATGTAAACCTCTTTATATTATATGCTAACAAATTTTCTTTCTTTCTTTTGAGACAGGGTCTCATTATGGCTGTCCTTGAACTTACTATGCAGAATAGGCTGGCCCCCAACTCACAGGGATTCACCTGCCTCAGCCTCCTGATTGCTGGGATGTTACCACCCAGCCACTAAATTTTCTTAAAGATGGTTGGAATCCTGAGCTAATTTTGATTACTGAGAGCTGTTATTACTAGGGTCTGGTATGGGCTGGGGATGTAGCTCAGAGGCAGAATGCTTGCCTGGCATGTGCCAGGCCATGGATTCCACCCCTAATACTGCAGGGGGTGGGGAGATTGTCGTTACCATTCTGTGAGCCACCACTTCCATCAGCCTGATGGTGACTGAGGTCTTGTAATGCTTGTAGCACACTGATTGGTACCAGTTATTTGAACCTCCAAAGGCCCCCTCTCCCCCTTGCTATTTGGTTCAGTTTGTGGGATTAGAATACAGTAATTGTCAGGGAAACTCTGCTAAGTGAAGTGCCTACCATGAGACGGAGGTCTGACATACCAATTCTTTAAAATCGTGTACCATCCTGCCAAGTCATAATGAAAAGACTGATCATCCACCTAAGGCGCCTTCCTGACGTGGAAGAGAAACAAGCACAGCATTCCTGGTTCTGTGTCCCTAGGCATGGCACCAGGGACTCTCTGGCTCACATTTCTCTCACCAATTCCCTTCCCTTATGTCAGTATCAGGTCAAAAGGACATGGGCAAATGTTTGAGCAGATGTACAGTAAGTCCTGAAACACTCAGTAGTGCCTGGAAAGGGGGTGGTGGGTGAGCCAAAGGCAACCCTATGATCTGGGTTGAGGTCCCCAAAGTCAACATGCAGACGAGAATTCTGTGCCACCCCTGTTGGCTTTACTAATGGCATCATGGGGTTGTTTTCTCCTACCACACCTGAGACATCGGTGAGACCAGGTATAGATCTTACACAAAGCTAATATAAAACCACTACCACAGTCTTAGAATTAATAGACTTAATTGACAGGTAAATGGTACAACTATCTCTAAAAACCAGCAGGGAACAATGACTATCATATCCCCACTAGAAGCAGGTAAGCACTCACCTTTGCTTCTATTCTAGATGATATCAAGAAATGTTCACAAAATGCCAAGTATTTAGTTACATATTGTTTTAAGGTTTATCAATCATGGCGAAAACTATATTCTTGTGTTTATTCTATAGTATAAATACACTGTTGGCAGAAGATGAGTTTGAAGTGTTGGAATGTATTCTTTCAAAACTCCCGGCCAGCCAGCCGTCGTGGGGCAAGGACCCGCTGCACTGCGCAGGACCCAGCACAAGTGCTCCAGAGCACGAGGAGGGTGAGGGGAGGAGGGTGAGGGGAGGAGGGTGAGGGGAGGAGGCGTCACCACAAACAGAAAATCAGACTCCAGTTGCAAACAGCAGGCTCTAGTCTCCCTCTCTGTGGCATCACCTTTGTGGTTAGGGCACTGAGGAGGGCAGAGGCATCTGAAGATGCCGAGAGGCAGGATGCTCAAAGGCATCATCCTCAGCAGATGGTAAGTTTTAAAAATGCCCGAATCTACTCTAAAATGCCCCATACTGAGGCTCAGAGCAGCAATGGACACGTAAAACCTCTGAGCAACCTGCCAGGAGAAAAACCTCAGTGGTACTGTGCTTGCAGCTGCCTGGTGGGTGGGTGGTACTGAGGGCGGGACGCCAAATATATCTTTCAATTATGTTATAAAACATACCTAAAAGTTCACAGATAAATCTTTGCTTGAAGTTTCCTTTTGTAACTTGAATTTTGGAAACCAGTGTTTCTTTTATTTACTCATATTTTCAAGGGAAACATAAAGGACGTGCCGTAGCACTTGGGTGGTTATACTAAAGGGCAGACATCGCATTGCCAAGTATGGAGAGGACACAGAGACAAACACTCCTGTTTGCTCTCCTGTTTGCACACGATCCAGCAATGCCATTCAAGGTGAGTGCCCAAGATCAAGGAAACAATGTTCCCCCAAACAAGTACTTAAATGTTCAAAATGGCCCAAATTGGAAGCAACCCAAACATGTGCCAACTACTGAGTGGATGAATCAAATGGGGCATATTTAATACAACAGAATATTGTAGGCCATAAAGAAGAATGCTCTGCTTCTAATGTACACTGGAGGCTAACCCTTGAAAGCATCATGCTAAGTGAAAGGAGCCGGAGAACAATTCTCCTTCACATACAATGTCCAGAACAGGCACATAGGAAACAGAGTGGCTGGGGGTTGCCAGTGCAGGAGGAAATGGGAGGTGACTGCTAGTGTGCGGACGGGTTTCTTGTGGGGGGACAAAATGAAAATGTCCTACACTGGTGATGCTGCTGAACTGTGTAACCGTGAATATACACAAGCACAGAGCTGTGTGTGTAAATGGGGAAACGGTATAATACGAATTATACTGCAAGATTTGGCCAATAAAGCTCCATGTAAATTCAGAAACCATTGGAATAAAGGAGGAGAGTGGGAGAAAAAAATGAAACTAAAACAAATAGGGACTTTGCAAGGGACAGTCAGCCCTCTGCAGGCTCTGCACCCACATATTCAACCAAGAATGCAACTGAGATATTCGGTGTTGGGGGTAGCACCTGTTCCAGACATACAGGTTCCCCCTTATCACCACAACAACTATTTACACAGTACGTATGTCACAGTGGGCATTTGAAGCACTCTAGTGTGACTTACACAAGAGGACCGCACAAGCTCCATTTTCTAGATGGTACCTGAGCATCTGAGGATTTTGGCATATGAGGAGGATAAGGAGGGGGCCCTGAAGCCAATCCTGCTCAGGTATCAAGGGACTACTGCATGAGCTCCTATGTTTCCGGGGTGGGAGCCCAGCTGAGAACCAATACTTGCACACGTCTGAACATAACACATAGCTACTCCAGACTTGGCCAAGGCAGCAACAAACAGAAGGCAGCCCTGCAGCTTGTGCACACAGCTGAAACATGCAGAGACATGCAACTCAGCAGGGACAGCGCAGCCCAAAGCAGCAGCCTTCTCCCCGGGGAGAATTTGCTTCCGGGGATGGACTGGAACCCCCGAGACATCCAAGTGTGGCATGCTACCCACGTACACCTGGGATGCACTGTAGTTTACAATGACATCGAAACAAAATGTAAATGATGATGACTCCTGTGTTTCAGAGAACCTGGAAAATCTGAAGTTATCTTGCTTATTTAACACTATCTCATCAGTGTTCTGGCTACAGACTAAAGGGCCATAGAGCGTGAATCTTGAATGCACAGAGAAAAGCTGGTTTCTTATCCGTGTTGTCTCCCTTCAAATACCAAAGAAGCCTTTACATATCCCATAGCATGAGAACTCATTCATTAACTCCTCCAAGCTATACTGCTGACCTGGATTGCAGTAAGTCACAAAAGACCATCCCAGGCCCTCATAGATAAACAGAGCTCCATTGATGGACAATTTCTCACCTTAAATGTTAAGAAAGATACTTGAGAGTCTCAGCATCTATGACAGTTCCTCTGGGTGTGGAGGTAGGTATGATCTCTTCTATATGTATTAATAGATCAACTATATGACTCAACATCACTGTTTCTTGCTTTAAATTAATGGCACCATCATGCTTGTGGGAGACATAAACCTAACTGTTCCCGTCTTCAAGGACTCCAGCTCAGTTCTGTCCTCCCTCTCCAGGGAAGCAGGAAGTCTGGCTCTGGTTTGTGGTTTGTCCAATGTTGGGCACACTAGGCTAAAAGGTAGGCAGCTGATAATTCTTCCATGACTTGCCCAGCACAAAGAAAATTCTAATTTATTGAGGATATTAAATACAACAAGGCAAGTCTTTGGGCTGAAACACACACAGGCATCAATTATACAATGCCATCAAAACTTATTAGAAATTTAGTTGCCCCAAAGGTTGTGTCCCCAATTTTAAATATAATGTACAGCATAAAACAAAGTTTTCATGTGCTTGCTAAATAGTAAGATAGCTCCACCTAATACAATAGAAATCATCTTCATAAACTAAAAAAAAAACACCATAAAAAAGACGTCATAAACATGCATTTCAATGTCATGATAAAAGGGAAAATATTCAGATTATCTAGAACATGATCTAAAGCACAAGTGCATGCTGCTTCCTGTGAAAGAATAAGACTCCAGCAATACATGTGCAACATTAAATCTCGTTATAGAACAGATTCCGCTTGGAACCAACAGTGCTACGTTTCTAGGGGAGGCTCACTCTAGAGACAGCAATCAGGGCAGGCACTCAAGGCTGAGAAGCAGAAAAAAAACCACTTGCCTGGGGTTTCACTGGCTTAGGCGATTCCTGCTGCTCATTACAAACAGATAAGCAGACATTAGCACAGAGCACCAAGCCAGCGCAGGACGGCGGGAGCTGGTTTGGCTGGCACACGAAAGCTCACCAACTGCCACGGCACCTCAAAGCATGAGAGGTTCAGTGACGCCCATATTCTGTGTTTTTACCTTTCCTACCATCCATCCATCTTCCCACAGATCCCCCAACCCCTAGGGCTGCCACAGCAGCAGCCAAAGGCTACTCTGTAATCCGCAAAGAATCACTAAAATCGTTTACACTCATTTGGCGTAAATAAGAAATCTTCATAGGCACTGCTTATTAATTTATAACCATTCTCACAAATCTCTGCCAGAGATTGGCCCAAATTTCCTGTTTGCCTTGTGAGAAAGCCTAGTTAATTTCTGTGTACTGTGCCTGGCTCCTCCGGATTGGAAGGAAAAGCAGGGCTGCTGGGTGTGTGGCCAGGGAGCTGCTGGGCAGGGCAGTACTGCAGTACTGGGCAGTAGCTGCGCTTTCCTGGTTGGCCTCTGTGATTGGCCTCAGTTCCCACAAAAGAATGAAATGCAGACAAAAGCCACAGAGCCAAGACTTACAGGAATATTATGGTCCTTTCTTCCTTTGTGTGAAGAAGCAACATGGGCAAGGTACTGAATGACCTTCTTCGTATTCTCGGTCTTCCCGGCACCCGATTCACCCCTAAAAGAAATATCAACATCGGCCACTGTAAAAAGAGAGCTGAGCACATGTGTTCCAAAATTACAACTGATAAAACTGAGCAGAGTAAGAATTAGGGAAAGAAAAAAAACAAGAAAGAAGGCAGGAGAAAACTTACAGGCACCAGTAATAACAGAAAGGAAAATGTATTATTACTGCTTTTCTGTGTTTTCAGATTATCAACTCTTTATTCTTAGAGTTAACCTCGCTATCAATACCACCATCACGGAACTGTCTTGAAAATCATATTCTTTCTTGTATGTATCAAAAATAGATACTGAACAATGAGTTCTGGCTTGCAAAGGAGAACTTATTTTTGTACCTGTCTTTCATCTGTCCCACCATTTCAGTAGGCACACAGAAGCCCACTTGCAGGTGTGTGTCTGTCTCCTACTGTAGCCAAGTCTAGCTGGGCTGGAACATGCAATGTAGACTACTCTTTCTAAATCACAGTGATCCTCCTGCCTCAGCCTCCAAAGTGGTGGGATTAAAAAATTAAGTCACGCCGGGCGGTGGTGGCGCACTCCTTTAATCCCAGCACTCGGCAGGCAGATCTCTGTGAGTTCGAGGCCAGCCTGGTCTCCAAAGCGAGTTCCAGGAAAGGCGCAAAGCTACACAGAGAAACCCTGTCTCAAAAAAACCAAAAAAAAAAAAAAAAAAAAAAAAATGAAGTCACGCCAGCCGATGGTGTCACACACCTTTAATTCCAGCACTCAGGAGGCAGAGGCAGGCAAATCTCTTGTGAGTTTGAGGCCAGCCTGATCTACAGAGTGAGATCCAGGACAGGCACCAAAACTACACAGAGAAAACCTGTCTCGAAAAACCAAAAAAAAAAAAAAAAAAAAAAAAAAAAAAAAAAAAAAGATTAAATCACCATGGCTGACTAAAATTTTTAAAATGATTATTTTTTTAAAAAAGGGTATTAAGCCAGGAGTGGCGGCACACGCCTTTAATCAATCCCCACACTCAGGAGGCAGAGACAGGCGGGTCTGAGTTGTTCCAGGACAGCCAGGGCTACACAGAGAAACGCTGTGTTTACAGAAAACAAACAAACAAAAAAAGTATTGAATAAATCCAAATAAATATCACTGGTCGTACTTGTGAGAGAACAAAGGAATATTCCAAAATATATTTTTCCTGCACCTGAGGGTAAGAGCTTCTTCCAAAGCAAAGAGAAATGTATTAAATGCTCATGGAAAACAAAAAATAAAACAAAACCCCACTGTACTGGAAACATCCCCTAGCATGACAGAGAAATCCCCAAACACTGCTTTGGAGACCACAATCTGAAGGAACCGACAGCGCTGGACGCTTGTCGCTGGTGCTCACCTCCAAAGCACGGAGGGTCTTCCTAGTCGGAACCAATGTTGCCCCTGGCACACACCTTGAGGGAGCCTTCCCACAGGTAGTGGCCTCACACTTGGGGCTTCTGACTGCATGACCTCACCAGCTGGTCTGTGTCTGAACCCACATAACCTCACACAGTATGATACTGAACCTCATATTCTGGACTAAGCTTGAAGTACAGATGGCCCTCTGGGTACTTAGGCACACGCAATTTCTCGCCTCTCTGCTCAGAATAGTATAGTCTCCACAAAATGAGCAATGGCTTACTCTTTTAATATATGAGTATATAAAAATTATAATACACCTTTATATATGACATACACAAGATTATATATAAATGATTTGAATTATAAGAAGACATTTCATCTCTAACTAAAATTTTAAACCTGGTTCACCTGCACTAGAGCGCAGTCTCTAAATGGCTTGCCACAAACTCTCCCAGCAAATGCAGACTCCTCTCCTTTGAATTACATTTGAAGAGTATTATTGAAACAGCCAACACCTCAAGTTTCCAGCAGGCTTCCTGGTTGCATTGTCTCCCCAGCTCTCTGCAGCTGGTCGACCTCAGTCTCTGCAGCCGGAGAGCTGAGCAAAGGGATCTTAGTGACCAGCTGTAGGGACTGGAGTACGAAGAGATCGCTGAGCTTCCGTATCCCAACTCTGGAAACGGAGGCAACGGGTTCTCCCCTCCCAGTTCCAAAATCTGATGATCCCAGACACAAACTCCTTACTGACTTACAGTCACACCACATCCTGCTGCCTGTGAGGCTGATCTTGGTTGTCAACTTAACTACATACATCTGGAATCACTAAAACCCTAGCAGCCTGAGCACACTTGTGGGGGATTTTCTTTTCTTTTTTTTTTTTTTTTTTTTGATTTTTCGAGACAGGGTTTCTCTTTGTAGCTTTGCGCCTTTTCTGGAACTCTCTTTGGAGACCAGGCTGGCCTTGAACTCACGGAGATCCGCCTGCCTCTGCCTCCCGAGTGCTGGGATTAAAGGCGTGTGCCTCCACCGCCCGGCACGGGGGATTTTCTTGACCGGATCATCTGAGGTGGGAGACCAACGCTGAATCTGGATCACCTGCAGTCAGCAGACTCGAGCTACACCTTCTCGTGGCAGCCCACCTAAAAGGACATGGGAGGAAGCTTTGCTCTTTGGTCCACCTGCCCTCACTCTGGCTGGCAAGTTCATCTAGCCTGCTGCTGAGGAGTCCCTTCTTGGTGTTAGAACCGACTTCTTCAGGATTCCAGCACATACTGAAGACCAGCTGAGACATCCAGCCTACTGCAGTGAACGGCTACTGGATTCCTGGCCTTTCCATCAAGAGAAAGGCACTCTAATAAATCCTACACATACACACACACACACACACACACACACACACACACACACACACACACACACACACACACACACACCAATTCTGTTCCTCTAGAACCCTGACCAACACACTGTTCACCTCTACATCTGCTCCTAGGAGTTTGAGTCTTAGGTACTCAAACTACCAAACTTTCAATAAGGTTTCTGCCCACTTTAGAAAGCATTTAAGAATATTACATCCTTTAAAATATCGTTTTATGTAATTTGTATGATTAAATCTCTCTGTATTTTCCTCCAGACCTTTGGTAAGTTTCAGATTATGACTCCTTGATTCTCCATCATAATATGGGAACAATAACTCGTACATATAAAGTCCTTGAAGAAAAACTGGCAGTAACTAAAGCACATTGTTAGCAATGGGCAACACTACCTGTAATGCCCACTCAGATGTTGACTGATTAAACACGAGGTAGCTTGAATCCCTACACTAAGTTGCTTTACGAATTTATAGTATTGATGAAGTGGTTAGGACTGTGAACTATGGAATAAATATGACCTGCCTAGATTTCAATCTTCCCTTTACCAGTTTTGAATAGAGTGACCCTTGAAGGCCCACGTGATGAAGGCTTGGTTTCTGAGTCATGGCACCACTGGCCTTGATGGATGAGACTCAGTGGAAAGGAAATGACATCACTGAGGTCACATCCTTGAAAGGGATGTTGGAATCCAGGACCTGCTCGTCTCCTTACAGCGCTGGTGCAGTGCATGTTCCCTACCGTAACGCTCTGCACTGTCAACAGGCCCCAGACAATGGAGCCAACCAAGCAGGGGCTGATACTGTGAGCCCAGATAAGCCTTTCCCCTTTATAAATGGATTGAGCTCTGTTGTTAAATAGTAAGAGAAAGACCAGAAACACTATTCCTGCCTCCCGTGTTCTAGACAAGGTACTTGCTCCTCTGAGACTTAGTGTAGAGATTAAAATGAGAAAAAGTGATTTCGAGCAACTGAATTAACATGTAAGCATTCAGAACTGTGCCTGGCAGTGGTGTGAATCATGATAACGATTAGGATGAAATGAAGATCTCAATAGGAAGTAACAACAAAAAGACTTATGTTAACATGGGAGATCACAGAGAAATTAGAACACAATTTTGGGAAAAACAACAAAATGAAACACAATGGGAAATGACAAATTGCCACAGACAGAAACTGAAGAAATAAAAACATCCCAAATAAAAGCAGAAGGAAGGCTGGAGAGATGGCTCATGCGTAAGAGCACTGGCTGCTCTTCCTGGACAGGGGTTCAATTCCCAGCACCCACATGGTGGCTCACAACTGTCTGTAACTCCAGTTCCAGGGGGTGTGATGCCCTCTTCAGGTCTCCATGGGCACTAGGCACACAAGTGGTGTATAGGCACACATACAGGCGTACCCATACACATAAAAGAAGAAAAGTAGACTGTAAAACTACTGGGGAAAAGTAAAGGGAAAGAACCAAGCAGGAAGTCCAGCAGACTTCTGCAGAGATAAGACGACCCCGGAAGAGTGGGCGAGCACGAGACCAAGACCTCAGACAGGAGGCAGCAAAGAGACAGGCTTCATTTCCACCAAGAAACTGGCGTGCAAGGCAGATTCAGCCTTGAAGTGGCGTCATGTGTCGCTGTGGTCCCCAGCAGCCCACAGTTAGGGAAGGGAGGTCATCTGGCACCACGCACCCCTTTCCTGCACAGAGTGTGAGTCAGAGTACAAAGTTAATCTAAAGCCAAAAAAGATGCGTGGTCAAGGTGCCACGTCTGTTGAAGTACACTGGACAGTATCTACCAGGAGTTTCTAACCTATTTTCACATTTTCTAGAGAGCTCTCGAGCCTTCATTAGCTCCTCAAAGGGATGTATAAAAAATAAAAATAAAAGCAGATTACTAACACAGCTACTCTGGGGTCCTTCTTTGAATCCCTCTGGACCCCAATTCTGCCAATAAGGATGCTCTTTCCTTGTTTTTATTCTCTGGATGTGTGTCGCATCAAAAGTATCCCTGGCCTGATATGCTTGTCTTAAATAACCTCAATTTGGAGGTCACCACATACCTCCTACAATGACCATCTCCTGGACACAACTCTTTCTGAGGAGCACAGGCTCCTCACTTGGCCCTGTAAGGTGACAAAAAGCAGGACAGAACCTGGCATCTTTGTCTGTCTCCTTTACTTTTGATCAGTCACCTGCTTGCCCGGGCCAGGTAACCACACAAGGCGTGGCTGTCTAGAAGTTGGTGATTCCTGAATCAGCTCACCCCCTTTAAGGCTGAAGGTGCCAAGAGAAAAGCAACTGAGGTGTCTCCTTGTTGCTTTTACAAATTTCTGCCTCAGGTCCTCTAAAAGGTGCCCCAGGTCTCCTGCATTCACCTTGGTTTCCAGGCCTGACGGAGCTTTGCAGACTTATTACTTCATGAGCTCACCCTCAAGTCAGAGTTCTCCAAGGGAACCAGACTGCTCCCTTCATTAGGAAGCATTAGGGCTTCCTCAAACCACCTTGCAGACCCAGAACTAAGACGGCCGTCAAGCGGACCACACTGAGCACACCTGCTTCCCTGCTTGCCTCTGAGCAGGCTCAGGTCTTCTTCTATTCAAACCGAAATCTCAGGTCTGGAAATGGACTGGGGAGGGACGTCAATGGACCCCTTTCCTCTTCACACTGTACCATGCTGACTCCATCTCGTCCCTCTGCGCTTCACCGTATTCATCTCTCTGGTGGGCACTTTCAGATGGGCAGGCAAACCCAATCGGGTGGGACTCTGGGAGTCTGGACCTTTAACCTTAAAACCCTGGCTACAGTGCCCTCTTTTCTATATTAAATGTGGGTATAATATATTAATAAATGGTTTCCCATAATTTCAAAATTAACATTATATTTTTAGTTTATGTGCTCAACCAACATTTACTGAACACACAACATAGGCAAAAAAGTTTTCCTCACTTCCAAACTTTAGTCTAAAAGTAATAATCTGTGCTAGATGTCCAGTTTTCTAGTTTCCGGTTATTTTCGAGCTATATTTCCTATTTCTATAATAGAATTAGAAATCAAAATTTCTATTTCTTCCCTTTTCTCCAAAATGTAAACCACTATTAAACTGAAACAACTTACATTTTATAAAATCTTTAAAAAATGACAGTTATCAATGAAAAACTGTCAAAGACACAAACACCCGCCGTGTAGAAGGCGGCTTCCTGGCAGGAGGACTATGATGGAGACGGCTCTGTTCAAGCCCCTCCCCCACACTAACCCTGGCTCCACGGGACACTCAATGGGTCCTAAAGTGACAAGTGTTGGGGACAACAGGTGAAGATGTTAGCTTCTTTTCTCTGCCTAGAATATTTCCCCTCATCTTTTTTTTATTTTGTTTTTTTTGAGACAGGGTCTCTCTAGGTAGCCCTAGTTGTCCTTGAACTCACAGAGATCACCTGCCTCTGATTCCAGAGTGCTGGGATTAAAAGTGTACACCACCACGACTCACTGTTTCACCCCCTAACTTCAAAAAAATTTAACAAACACATATTTCTACCCAGTGCTTCTTAAATTCCTATCTACCAGTGGCTTCATGTGCTTCCCACCCCATCCTGACTCTTACAGCTTAGTTACAGTTTAAAGAGCAGTATAAAATTTCCCAAGTTTTATGGCTTGAGGACATCTAAAATAGAGTCCCCAGCAAAGCAAACTGGGATCCAGAGGCCATGTGATGGGGGTCACAGGCTGGGATAAGATCATCAATGTCCATCTGACCATAAGATGGCTTTCCACAACACTATACTGTCATCTTAGCCAGCCTAGGCTATCTTCAAACTCATTAGGTAGCCAGAGGAGACCTTGAACCTACCTCTACTTGGGATTACACCACTCAGATTACAGGTGTGCCCCACCACGCCTGGTTTATGTGATGCTGGGTATCAAAACTAGAGCACTGTACGTGCTGGGCAAGTGTTCTACCAAGTGAGCTACAGCCCCAGTTCACACGTAGCAGTCGATTCTGTCCAATTGTTTATCTTGAAACTTTAAGGAATGCTACTCTTAGCAACACCCAACTGCCCTCAATGCAGGACTCAACGCTGGACATTTGTATATGGCAGATAACCTCTTTACAAAAACCAACACAAAACCATAAATGTCCCATCTCAACTGGAGACAATCATTACATTGTACTAAAATATATTTAAAAGGAAAAGAAATTTGGGGCGATCAGCTTGTCAAACATCAAAGTAATAAAGTTTCAGTGTTCTCTAAAGAAGGGACTAAGGATAACTGCTTTATCAACCTTAATGCTAACGCCGCGGAGAGTCAAGGGTGTGTGTGTGTGTGTGTGTGTGTGTGTGTGTGTGTGTGTGTGTGTGTGTTACACTTTCTCTTCAGTTCAGCAGTGGAGTCTGAACATGAAAGATGTGGCTCTCTTTACCAATACCTGGTGTGTCCTCACCATGACCAGCAGTGGGTCTGTAGGCTCACACTACCAGGGCAGTCTTCAGAGCTCACCCGTGGAAAGTGGGCAGAAGAGGTTCAGGGTATAAGCTAGAAGTTCAGCCTTTGTAGGACATGCAAATTAGAAACTAAAGGACTACAAAAGTAGAGCTTAAAGATAAACATCAAACTATGTACATACTTTTTCTTCGTATTTGTTTTTATTTTATATGTATGGGTGGTTTTGCCTGCATGTATGCCTGTGCACTACATGTATGCATATGCATGCCCTCAGAACCCAGAAGAGGGCTGCAAACGGCCACCATGTGGATGCTGGGAATCCAACCCAAGTCTCTAGAAGAGCGGCCAGAGCTCTTAACTGCTGATTTGTCTTTCGAGCTCTGTGTATATTCTTACTTACAAAACAAAAGCCACATTGCTTCTATTTGTGATTTATGATACTGTGTAAACAGGTATTTAGTATAAAATAATTACTAAATCATGAACACAAAATAACTTCCTCATGAAGATGACTAGTTATTTGCATATAGAAAACTTTAGCTTGGTTATGGACCAATGTAAGGCAGATGTGAACACACTCTTGGAATACTTTACTTGGATTTTTAAAAGCACCAAGGAACATAGAATATTAAACCTGGGATATGATATTTCACATTTTCATATTTTTGGCCCACAACGTTACCTTATAATATAAATATGAAAGCTATAAAATGTCACAATTGTGGTGTCTAAAAGCAAAAACACAAAAGGCAAGGATGAAAAAGACCAAGATGAACATTTACTCATGTTAGTATTCTGACCTGCCCCTTGGAGACCCACCCAGCATCTTTCGTCATCTTACTTTAAAGTCCCCTTAAGAGGAAAAAGCACCCCCCCTGCCCCTCCAGAGGTAGCACGCACATGCCCCCTCCCTCTTTCTTTCTAGCTCTTTCTTTTCTTCTTCCATTTTTCTTCCCTCTCCCCAAACCCCCAAAATAAACTTGCCACATGGACATCGTGTCTGCCATGTGACTAACTTTCCACCTTTCTCCGTACCCGCGTGGCACGTCTCACCCGCCTGGGGTACCTTGACTCCAAAACCTGCCAAGGCCTCCCAGTGCCTCGCTGTATCATCACAACTAGGACAGGGGAAGGACTTTGTGGGGTGACAGGACTGTCTTCTGTATCCTGATAGATACAGGTTTAGCTTCTACAAAAGGCAAAAACTACACTTAGGATGTGTGAACCCCATTATATGGATTTTGCTCCAAAAGAAAGGATGAAAACATTGGACTTTAAATAATACTGTCTATATACCAAAACATTTAGGAAGAAATGTACCGAACAGTTAACAACTGGGCTTGAAAAGCACTAGGTGAAGGGAGTCGTGGCTTACTAAATCAGAGAAAACTACTTTAACCTACATATCTAAACAACTGGTAGCCACCAAAATCAACACCGCCTAAACTTAGGAGAGCCTCTGGACATGCGCAGTTGCCCTTGAGCCGCCCTCGGAAAAGCTGTGGTAATCCTCCAGGCTTCCCAACTGAAGCCCTGACCTCCTCCACACCGTTACAGTTAAGGTTAGAATATGATCTTTCAGGGGGCTGGAGAGATGACTCAGCGGTTAGGAGCACTGCTTGTTCTTCAGAGAACCCAGGTTCAATTCCCTGCACCCACACGGCAGGAGATCTCACACCCTCTTACAGGCTGGCAAGGCAATGCATAAACAAAAGAGGGTATGACCTTTCAGACAGCTCCTGCAGGTAATGCATCTGGATTATCTTTCTATTGCTGTGCTAGAACACTGACCAAATTCAACTTGGGGAGAAGAGGGCTTATGTCATCTTAAACTTCTAGGTAACACTCCATCAGAGGAAGTCTAGGAAGGAACCCAGGCAAGGGCAGGGACCTGAAGGCAGGAACTGAAGCAGGGTCCACAAAGGAACAGTGCCTACTCACTCGCTCCTCATGGCTTGCTCAGCCTGCTTTCTTTTTCTTGGTTTTCAGTTTTTTTTTTGAGACAGGGTTTCTCTGTGTAGCTTTGGAGCCTGTCCTGGAACTCGCTTTGTAGACCAGACTGGTCTTGAACTCACAGAGATCCACTTCCCTCTGCCTGCTGGGTGTGTGCACCACCACAGCCCGGCTCAGCCTGCTTTCTTATTTAGCCCAGGCCCACCTGCCCAGGAGACACCGTCCATAGTGAGCTGGCTTCTCCCATATCAATCATTAATTAATACAACAATACCCCACAGACTTGCCTACAGGCCAGTCTTATAGAGGTATTTTCTCAATTAAGACTCTGTCTTCCTGGGCAGGAGAAATGACTCACTGGGTACTAGATGCCAAGCCTGAGGACCTGAGCTTCAGTGCCTGGACCCGCAGGTAGATAGAGAGATCCAGTTCCCACGAGTCACCTCTGCCCTCCACACATACTCTACTGCATGTGCACACTCACGCACACGCCAAACAGACAAATAAATGGTAGTGCTGTGATAAATTTTTTAAAAAAGCTCTCTCTTCCCAGATATGTCTAGGTTTGTGTCAAGTTGACAAAAACCAATCTATCATCATTGACAATTATTTTATGTGTGAACAAAGCTTCTCTTTTTCCTATTTATCTGGCCTTCTAGTAAATATGCAAGCCCCAGACCACCCTCCCTCCAACATAAACAGAAAGATGGACTGACAGGTAGAGGGATGAACAGACAGACAGATATGATAAACCAACTATAGCAAAATATTATGGTTGAGTCTGAGTGGTGTGTGCATGGGTGTTCACTATAGGTCTTTCAACTGTGCTTCAGGTCTGAGAATATTAATGACAAAATGTTGGGAGAAAACAACAATCTAAAATAGAATGGGTCATTTCTTATCACTTGAGTCATGAAAGAGAATATAAAGCTAACTGTTTCTCTGTCCCACTCTTTTCAATTGTGGATAAGTGCACACAAGTATATTTGACAGAGAAACTGAAATGCAATGCGAGGCTGCCCACTCCAGAGCGGCTCCTCTAACCAGGTAACAGTTCATCGAGATGTACAGGCTCTGGGTTCGGTTAGTTTGGCTGTGTGAATTTTGTTTTCAGGTTCTTTATAATGAAGTTTTAATGAGCTTTAAAATGAAAGAAGAATGGGAAACAAAGCAAACACTGTTCTTAATGGCTGCTACTTGAGCCAAGCGGAGACAACTCGGCTGCCAGGACACTCGCTTATGAGCACGAGCCCACGCTACAGGATGCCACCCTAATCGGAAGTGCTAATGCCTGCGGCGGTCATTTCGGCAACCAAAGATCAGAAGCCACCAGCCTTTCATTCTAAGGGGTATGCTTTTCTCAGATATTTTCAAAGGTTTTCATCAAAAAAGTTCATGCAGTTGAGCCTGGTGGCACAGCCCGTAATCTCGACTACTTGGAAGGCTGAGGCAGGAGGGCTGCAGATTCAAGGCCAGCCTGAATTACAAAGTAAGTTCAAGTCCAGCCCGGGAAACTTATCGAGAACTTGCCTCAAAATAAAAAGAGAGCTGGGCTGTATCTCAGAATGCTTGCCCATCATCACAAGGCCCTTTAGTTCAACTCCCAGTAATAGGAAAGAAAGCAAAGTCACCCCAATTCCAAACAACACAATGTAAGAGGGAACGGAGTGTGCCACCTTTTGTTGGCTAGATGTGGTTTTATGCCAGCATCCTAGGAGGGTGGACCACAGCGATGGCTCAGTGTTTCATACTTTACCTTGTAGTGGTTTCCAGGAGGACTCAGGCCATGGCTGTGTCTGGCTCGGGAGAGGGGCACAGTAGAGATCAGAGCGTGTACCTCTTGTTGCTTTTGGAATACAGATGTCCCATTAGAGCCAGCATGAGAGGACACTAGAGAGAAGCCATGGCACCCTGTCCAAGAGTTGGCCAGCTACCCATAGCTGGCTACAGAGGCCAGTGAGACGGCCAAGGCCGGCCTATGGAGTAGGACAACCGGTGAGTCCTCCGACACAGTTGCTGGGAAGCCCGCAGGACCATGCAAACATGCGGAGGTGTTGCTTTTTGTTTTTAATTGTTACTTTTATTTTCTTTATTATTTGTGTGTGTTAAGTGCGTGGGTGTGTGTCCCAAGGGTCATGTGTGGAGGACAAGGACAGTGTGTGCAGCTGGTTCTCTTCCTTCATCTTCCTTCCTCTATGGGAGTCCCAGGGGTCAGACTCGGGTGGTCAGGTGTGCATGATGAGGTAGCAAGCAGCTGCCAAGTCCTCTCCCAGGACTGACTGACCATGCTGCTGAGCCACGAGGCTTCAACGGAGAGCTCCGTCCGGATGTAACTCCTTGAGGCTAAATGATGCCAGAAGAAAAGTCACGCGGCAAAGCAGACTCTCCCTTTTCTTCTCACACCTCTCTCTTCACACCACATACTACATATCGAACTTTCCATTTCTTCCTCTCCACCCCACCCCCCAAAAAGACAGAGGCAGGCGGACCTCTGAGTTTGAGGATAGTCTGGTCTACAGAGCGAGTTCTAGGACAGCCAAGGCTACACTGAGAAACCTTGTCTTGAAAAACCAAAAATAAATAAATAAATGAATGAATGAACGAACAAACAAACAAACAAACAAATAAATAAGGGAACATAGGTGAGAGTTCTCAATTCCCAGTTCTTCACCCCATGGACCTTCTTTGGGACTGTGGACATTGCCATAGGAGAGCTGTGATGCCTTCCAGCCCTACCAAATTCTCCTTCCTCCTGCTACTCTTGATAACACTCTCTCCTTCAAGCGCATCTCATCTCGGCCACGTTAGAAGCACCAATGAGGTAAGAACTCTCTGCTGATCTCTCGGTATTAGTCAGCTATTGTTCCATTCACATTCTTGATGTGAGAAATAGTACGTCTTGGTTTTCTGTTTGCTTGTTTTCCCTAATTTCTTTTTCTCTCAGCTCCAGTCTGACTTCCAGGCCCTCCCCACCCTATCACTCAGGTCGTTTTAACATCCTCCATGTTCTATGGTTTCTGTTTGGCTCCCTCAGTATCCGGAAGCAGCAGACCCGCTGAGCACTCGCCCTTTCTGGAAAGGCCCCTGTTCCCTGGCAATGCCACATCCTTTGGGTCATTCTGGACTTTGCAGCTCTTCCTCCTCTGGTTTATCTCCTGAGCGCGGGTTGTCCCGAGGCTTCCACAGACAGCAGCACATAGTTTCCACCATTCATTCTGCAGGTCTCTCTCCTGAGTGCATTTCCACACTAGTGGATGAGCACAGACACCCGCCAGCAATGTGGCCTGAACCAAGCTTGGTGTCTCCCACTCCAGTGTGCTCCCGGCCAGCCTATACTTAGACATACACTAAAGAAGTCTCATGTAGGGGGACAGCCTAATTCTATCAAGAAATGCACCTTTTTTTTTTTTTTTTTTGAGCACATAAACCAAGTCCCAGTAAATCTGGCTCCTAAACTGAACAGCCCTTAAGCTCAACTGCTTGTTGAAGGTTCATGGCCATCTCCTTGCCTGTCACCACAGCCGCCTAACAGATCTCCTCCAGCCCAAGGTCCACGCTGCAGCCAAAGCCATCTTTCCAATGTGCACAGTGAATCATGTCCTGCCTGGACACTGTGCTATCCAGTGGCACACAGTATGCAGGCACGAGATGATTGATAACTAGTGAGTAAAAATAATATATTGCTGAACTCTCCAGCCAGCCTATACTTAGACATACAAACTAAAGAGGTAAACTGCACAGATTTAACTTGTGAGATGTGAGGAGTCTTGTCTGACAGCTGAGCAGCAGCAGCAGATGTGAGCATCCTGTACACGCTTAGCCTGAGGATAACTGCATCGTTTAAATCACAGTGTTGCTCAACTCCCTCCCCCAAAACAAAAAGGCAATTCTCGACTTTCCAAAAGAATCAGAATCGATTCTGAATAGGTCAACATTTACTTACGTGCAAAGAATTGACTGGTCCTCACGATCTATAAAACAGAATAAAACAAACAAAAAGGTGACCATTTGCCTGATTTTATAATGTTTTATATAACAGAGTTGCAATAACAGACTATAAAATAGTAGTAATTGTCCTTTCAGGTCAAAGCTGACTCTGCCACAGCCTGATCACATGCAGTTCTAAACTTAATCAAGATAACTTGCCTCCCACTGCTGGGTCACATTCTTTGGGGTAACAAGGACGGACTCAGACAGGAAAACACTGCTTTCTGGATGATGTCATGAATACCCACTGCTAGTGAGAACAGTTTATATGAGGATTAACCACAATCTCAAGTCAAGTTATACCTGGTTTTTGGTGTTCTGAGACATAGTCTCATGTAGTCCTGGCTGGTCTTGAACTTGCTATGTGATGGAGGACGACCCTCTGGTCTCTATCTTCTAAGTGCTGGGATTATAGGCATGTGCCACCATATACAGCTGAACCTGTTACAACTTGAATCTGGGAAGTTCCCTGAAGGTTCATGTGTCGGGTTTCAGTTGCCAGCTGATGGGGGACGTGACTGGGTCCTCTGGGTTCTAATCTTGTCAATGGATTAACTCCTTGATAGGATCATAATATGATAACATTATTGGGAAGTGGGAACTAGGTGGGGAAAGTGGGTGCCTGGATGTATTCCCTGGAAACACCTCTCTCTGCTTTGCTCTATGTGCTACCTGCCATGGTGCGGCCTCACCTCTGGCCCACAGCAGAACCGGCCAACCACAAACAGAGCCTCTGAAACGTGAGCTAAAATAAATCATTTCTCCCTTACACTGTTTTTCTTGGGTACTTGTAATGGTGACAAGAAGCTAACAGATTCCAAATATAACAAAAGAATGCACACTAACATTCTAATACGGTTTAACAATTATTCAGTTTTTAATATTTCAAAGTGATTTAATGATTTAAGCATTCAAACAAGCACTCAATAACTGAACCACACCCCAGCTGTTGTGTTCTTAACAGAACTGACAAGTCTGCACTGCTTTAAGGGACACTGGGTCACAGGTCCTGTTCACTGTTCCTCTGGTAGATGCCACCAGGTACCCAATAAAGTAAACAAATCTGTTCATATGGTCTATATTTAAACTGAGTTACAGGAAGAACATGTTATTGTCCTGACCCCCCTCAAGTTTTTTTGTTTATTTTATTTTTTTCCCAGAGTCTCTCAATGTAGCCCTGACTCCTCTGTCAACCAGGCTGGCCTTGAATTCACAGAGATCTACCTGTCTCTGTCTCCCAAGTTCTGGGATTAAAGGTGTGTGCCACTCACCCACCTGGTTCAGGACTATCTTTTAAAATAGGTTTTAAAAAAAAGTTCTTACAATTGTACATACATATGAGATACAATGTGACGTTTCAATGTAAGTATATAACATATCATATGATCGGGGTGACTGCTATATCCATTAACTCAGACAGCTACCATTGCTTTATATTGAAAACATTCAAAATCTTGTCTATTAGCTAGTCTGTAATCTACCATTAAAGGCCAACCATGGTCACCCTACTGTGCTATAGAACTTTAAAAATGATCTCTTCTATCCTGCATTCCTGAACTCGGGAACAAGTCTCTTTACCTCACTCCCATTACTCAGTATTCATTGTTTTAACTGTAGGGGCAGCTACTAAGCTGGCCCTGAACTTGGGACTCTCTTGTGGCCACCTCCTGGGTACCAGAACTACGTGCGTACCATCACGCCTGGCCCAGCAATGAATTCTTACTATTATCTAACGATCACTAACCTTCACCCTGGCTGCCACTCCCAACATTCACATTAGAGATTCAGTGCCTGTCCCTGAGGCCCCATGTGGCCTCTCCTCCCATGTGCTCTTCTCAGAGCCACAAAGACTCCTGTGAAGTTCTGCTTACTCAATGCATGTCTACCCCCTACAGGAAACTTTTCCAACACCCTCCTCGGGTTCCTTCTTTCCTTCCTAGAGGTGTAGACTGGACTAGACTGGACTAGACACACAGTACTGCCATTGGCTCCCCACTAGAAAGCAATGCTTGAGATCCAAGATGCGCGACTTTAATTCTGGGCATTACCAGCCTTGACAGCCATTGGGCTTTTAATAAAAGAGCACTGGAAGAAATCTAGTGTTGGGCACCAGGCTGGTGCTGGCGAGACGGTGGCCCTGCGCTCTTCATTCAAGGCCTGACTTGCACTAACTATCTAGTGCTGACCTGGTTGTCTCTTCAACTATGAATTCATGCTTTTCAGGGAGTTTCTTTCCTACTTCTACTTCTGTCTCGAATGTTTTAAAAGTCTGGAAGAAGAAGGACGGGGTCATGTAAAACTGTGAGGAACTTCATGACCAAGAATTCAAGGACACATGTAAGACCAACAGAAGAGGAGCGCGGTTTACCCAGTCTGCTATCTACTATTCTGTTTCGAGACAGGGTCTCTCTACGTAGCTGTGGCTGTCCTAAAACGCTCTATGTAGACCAGGTTAGCCTCAAACTCACAGAGATCTGCCTGCTTCTGCTTTCCTGCTGGGATTAAAGGTGTGCGCCACCGTGCTGGATTCACTTTAATATATGACCCTTCAGGGCCCTTGAACTCTCCTGGTCTGAGCAATTCCTACACAACACCATGATAGCAAGTTTTAAAAACGGTTTTTCTTGAGAAGGGGGATTTTTTCCCCCCACATTAAGGAAACAAACACTGGGGAACTGTGCTTGCCTAACGTGTTTGGGGGCCCTAAGCTCAAGAATTCAACAGCCAGTACAAAAGAGAAAAGGAAAAGGGGAAAACACACACACACACACACACACACACACACACACACACACACACATCAAATCAAATAGCTCCCTAATGCATTCGTAAAAGCTGCCCCCTGGATCTGCACACCCCCTGCCGTTGTCTGGAACTGAAGACCTCCACAACAGCGTGCCCCCAGACCACTGACTCCCCATGATGGCCACTCACCCCTCTAGCCAGTTGCAGTAACAATGAACTCGCTTCCACCAGACTCATCTATTTCACTGTCCCCGACCTTGTATTAACTTTGAGCCCTGGTTTCTCTATTAAGTAGAAAGGGGGACTGGGCCTGAGATCCTTCCAAGAGCCTTCCAACTCTATGATACTATCCCCATCTGGGTTCCATTTCACGGACTTCTCCATCCCTTAAGTGCCAGAAGAAGCACTATGACAGTGCACAGTGATCTGAAAACCTATCAATGCATCCAGACAGTGACATTTTTGATGAAAAAATTTTAGTTCAAAAATCCAACTAGCCTTCTGAAGAGACATGTGCTAGCGCAGCAAAGCTCAGCATTTTCCAAAGCGCCTTCCAAAAACCACAGGAGAAGGCACTCAGTATCACTGACAGAAACCACACGCTCAACAGTTGGACCATTCAAATCCGCAATCTCCGCTCCCACCGTAAAAGCCTAGGAAAGAGCAAAGGAAAGCCCCGAAGAGGAAAGGAAAAGAACAGGACGTAACAACCCCATGGAAAACAGGCTGAGGGACCTTACTTCAAAAACAGAACCAACCAAACAAAAACCCCAGTAACCCAAAGGGCCCAATTACAACTATCCAAGGAATTGACTGTGTAATTAAAATCCTTCCCAGGGAAAAGTGAATTTTATGAACTATTGAAGACTGACCTAACACTGACTTTCTACAGTCTTCAGGAAATAAAGAGGGAGAAACGGTTCCCGGCCTACTCTAAGAAACAGAGCTCACTTTAGCCAGCTGCTAAACCTGGAGGAAAAAATGTAATAGAAATCATGTTCTCATAAATACATGCACAAAAATTCTTAACAAAGTGATAGCAAATAACACCCAGCAATAAATAAAACAAGTCAAATAATGGGCAAGTGCTGCTTCTCCTTAATCTAATTCACGGGTGAGGAGATTAAAAAAGGAAAACCACAGCTGGGCAGTGTGGTGCACAGCTTCAGTCCCAGCACTCGCAAGGCAGAGGCAGGCAGATCTCTGTGAGTTTGAGGCCAGCCTAGTCTACAGAGCGAGTCCCAGGACAGCTAGTGTGCTGCACAAAGAAGCCCTGTCTTAAAGAACAAATGAACAAAAGAAGACTACTTTGTAATTGAATAAATATAGAAAAAGCATTTGGGGGAAATTCATTATGATTTCAAAGGAGAAAGAAGGAGAGAAAGGAAGGAAGGAAGCATGGACAGACTGACGGACGAACAAGCTATTTAGCAAACTAGAATACAAAGGGATTCCATTCTGTAAAGGGTTTTGACCTCAACCCCTCCATCTCCCATCATCTCGTGAATGACGTACATCTAAGACACGAAGAAGGCAAGGCTATCTGTGCTCACTACTTCCTTTCAATACGGAGGAGCGAAAAGGACTGAAAGGTAAAGGCTCGGAGGAGAACAGCGCTGCTAGTTGAGGGGAGATGACTGTCTGGTACAAAACCTCAAGGAATCTTCAAAAACAAAACAAAACACCCACCCAGAGTAAATCAGTTTTAAAAAGTCAATATAGGGCTGGAGAGACGGCGCAGTGGGTACAACGGCTTGCTGTGCTGGGCCAGCCTGAGGACCTGAATTCGAACCTGGAACCCATAAAGTAGAAGAATGGATTCGACTCACACCCTCAACTCAGACAAGCTGACCTCTGATTTTCACAGGTGCATTCACAATTATATATACACAGTACACACATGTACACACATGTACACACACACACAAATCAAATTGTCAATGTACATTAACTTGAAATCCTATTTCCACATATTAATAGAGAAGTTTCATTTAAAAATACACAAAACATACGTTTCTCTTTACTAAGGTATTTTTTATGCTTAGGGGTTAATCCAATGAAACATGAACACTATGTGTATACTAAAAACAACCAAACACTAATGAGAACCTACCAAAGAACACCTATAAAGACAGGCTATGTTTATGGACAGGAGGGCTCAGTATTACGTCAGTTCTGCCTCAGTGGACCTACAGGGTCAATGCTGATCTTTTTAAAGAACAATGATGGGAGACACATGCTGTCTGATTTCAAAATCTATTGCACGGCTACCATTAGGCAAGCCAAAGCGATACTGATAAGCTAGACATTTAGATCAAAAGAATAGTCCTAAACGAGACCTTGGGTGACTTTCAACAAAGCTGCAAAGGCCATTGGAGAAATAGCCTCAATCAATAGCACTAAACCAACTAGGAAGCATATAAAAAGAAGAAAAAATGATAAACCCAATACCACACTCCATTTCCTACACACAGAATAACTCAAAACATCAGATTGGAAGAAAAAAGGCCCACAAATAATAAAGGATGTGTTATCTACAAAGAACAAATAGTTTTCCAAATTGAGCACCAAGAAAGTAAAATACCCCTCCCCCAAGAAAAAAAACATATACTTCAAAAATATAAATACCAAAGAAGCACATGAAAAGATGCACTGGAGTAGTTCAATGTACAAGCACAAGAGACTAAGTAGACAGGCTGGGAGCACAGCTCAGGGTATAGAACCTTGGTACACACACACATACACATGTACACACACACACGTATACACACACATACACACACACACACACACACACAGAGAATTAGAAATTACAGCAGACCTATGAGAGGCTACAACTTAACTGGCAACACCCAAAGCTGATAAGATTTGGAAAACTGGAACTCACCCACTGCTGGAAGGAACACAAACTATTTTGCTAACTTCATATAATCGTACCAACACTAGGATGTAGCAACGCAAGCTCCAGAATTGACCCAGGGGAAATGAAAGCTTCACATGCAGGCAATTTACTTAGTTGCCCAAACTGGGATATCGTCTAAATGTCCTCCATGGGTGAATGAGTAAACTATGTCACACACACACACACACACACACACACACACACACACACACACACACAGCGGAATACTTCTCAGCTCTAAAGAGAAGTGAATACTGGTGAATGAGTTCAGCTGCAGTGTGCTAACTAGGGAAGCCACCACTCAAGAGGCTCAACTGTAGACGATGATGACATGCAGAAATTATAATGACAGTGTGCCTCCCTAGCGTTCATCTCTCTTGGCTATAACGAGGCATTGCTGAAAATAGAGAAGCAAGCCAGAGATATTATACCTTTCGAATAATTCTTCTGAAGTCAGTTTCTCTCCACCAATCCTTTAATTCTCTATCCTCTTCCCACTTCTCAGCTTTCTTCACCATATTTACCATTATTTGCCTCTCCAATGACATAAAAGTCTAACAGTGTCACTGGAAGGGCTCCCCTACATCTATCTCATGCTTTGTAAGCTGAAGGGATCTCTCCTATTGTGTACTCCCAAATCTCACAGGCCAGAGGCAGCTATACTACTGATAAAGAGTCCTTTTCCTGCTATAAAATCCTTTTTTCATATTTCATACACATTGATGTTTTATGATGTATATGAGTGCTTTCCGCCTGCACACCAGAAGAGGGCATCAGAGCCATTACAGAAGGTTGTGAGCCACCATGTGGTTGTAGGGAATCGAACTCAGGACCTCTGGAAGAGCAGAGCAGCCAATGCTCTTAACTGCCGAGCCACCCCCCCGCCTCTCTCTTTTCCTTATTTTTGCTTTGAACTGTACTTGTAATGGGTACTTCCTTTTTGTATGCTACGGTTGAGGTATCTGCCCATGCTCATTTTGAGATGTTTTTCTTAGAAAAGGTGTGTATTTGTTGTTAGGCTGTCTCCCATTGTTGGGACCGAGATACCTGGTGCCACAGGTTTTGACTTCCTGAACGTCTTGCCTCTAGGTCTCCTGATGTAGGAAACTCAAATTCAATTTCTCAGGTTATTCTGAGTTCCAAGAGCTATTTCTGAAGTGCAGCAATTCTTTTCTTAAGGCGCTCACACTTCGAGTAGGAGGGAAGGGTATGGGTGCCTGTCATACTAGGCAACATGGCAGCTGCCACAGAAGAGCATCCTCTAGGTCACCACTGATGGGCCCAGTGATGGGTGGTGTCTAGGCTTTGTCAGGAGTGACTGAGGTGACCCTCCATTCAAAACAAACATGGCATCCATCCCTTAAAGATACAGCCAATGAGAGACGCAAGGGGATTCCGGCTAGAGATGATTCTGCAGGGAGCAGTCTAAATTCCCACAGAGAACAGGAGTCAGCGAGGCCTTAAAATGTAAGACTCTGTCTCTAAAACTCTCCAGGCCTGTGACTTAGACATGAAGGTGGACCGTTCTCGTTTCCCAAGCCATTCAGTCCGCCCCAAGGGCACTGCTCTGGTTACGCTTGTTATGGGTCAACTGGATCTCTGTTAATGATCTCTGGTGGATCTCCTGGGCACCCTGCTAACTTCTAGTTTACGGTACATTCATAGTCAGCTCATAGTTTTGCTTACTAGTTCAACAAAGGAGTCTTTTTATACATTTCCCTTTAGTTTAGTCCACTTTGCTGCTGTGCTTTTGAAGAAAGCTTTTTTATTGTGAATGAAACACAGAACAGCTCACTTGACAGTACACAGGCCCACAAATGGCCATAAAGTACCTTTTGTCTTTCTTGCTACGTAAAATGCCTACCCCCGCTATAACTTTTTGTTGATTAATAAAATTAGATCTATAAGCGTTCTTAATGTGACTTTTGCCCCAAATCTTTCTTAAAAAAAATATTATGTGCCTTGTTGTTTTGTCTGTATCTAACTGTGTGAGAGTGTCAGATCTCCTGGAACTCTAGTTACAATTACACACAATTCTGAGCCGCCATGTGGCTGCTGGGAATTGAACCTGCGTCCTCTCAAGCGCTGAGCTATCTCTCCAGCCTATCTCTTCCTTTTTTCCCCCTATGATATTGTGCTGCGGTCAAGAATCTACAATATACTTCCTGATGCCCTCTCTCATCAAAGCCCAAACAAATACATGACTAGAGTGAAATAGTAAGAACCCACTCCACACACTCCCACGACAGCCACACCATTGGGACACCTTTTAAGCACTAATATTGGTCTCATTATACATGGTCACAGAATGTGACCCGTCACGTCTTCTTGTAGGAACTGAGGTTTTTATTGGTGGCCTGCTTTAGAATTTGTTCCAAGTTTGAAAACATGCTCCTTGTTCGACAGACAACTATACCATAGACTTCTTTTCCAACCCCTGCCTGCTAAACTGTCCAATTCCATCTTTTATACTTTCATCCTACTTAACGCTAAATTCTGAGAAGATTGTGGCATCTCCCTCTAGGATCTTGGTTCCCGTTTTCTTCGTTCTCTGTCTCTCTCGATGGTCATGGCCCACATCTCTCCACGCCATCTTCACCCCTTCCCCCACGCTTTCAAATACAGCCTTGTTCTCACGTTCCTTGAGAAGGCAGAGAATTTTCAGTTTCTACCATGGACCGCAGCAACCTGTCCCTAACCACAGACAACGCTTCAAAAATCTGGCAGTGAAAAGAAGGGAAAATGTGATACATAATTCTTTTATTTTTTAAGTAAGGGGAAATGATTAGACGTCCAGTGCTCTTGGGGAGCTGTCAAAAGCGAAGGAGCAGACAGAGTGACTCTCAAGACAACCGGCACTGTGAGGTTCCTGGACAGGGATGAAGGAACAGGCAGGACTAGCCTTGGACAGCAACAGGCCCCACAGGACGTGGTTTGCGATCTAGATGGGGAATCTGGGGCAGTTCTCTGGTGACTTCTAAATTCTCAGAAATGAGAAATAAGTTGCTGTATGGGAAGCCAAGGAACACACAGGAGCCAGAGGTCTGAAGCACACAGGGTCCCAGTCACTAACAGAGAGTGTCAATCATCTCTCTCCAGGCAGAGAGGGCAAGCTGTGCTAAGGGCAGAGTCATTTCGGTCATGAATTTGCAGCAAGATCAATCTGGTCACTTGTATGAACATAATAACTCCATACAATAGCTGGTATGAACATAATAGCTGGTATGAACATAATAACTCCATGTAATAGCTGGTATGAACATCAGCACCCCAACGAAGAATGCCAAGAGGCACAAACGGCCTCATTCATCCAGCATGAGAATTCTGACAAAAGGTACAACAAAGAATAAAGAGACAGAGGAGCTAGGTACGAGAAGACTGTGGAAATGAGAATATGAAGTCACTCCGAGCGATCACTACACAGGGATCCACAGGAAGCAAGCACAGTTAGCCTTCCTGAGTGGACCAACAATCTGGAAGGACACTGCAACAGAATTTATGAAGTATTAAAAAACCAGGTGATTCATCAAGATGAAAAAGCCTGCCACGTAACCACAGAAATTGGTGGCACAGATGAAATGAAGCCTTTTGGTGGATGTTTCATGAAAAACTATGTAGCTCCTAACAGAGCAAAGGTTGAGGGAAAAAAAGCTTGTGTGTGTGTGTGTGTGTGTGTGTGTGTGTGTGTGTGTGTGTGTGTGTGTGGTGGTGGTGGTGGTGGGCAGTGGTCAGCGCCATGGAAGAATGAGGGGAACAGAGAAGATAGCTTCAAGGGCCAGAGGAAGGGTACAGCTTTCCCAAGGGGTAGAGAAGAAAAACATTATCAGAGAGATAGGGCAGTTAAGCCCACAATTCCCATCTTCTGGGACACAGAGTTTCAACTGTGGGGTAGCCTTCACGCGGCCCTCAAACGACACACTCAAGGAGAAAGCCAGGAGTCAATTAAATCCTGGAAGAAAAATCAATGGACATTGAACAGAACATCTGGGGAAGCTGGCATATCAGAGTGGGAGTTACCTGAGACAAAATAAAAAAGAAAGCAGGAAGATCAGGAGTCAAAGCCATCCCAGGCTGGAGTGTGAGGGCAGCCTCCATTAGACTGCCAGGGAGGGAAATGGGGAGGGGTGGGGTGGGGTGGGGTGGGGAGTGCTGACACAGATTCAAATACAACAGGACACAAAGTAGAACAAGATATTTTGGGTTTCATTCTGAGACTTCAAAAAAGCAGTACGCTCTTAAATAGTTGTGGTGTACAAGAAGGAGGCCACTGAGGCACCTTTCTGTGCAGCTAGATCCAGAGGTTCTGACAGGAAGCTGTCTGGAGTGGAAAGTGTCAGGAACCAAGGGCGAGGGGCCAGATGATGTGAGCCTGTGCAGAATGCTTGGGTGACCGAAGAGGGACACCCTACGTGCACAGGGAGATCACTATACTACAGCCTTTGGTTTCTGAGTCACGGTACTACAAACGAGGTCTGATACTAACGATTCCTTCCCATGAAGAAGATCCTCTGGCCCTGGCCTGTCTGCCAAACTGTGTAAGATGAGGCACGAGTCACCTCTGTTCAATGTCCTACCTGGAAGATCAGTCTTTTCTTTAGCTCGTGTGTTTTCTCCCAAATTATCGTTTCTAATGCAGAACTAAGAAAGGCTCCAGTCTCCAACTCTCACAAGTTCCATCCCTTCCTCCTTTTCTACATCTAGTCTTCAGACAGACTGTTCTCTTCTCTGATTGTGTCAATATTGCTATCCCAGCTTCTAATGAACATGTGATATTTTTTTCTGTAATCAAATTCATGCCCAGTTGGGCAGTGCGGTGAATGTCTTTAATCCCAGCACTAGGAAGGCAGAGGCAGGAGGATCTCTGTGAGTTTGAGGCCAGTCTGGTCTACAGAATGAGTTCCAAGACAGCCAGAGCTACAGAGAAACCTTATCTCAAATAAACCAAAAACCAAACACCAAAAAAAAAAAAAAAAAAAAAAAAAGGGCACACCCAAGAGCTCTGCTTCTGTCCATTCATTCAACAAATGTTTATTGAGCAACCAGTATGTGCAGATATACTCTGCATTTTACTGACATGGTATCTCTTTGACGCTAAACCCAAGGGAAAAAATAAGGTGTTTTAGTGATTTATTTATTCCTTTAATCATTTATTCATCTATTTATTTGTTTGTGTGTTTGTCTATATATGTACAGGTGTTTTGCCTGTGTGTATGCAGTCCCTGTGTGTGTGCAATACCCACAGAGGCCAGAAGAGGGTGCCTGATCTCCTGCAATTGGAGCTACAGACAGCTGTCCGCCACCATGTGGGTGCTGGAAATTCAACCTGGGTCTCTGGAACAGCCATCAGCAAGAACTCTTAACCATTAAGCCATCTCTCCAGCTCTTATGTTTCTTAAAAAGTACAAACCTTTCAACATTTCTATCAGTAAATTTGAAGATGCAGAATGTGTGCCCAAGATAATTACACATGACATGAACCTGGGATGATATTATACAGATGAAGGAAACAGATTTTTAAAAGATCTAGACAGGTTAAATGGGGAATTCACTCTAACATCAAAGGTGAGAGGAACCCTATGCTCTAAATTATCCACATGGTCCCCTCTCAAGCTCTCTGATACACAGCTCTCTGTTTACATGGTAACCAAAGGCCTAAACTGGATGGACTGTGTGAGCTTTATCTGTCCCTCTTTCTTGTGTCCGGTCGTATATAAGCAGGAGCAAGCAGTTAAAATTTTGTATATGATCAATGAATTCTATTTAATGTAGATAAAAATGTTAAGCCATGTGTTCCACAGCCATGTGTGGAAACTCAAGCCCATAATCCTAGCACTCTGGAGGATGAAGCAGGAAGAGCGTGAGTTTGGAGTCAGCCTGGGCTACAGGACCCTAGCTCAAAACCGAAAAAAAAAAAACCAAGAAAAATGTCAGGTTGCCTGGTTTTTAACCCTGTCTCATACTTTTCAACAACCTACATGTTCTTGGTCAAGTTATTTAATTTTTTTGTGCCTCAGTATAACAGAGATAAATATGAATAAATATCATAATTTACATTATACACATTATTATGTTTAGCTTCTAGCAATTTTCAATGAACTGTCCATTCTAGCATCAGTACTGGCAATGATATCACATGTTAGCAGACCACAGCTTCCTCTTGTCAAGCTGACTGGTAACCCATTCACAGGACACAACATTTACTCTCGTAAGCTATTACAGTAGTGATAGCACATTAGAGTCAGCTCTCCATTCTACTAGGCAAAGATTTAAGAGTGCCGTGTCTTTTCCTCAGATGTACTTATCTCTGAGTCTCATGTCACCCACCAACTTTAAAGGCACACATCCTCCACCCTCACATAGATTGATAGAAACGTTATAAGGACACCCCCGCCCTCTGGAACACACTGACAAGCCCAGGCAACTGCATAAATCTATCAGCAGCTCCAGCACAATTCAGCAAGGACCACACAGGGGACTATGGAATGGTGTAGGTCTTAACTGATGAAACCGTTCAGTGCTTCTTTTTGCTAATCAGTCAAAACTAGCATAGCAAATAGTCATGTTGCTTTTAAACTGATCTCATTCTATTAACAACAAAGTCTATCCTCCTTCCCGGTATGTACATTATGCTCAGAAGACTGCAATATTTTCTCCTTTTAAACGAATTCAGAATCATGTACAGAAGAACCCATCCCCAGCCTTCTGGGAACTTTCCTTTTGTACAGTAATCCAAGCACCAGAGAGACAAGAACCGCCGTGGAAACAATGGCTCACGGTCTTGGTTATGGGGGCACCCTTCCACTTCTTGTCTCATGAGGAACTCTATAGGTCAGACTTCCGGGAAAGAAAATCCTTCCATCAATCATTGTGCAAAGTCAGGGTTCAAATGAAGAACCCAGCAAATCTATAAAATTCATTCTGATTCAGAAGCAATTAATGTCAACCAGTCAACACATTTTAAGACTTTTGTTGTCTCTATGTGCATTTAAACTACAAGTAAGATTTTACACTTCTCCCTCACTCAATGATGTATCCACCTTCCCTATTATTCCTGTTGGTTTTATATGTATTTATTTATGTATTTATTTAGCAGTACTACAGATTGAACCCAGAGTCCTGTACATGCTAGGCAAGCAGGCTAACTACCCCTGAGTTATGCCCCCAGCCCACAGTTTTATACTGAAACAGTGTCTCACTAAATTACCCAGGCAGGTCTTGAATTTATGTTCTTCCTGTGCAGGCCCAGCTGGGTTTTATTTCATATTATTTAGCAGCTGGGGATGAATTGAACCCTGGGCTTCACCCATGCCAAGCAAATGTTCTACTACCGTACCACACCCTCCCCAGCCCTTTCCTATTGGTTTTCAAGCCTAATACAATGGAGTTGTACTTGTACTAGTTTGTGGTAGAGATCAAACATATATTAAAAACTTGACGCTTTTTAATATTAAAAAGCACATGAAGTATTGCTATGAAGCAGCTTCCTATGGTAAATAGCCTCATCTATTTTAATCTTAGAAGCTAATAACTTTTTAACAATAAACATTTCATTGATTGACTGACTGATTGATTGATTGAGACAAGGTCTCACAGTGTACTCCTGCCTGGCCTGGAGCTTGCTATGTGGCCCAGGCTGGTCTCAAACTCAGAAATGCACCTGCTTCTGCCTTCTCAGTACCACCATGCCTAGCCCATTTTTTTTTTTTTATTTTAAAAGGAAAATTAAAACCTTTTATAGGTCATATTGAGACATTTAAAAACATTATCTAACACATTCAAAGTGTTTCTTATTCTCGTGTTCCCATTTACCTTGAAGCATGCATCTGTAAGCAGACTCTGATATGGCATAGATGTGTGGCGGCATCTCATGACGTTTCTTCCCTCTATACATTTCAATAATATTCTCCGAGTAAATGGGAAGGTTCTTGTAAGGATTTATGACTACACAGAAGAGTCCAGAGTAAGTCTAGAATAAAAACGAATACAGAGTTAAGAAACAGAAAAGTCAAAACAAACAAACAAAATCTGTAATTATCAGTCAGAGCCAACCATGAGCCAGAAACAACACGGCACTTAACAAGAGACCTTTGTTCTTCCAGGAACTCATCCCCCCACAAGTCATCTCCCCAGGACAGCTTCCTACAAACCCCAGGAGTTTTAACATAGCATTTACTTAAGGTACTGTTCTGAGGTCAATTCTGTAAATGACCCCATCTGAAAAATGTATACACCACGGTTCATGACTTCATCAGAGCTCAAAGCCATATCACCGGCCCTTTCTTTCCACATTTCCTCTCTCATGCAAACACAAGTTAAGAAAAGCTTGTCAATGTAGTTTAGATTCCAAGTTACTTTCTTGAAGAAAATTTGCTAAGTTTTAGTATAAGGCCAAAAAGAATATTCCCAATTTATCTGAAAAGTGAGTAAATATTCCTTAAAAAAATTCTTTGTAGATTTATTTAAGTCTATGTATATGAGTGTTTTGCCTGCAATTGGCATATGGCCATGTGTGTGCCTGGTGCCCAGGGAGGTCAGAAGAGGGCATGGGTCTCTTGGAACTAGTTAAGACAACTAGTTAAGGGGAACTAGTTGTGAACAATCAGATGGATGCTCAGAATCAAACCCAGGTCCTCTGGAAGAGCAATAAGTGATCTAGACCACGCTCCCCCCAAGGACTCCTTTTTCTCAAACAGCTACATAAAGCAGGATTTCCTTCAAGTAACTTCACAACAAATCGGATACAGAAGCAGACACAATAATCCAACTCTTTTGCTAAAACATTAAAGAGACTCACCCAAAAAAAAAAAAATAAAATCTAAGTTTTTACTCTGCAGCTCTTTTTGGTTTTGAAAAAAATTTTCAAAAACAAAAACAAAAACCAAACAAACCTGATATTAACTTTTTTTTTTTTTCCCTGAGACAGGGTTTCTCTGTGTAACCGTACTAGCTGTCCTGAACTCACTTTGTAGACCAGGCTGGCCTCATTGAGATCCTCCTGCCTCTGTCTCCCGAGTGCCGGGGTTAAAGGTGTGCACCACCACAGCTGGCCTGATGTTAACTTTTTAGGGGTTTGTTACTTTAGAATGAGATAACAGCACTCCATTCTGTGTTTCCAGTATGGTATGCACTGTCACCATGATCCAATACTCCTCACCAACTTCCATGAAGTTTTACGAAGGTTTAGAAGACTCCAGGGAAGATTTCTGACCAATATGGTCGTCACCATTCAGAAATGACACGGGGGCTGGGGAGGTGGCTCGGTGGTTAAGAGCACTGGCTGCTCTTGCAGAGGACCTGGGTTCAATTCCAAGTATCCACACAGCGGCTCACAACTGTCTACAACTCTAGTCTCAGAGGATCTGATACCCTCGCTGCCTTCCTCAGGCTTCAGGCCCACATGTGGTGTCCACATATACAAGCAGACAAAATACTCACACACAGCATAATAAAACATTTCAGAAAAGAAGAAATGATGTGCTGGGCACGAATGACTTCGTTTTCAATCTTTTCACAGACTGACTTCTAAGAATATTCTATGAAACTCACTATGAGAAGAACAAAGACAGAGAGGCCAGTTTTTGGCTGTGCCAGGCCGCTGTGGGACCGTGGCATGTGGAATGGACATCCAGCCGCATATAAGGCAGACCTCTTATTTGGTTAGACCAAGTAACCAACGAGGAGATGCTATAACGCGCTAGAGAGATGACTAAGTGATTAAGAGTACTTGCTGCTCTTGGAGAGAGAAACTTTCTGTTCTCAGCACCCATATAACAGCTCACAATCATCTGTAACTCCAGTTCCAGGGGATCCAACACCTTTTTCTGGCCTCCACAAGTGCCAGACATGCATGTGGTGCACATACAAACAACATACAGCCAAAACACTCAAACACGTAAAATACATACAAATAATAAGCCTTAAAAGAAGATGGGGAGTGTCTGGAAGATAGGCGAGTTGGCTGGGGCTGTGCCCAGCTCCCCCGGGAAGGCTGAGGGGGCTGTAATGAACAGCTGTGCCCAGAAGGGCCGAAACCTTCAGCGCTTGCTGATGAAAGCCCTCTAGAGACCACTCTAGCTTGAACGCTGCAGTTAGTAATGCTAATACAAGAGCAAAGCTCGCCAAAGCAATCCAAGTGACCAGAGCCACCTCTCACTGCCTTTCACAGCTTTCCTTGCGGCACTACTGCAGGGCTGTCAGGGATGGCACCTGCCTGGAGGTCGCTGGTGTGGCCTCTTGGCTAATACCCTGCACCTGACCTGACGAGACAGGAGCCTGCCCCTTGTTTGCCTGAGGCTGGCTGGACCTATGGCTTGCCTCCCGCTACTGTTCAAGTCCTCAGACCCTGGACCTTGACTGCATATACACGGGTAACCTTAGCTTGGGCCTGGCCTCCCCAGACCACCTTCTTGAACTTTCTCAAGTGAGTCTCTCAATTAACTAATCCCGTCTCAGATGACAAAAGACAACCACAAATAATAAAAACAGACCACAGCAATGACAAAGCCACTGCACTATGGGGTGACTTCAGAATGGCTAGAAACCATGTATTCCAAAAAGCTGGGAGAAATTGATTATGAATACGACAAATGCTGAGACAGATATTATTTGACCTAAGTATACAAAGCATGCATGTATGGAAACATCATTGTGTTTTTAATGTGTCCATTACAAAACAAACTTAATTTTAAAAATATTTTATTAAGGATGAAACAAAGGAAGGCTATTTCAGTTGTTAATGCACTTACATTATCTATAGTGATATAAGTCATAGCCACACATCAACCAATATTAAACATGACATATAATTTTTTCATTCAAAAGTTAGGTCATAGCCTATCAAGACACTACAGCATTTACCCTTCATGTTTTTAAGTGATAAATAATTACAGGATGGGGAACGAACCAAAAAAAAAACCCTCAAAGTTAAAACACACAAATTAAGAGTGATATTCCGCAGTGTGGATGGCACAGTAACGGATCATCGGAACTAAGTCCAACATGTCTTAGGCAGTTTTCTGAGGACAAAGATGAGTAAATCTCACAAATATGAATTAAGTCATCAAAAAGAAAACATTAAATAATCATTAGCATCTATGTCCGACAAAGACAAATGGCTAAACAGAAATCTTATTAAGGTACTAACCCTGAGTACCTGGAAGTTAGCCCAAATATTGTTTTTTCCCTACATAAACTGATCATTGAATTAATACTGTATCTCTCTGTCTTCTCCAGACACATGGGTCTGCAAGTTCAAATAAACTTCATTAAGTATTTGAATGTGTACACAAGCTATTAAGCACCTTCGAGAAGCACACATTCTAAGTGTGAAAACAGCAGGCACAAACTACACAAGCCAGCCACGCCATGAAGCAGCGAACTAGGGAACAGACAGGTAAACAGGTGTGTTTGCGATGGAGAGAACTCTGGCCACAACACCAGCCACCAGACACCAAGAGCCACGGCATCCGGTCCTGAGCTATGAAACTAGACATAACAGCCCCAGACGGTCTTTGATGTTGTTCTTCCCTGAGAGGCCATGAGGTCCAAAGGAGGATGAAGAATTCCTAGTCAAACAGGGGAAGACGGACAGACAGACAGACCGAGAAGACCTGCACAGCTGAAAACGGTCTGTACACTGGAATGTGGGAAAAGCCTAGAGTCACTGGACAATTTAGACTCTGTCCTCCCGAGGTGACGAGGTGTCAGAGCTCAGGAGCCAAGAGTGACTGAGGCAAGAAGGACTTTAGACGAAGCCCAGCTCTGGCAGCCATCTGGACTAGCAATCCCAGCAGCAGGAGGAAGAAGGGGCACAGCACAAGAGGAGGCTGCGGCTGGGCAGTCCTGGTACCGCAGACAGCCTAGATGAGAGAGAGAGAGAGAACAACAGCCCAGACAGAGATGAGCCACGGGGAAGCTGGACACAGGCCTCCTAGACACACTGCGAAATTCGCAGGCATGAGCGATGAAGGCCAAGTCGAGGAGGAATGCAGTTCCTAAGCTTGAGAGACTGGAACGGTAACTGAGACAAGAGAAAGATAACGTGCTCTGTGGGGATGATACCACAGTCTCCTTTCAATGTGTTGAGACTGTGGCGCAGCAGACGAGCCAAGTGGGATGCTTAGTGAGCCATTGGCCATATTGAATTGCCAGAGCCACAGGAAAGTCCTGAAGAACTGAGGAGGCCTGAGGGAAAAGTCTATGTAATAACCTGATTGCATGTCTTACCTAAGAGAGACATACAAAAATATTGGCACACACAAAAATTCGCAATTTTGTGGGTATGTTTATATTGCATTATGCTTCCAGGCTCAGCCTGGTCTCAGCTGATCACTGCCTGCTGCCTAGAGTGCCATCCTCCCTGTATAGAATGCCATCCTCCCTGTATAGAGTGCCATCCTCCCTGTATGCCACTACTGGAAATGTCTTCTAAGTGTCAGGCCAGTGTTTAAGAAAGCAGGGCTTTGCATCTGCATTGTTTCAGAGGATCAAAGGACCAGAGATCGAGGAACTGGAAGCAGGTGCAGAGGCCAATGCCAGGAAGCAGAAACACAACAACAGTCTCTCATCAGGATCAGGGCGTCGACGACTAGGGAACATCAGATCATCCTCCATCCTAACTGTAGCTCTCAGAAGAGAGCCGTGCAAAGGAAAGTGCCTGTGCCGGGGGTGGGAGGTGGGGTGAGGGGGTCACAGGCAGACCCTGGACAACAGGAGTGCGCTACACGATAAGGAAACGACGGTCAGAGGATTTAGAGAAAGAGGTTTTATGTGTGGAAAGCCTAACGAAAAGGCCACAGGAGAACCTCAGGGGTGGGTTTCCATCTGCAGTAGAACGTGGTGTGACAGTCTCCACACAGCACCAGAAAGGCCAAGGAAAGAACCAGTGGCCAAGGCAACTGAACCAAGACTCACACTGCAGGAAGTAAACACATCGCAGAGAGGAAGTGGGCACACCCCGGCACTCAGGAGGCTGAGGCAGGAGGATTGCCAAGAGTTGGCGGCCAATCTGAACTCTGCGGTGAGTTTCAGGCCAGTCTGAGCTCCCCTGGGAGACCCTACGTGATGTTAATCTCGACTGTCAACCTAATTGGGTTCTGAGTCACCTTTGAGCATGTCTGTGAAGGTGTTTCCTGACAGATTCAACTGAGGGAAGACCCTCCCGGGCTGTAGCCGGCACCATCCCGTGGGCTGAGTCTTGAACAGAGTAAAAAGAGGACCAGCATTCACCTCTCTCTGCTTCCTTTCAGATAACTCTAGCCTGTGTCAAGCTGACGTAACACTAGCCAGCACAGGCATTAAAGTCTTTTTTCTCTCTCTCTTTTTTTTTTTTTTTACATTGGGTAGGGGAGGTGTTTCAAAGCACACATGTGGAGGTCAGAGGACAACATTCAAGAGGTGGCCCTCTCCTTCCACTACGTGGGTCCCAGCGATCAAACCATCATCAGGATTGGTAGCAGGCACCTTTGCTGCTGAGCCATCCTGCCATTCTCTTAGAGTGTACTTTTGTTGGCCAGTATTATTATCTTGGATGTTAAAGTATGTAACTAATTAAAAGACAAAGTAGAGAATTCTGTTTTTTTTGTTTTTTTTTTTTTTTTGTTTTGTTTTTCGAGACAGGGTTTCTCTGTGTAGCTTTGCGCCTTTTCCTGGAACTCACTTGGTAGTCCAGGCTGGCCTCGAACTCACAGAGATCCGCTTGGCTCTGCCTCCCGAGTGCTGGGATTAAAGGCGTGCGCCACCACCGCCCGGCCTGAGAATTCTGGTACAGAATAGAAAATTATTCAAATAAAACCCCAAAGGGAATTCTAAAACTGAATAAAATGGTAACTAAAGCCAAGAATTCAGTTGAGATGTTGGCGGGACACAGACACAACTGGAAAATTAGTTACTGACATTTTAGTCAGAAGCAGTCACCAGCCGGGCACTAGTAAACACGGCTGAGTGTGAAGAGGGTAAGAGCCAGGAGGCCGGAGCAAGGTGAGCCACACAAGGACGAAGCAGATTCCAACGATAAACAGCCAGGCATTTCCCAAAAACCCGCGAAAGGTATCAAGCCACAAATTCTTAAGTACCACCAATGCTAAGCTGAATATACAAAAGAAATGTTCACTAAGCACGTCATTGTAAAACTGCTGAGATTCAAAGGTGAGAAACTTTCAGGACTAGCCCTGGAGCTGGGAAAGAACAGACTCACCTGCAAAGGAGCAACAGTAAAACGCTAGGCTGAGGGCTGGGGAGACGGCTCAGCAGTTAAGGTGACCTGCTGCTCCTGCAGAGGACCTGAGTTTGGTTCCCAGCACCTACATGTCAGCTCACAACCACTCTTAAGAGACGGGGTTTCTCTGTGTAGCTTTGGAGCCTGTCCTGGAACTCACTCTGTAGACCAGGCTGGCCTGGAACTCACAGAGATCCGCCTGCCTCTGCCTCCTGAGTGCTGGGATTAAAGGCATGCGCCACCACTGCCTGGCCTCACAACCACTCTTAACTCCAGTTCCTAGGAATCAAACATGCTCTTCTGATCTAGACAGCTAGGCACACATGTTGTGGACACACATGTGGTGCACATATATACATGCAGGTAAAACACTCAACATACATAATAAATAAATCCAAAAATGTTTGAAACTATAAGCTGAAATTCTAAAATTTGTGTGTGTGTGTGTGTGTGTGTGTGTGTGTGCGCGCGCGTGCGTGCGCACGTGCCCAGAGGTCAGAAGAGAGCATCAGATACCCTGGAAAGCTCCAGGAGGCTGTGAGGCATGTGCTGTGGGTGCTGGAGACAGAACCTTGGTCCTCTACAAGAGCAGCAGGTGCTCTTTGTCACTGGACCATCTCTCCAGCCCCTACGCTAAATTCTGAAAAAGACGGAAGGCAAGACACTGCCACACTGTCTGTGGTGTCTGCATATTGCCCACCAGCTCAGCATCTTAAATGTGGAAAAAGAGAAGAAAACCTAAAACAGGGCCAGGTGTGAAATCCAGCAGTCCGGAGGCTGGAACAGGGAGACTGCTGTAAATCTGGTCCAGCCTGGGCTACAGGACAAGACCCTGTCTCAAACAAATAGGAAACAGACACTTGCAGACAAATGAAAGATACTTCTCTGTGTGTATGAAAACTAGGCTGACCTCATGTCTTTCTCAGTCTTTTGTTGTTGTTTTCTTGAGACAGGGCCTCACTAGAGCCAGCCTGGATCAGACTGGCCTAGAACTCACTATGTGGATCAGGCTGGCCTCATACTCATGGAGATCCTTATTTTTTTTTTAATTAAGTAATTTATTTTACTTTAAAATTTTGTGTCTGTGTGTACATGTGTGTCAGTGTGAGTGTCCTCAGAGGCTAGAGGAGAGGTGTCAGATCTCCTAGGAGCTGGAATTATAGGCAGTTATAAGCTGCCCAGTGTGGGTGCTGAGAATTGAATTTGGGTCCTTTGCAAGAGTAGTAAGTGCTCTAACAGCTGAGCCTTCTCTCCAGCCACTCTACCTTATTTTTTGAGACAGGATCTTTCCCTGAAGCTGGAACCCATGGATTGGTTAGGCTGGCACTGTAGAAAGCCCAGGGTCCTCCTGATTCCACCATCCCACTGCTAGGATACAGGTGTGCATGGGCGCTGGGAAGCCAATCACTTTACTCACTAAACTATCTTTTTCTTTTCTCCTTGTTTAAAAACAGACATTTCATTTTCATATGTGTATCTCTGTGATGTATGTGCGTGTATGTGTATAGGTGTCCACAGAAGCCAGAATAGGGCATCAGAGCCCTTGGAGTTGGGATTGGAGGCAATTGTGAACTTGGATCCAAATTCTAGCACTCACAATAGAGCAACAATTCCTCCTAACAATCCCACTGAGCCATCGTTACAGACCACGCACTCGCGCACCTTTCCTAAAAGAAAGGTGTAAATTGAGCCAGATACAATAGCACACATCTGTAATCTTAGCATTCAACTCTATGCTACTCAGGGAGTCTGCCTCAAAAACTTTTTAAAAATCAAAACAACAACAATAAAGTATTTTAAAGAATGAAAATCAGCAGATTAAGGATAACCCTGAAGGTCACTGACCTCCATTTGTCAACAGCAGCATGCCAGCTAAGCTTTTCATTTCACAATCCTCTTCAAACTAGTGTAGTACCTACTTTTCAGGAATGGCTCTGTGCAACATTTATTGGCCTCCTGAAATTCATTTAGCCCCCTTTGAAGATACCTTAAAATTTGTGAGCCTGAATGTAGTAATTATGAGACCATTAGTTCTGCTCCTTGTGAGCTGCCTGTTTTTTCTTTATGGTTCTTAGTTGTTCTTTTGTGGAACTGCCAGCTTAAGTCATGCTGGGATCAAGAAAAATGGGCTTTGGCGGTTCGTGTTCCTGGAGTTCTGTCCATGCCAGTGGATGCCCACACACTCCAGAAGAGAATTTGACATCGCTGCTGCTGTTGTCGCTGTTATAGCAGTGGCAGCCACTGCTGCTATTGTTTCT